>NW_028186557.1:847392-1064579 GCF_003343005.1 Rhea americana
GTATTTTATAGTTGCTAATCTACCTAGTGACCCAGACAGAAAGAAAGTAGGTGATCATGTAATTAAAGATCATATCAGCATGCAGATGTACAAAAGTCAAATTAAGTTTGAACAGGCCACTAGTTCTGTAACTGAACATAAAAATTCCAGCATGGCTGCTGGGAGATTCACCTCCTGATAGACTGAAGAGACCACCAAATCCTTGGGGCAGAACATCAGAAAACAGGTCCGAAAGAACAGATCCCGTATAGTCTATAAATAGACACGTCAGTCAAACTCCTACCGCATGYGCAGTCAGTGTCTGGGCATCTATTTGCAGGATCTGGGTTTACCTGTAGAGCAAGATTTAGCACTTCAGGACTATTTAAATAATTACAAAAATATCTTCCTGGAAGAGGGGAAGGAGAAAAAAAAATAACGTCTTACCCTCAACCTCCTGAATCTTTCACTTATTTCCAGATTTTTATAGACAGCTGCAAGATCTATGGTACAGCTCCCATTCTGTATACGATTAGCACTGCAAATTCACATACTTATCAGAAAACAAAGCAGAAACAGGAATTTACGTACTTAGATTGCTATGGTTTCATACTGGTGCTGGTTTACAAYTTCATCTAGTTTGCATGGCAGAAAAAGAAGCAGAATAATACAGAAAGTGCACYTTTTAAAACAGATCTTCCTCCTCATTTTCATTGCTTACCTGCTGTCTTCATGCTTTGCATAATTAGCCTATTTCATTATACAAAGCAGTGCTTCTCTTATAAGAAATAGAAATCCAGATGCTGTAAGTTTTGAAGATTYGCCCAGAAAATCCTATTTTTACATCGTGCTCAGGTGCATTTACTAAACTAAAAACAGTAATATTATTGACTGAAACAAAGTGACAGGGTGGGAAGAGGAGAGAAAAATATTAACTCACAACCAAGGACATCACAGAATGAATAATGTTTAATCCATCCTAATGCTACCAGGAAAATTAAGTTTAAGCTGCACACTTAATTAGACCGCTAATGCTGTTTGATGGGCTTCCTCGTAATGCCAAGACCACTGGGATCTTCTGTGCGTCCCTGAGAAACCTGAGATTTTTCATTATGTCTACATCTATAGCAGAGATGTGACTTATTCATCTTTCTTCTTGGGCTTCAAGCTATCAGTGTTTACATGTAATTCATGTCCCTTTTGCTTATGGATTCACAGGAAGACGGCACATGCTGCTCACTGAGACTTTTCTCATTGCTACTGTTGTGCATGTAAAATTCTCATCTATTTGCACCAGCTGCACTGGGCTAGTCAAGTACTTTTAGACTCCAAAGGACTGAATGTGTTTGTCAGGTCTAGCAGACCTACTAGACAAGTTGCAAATCACTGCAGTCTTAAAAATAACCATATAGTAGAATGGCCTCTTAGCAAGAGGCATTAAACACAGCTCAGAAGGTCATCAGCCTTTGTGTTAGGAACAGGAGAGAATCATCCTCCTCTAGATGTGGCTTAAAAACACTGAAGACTAGGTAAATGTAAAGACCTCAGTGGCATTCTGTTTCATTGATTAGCTTAGAGAATTYGTTTGTCCAGAGACTGGATAAGGTGAGGAAGTCCAGACGCTCCCTAACACTCTCTTTGGTTAGTGGATTTTGGACAGCATCACAGCTCTGTCGCCTTTCATCCCAGAGCAGTAGGCCAAAAGCGGGTCTCCAGTACTAAGTACTGAAGGTCAGATTTACTTCTAGTAACAAGATCCACTAAGCAGCARGTCAAATGCCATTCTTCCGATGAAAGACAGAAAGGCAGACAGAAAAACAGACAGAAAGAAAAACAACCTTAAATGAACACAAGGATCAGTCTGATCATTCTGGGTACTCTGGACATTAGCTCCAGGGACATTAATTAGTCCTATAAGGAAACAATCAGGGATAATCTCCAGGCCTGGATGCAGTACCGTCCCTCTTTCAAATGCAAAACAGCAACTGATAACRGGTTTATGTTCTGTCTGGGCAATACTGCTTAGGTTTTTCACTGATTCAAACCTGATCACCAATAAAATGTTTTAAGAGAGTGTAAGAAAACTTGACAGCATATATTTCAAGCTGAGTCAAGGAAAGCAGTTAGGGATAACATACATATTGAGACAAGTTAGTCTGATTTCTCCTTCCTGACAATTGYATTCCTCATAATTGTGACTTTTCARTATCAATTTGAAGATAATCTTTTTTCCAGTAGGGGTACATAATAATTTAGGGAAGCTATCTGAGGGCTCTTGCTTACATTACCTAAAAACACACTTACGTATACACACATAAAAGTTATTTGTWAATATAAATAGTTATCTGTGACCAGAATCATCAGTATTGGCAAGTGGGCTTTTGGCYTTTTTGCTTTGTTTTGTTTTTTTGTTTTCAATCAGCTGCTCTATACCCTGGCAGCATTTCAATTTGTAATCTGTAACAACTACTTGTACTGCCATAGCACCTTTTACTCTTTGACATATCATAAATATTCTTTGCATCCAGCAGCAGTAAATATTTCAGTATATGTGATCTTGATWTATATGTTTATTTAGAAACCTTTATGCTTTATACCGAAATACCTTGAGAACAGTAAGTTGTCTGAGCACAAATAGCAAAATTATAATTCCAAATACATCTTTACTGCATCTTCATGCAGTCACCTATGATTTTTTTGTGCAAACCTCAAACTGAGCATCGCAAGGCATGCAACAAAGAGTTGACATTGCATTCACTGTTCTTGCCTTCCAATTCATCTAGATACTTCAGCATGCACCAAATACTATGCACAAGAGAAATTTCTCGCAAGGCAAGTAGGGAAGCATACAAGAACTGTGCTACGGCAGGACCTTACCACAGCTCCTGCAGGCATTTACAGATTACTTCAAATCTAAGGCACTAACATGTAAACAATCCATCGATTTGAATGATGCCAAGTAACAACTGCAGGTCTTGGCCACAAGTGTTCATCAAGTAAAACAGCACAAAGCATGTTTAGAATGATACAAAACCCAGGTGACAAAGTGATCTTTATCTTATAAGTAAAGAAACTAAAGCACAAGGTTTGAGTGATCTTCATCAGCAATGAAAAACTCAGAGATATAATTGAAGTTCTCGTGACTTTTCATCCATTCTGTTGCCTAATAGGCTATCACAGGGTCAGTGGAAATAACAGGGCCCAACCAAATTTAAAGGCATAAGGCAGAGCAAATGACTCTATACTCAAGTTCTGGAATTAAAGCTTGGAAGAGTGAAACAGAGATCCTAGCTCTGCCACCAGCTTACTAAAAGGTACTGAATGGTTCATTTAGTCCTACCATATCTGAGGTCACAAGCTATAAAACAAGATTAATTATACTTTCTTCCTTTCAAATGTGGAGCACCTCTGTTTCTTCAATAGATATTCTCCAAGTACATATTCAATTTGGCAAAAATCCTTTTCACTGAAAAAGATGTTAGAAAAATTTTCAGTCAGCCCCAAATAGAGAGTGGACTGTCATTATATGGTTTCATCAAAGCTTGAAAGGGTCTTTTCTGAGGTGTCTGCACAGTACTGTAGCACAAGTAGATAATAAGCCTAGCATAGTACAAAATCTCATTCAGAGCATGAGTGGAATGGCTCACTACCTTAAGTCAGGAAGCATTATTTCTAAATTAAATCCCCTCTTAGGGCACAATAATGAATCAGAGACGGAAGTGGCCAGAAATTCAAAAAAAAAAAAAAAACTATATTCCAAAAATCATTTTGCACTCTGAGCAGCACAATCAAGTGTTTACAGAAAAGGCTCAAGTCAGGCACAGAAATAAGGACTATGGACTGCGCTGTAAAACTCCTGAGAACTATTGCAATAGCATCTACTTTATTTCACCAAATATCTCAGCAAGGATTGCACCACAAACTGGGATGGGGTGCCACCATCTAACAACAAACACTCACAAAGGGTTGGAGACTTTGGAAGACAGACCTGCCACAAGGAGAGGACGGCAAATGTAAAACTGCTTGGTAATATTCCTGTGCTCACCTTGTAATTCCTCTTCCTCCTTATAATAGGGAGGARGAAACTTAGCACAAAGATTTCCCGAGCCCATCTCCCTCTGCTTCCTATCACATACTGACACAAGGGCTTTTCCCAGAGCCTCTGCCTCCGYGCTCTCATGGAGGAGAAGCGAATCTCTTTGCCTGTGAAAAAGAACAAAGCCCACTGAGCGCAGCAGCGTTTCAGAAGCAAAGAGCACTCAGGGAGAGGAAAATCCAGAYCTGAATTCTCCTCAAAGAACCAGGACTCTGAGTCCAGCATAATCCATGGTTTTACCAGATAACTTTGATAAGGCGGYTAATTATTGGCTGAGTAACTCCTTGCTATCCCTAAAATCGATTACCCCTCCTTCTGTATYGATTAAAACAACCTGCTGCTGTTTTCTCACGATCTTGGCTGTCAGCAGACCTGTTCGATGTGCTTTCTGTGGGCAGACTATTCTCTTTTTACTTTTGGAAGTGCACCTTGTAGAGGATCAGGCAGAAGGACAGTTTCCTCTAGTTTTTTTTTTCCCTCTTCTCCTCTACATCCTCCACTCATCAAAGTCACTGTCTGGCACACCAAGTGACACCATCTTAACTTTGTACATTCATCAAGTTAATAATGTGGAAGTTATCATGTAGCATATTCTCGCTTTAAAAAGTGCACCCTGGTGTGTTACAACCTTTATTTGTAAATCAGTAAATTAGTTATTGAGCAAATAAGCCCAGCTTCGTAACACTGCCTGGAGGGTGCACATGGAAATGGAAGCAGTCAGCATCTCTTTACTCCTCTGAAGTATTCCCCTGATACAGCCTCTGCGGGGTTGTGTTTTGTTGTTCTGTTTACAAAGATTTCATGGGTCAACAGAATTGGCATAAAAAGTGCCTGAATCACAAGCTTCATATCTAAAYGATAATGGACGTTGCACCTTTACTGAGTGTATCGACATTGATCCTAAGAGATATACCAAAGATTCTGACTTTAACAGGCTCTCTGCTATCATTATTCAACGTTTGCATTGCATTGCCACAATGCCTAGGGCCCCCCTGCAATGGTTGAGGCCCCGCTGTGCCAGCTACCGTACAAGAATAATGGGACCACAAAGAGCCTTGCAATCAAAATAGACAAGACAGACCCAGGCAGCAAGAAAAGGAGCATTTTTTGCCCAGTTTCCTAAATAGGRAGCTTAAGGCAGAGAAAGATGCAGTGACAGGCTTTGACTCACTGCTTCAACTCAGTCCCTCATGTTTCATTCTCAGGTCTCAGCTCCYAGCTACTCCTGCCTTCAGAGCCCAAACAGCTCTGAAGATTGAATACCATCCTTTACACACAGCCCAGGTGTAGCACRTGCAACAGTAGAAGATGCTGCTGCTGCAACACACCTCAGGACTGCTGTGAAGGGATTGTACCACCTCCAATTACAAGGATCAGAAACACGAAGTGCTTCTGTTCCCAAGTCTTCTGAAGTTTATCTTTATTCTGTACAGCCTCCAACAAGATTACACTAGAGAGCTGATTAAAGGTTTTCTCTTAGAGGTTTTTAAGGTGGAAAACGTATTTTGAGCTAAACAAACAACTTCATGAAGAAGCTCTTTGTAAACACAGAGATTTAGGGCACCTCAGTGAAAAGCTGACAGCAAAGAAATTGAACTTCTTTTCTGCTCCTGTTCTCAGAAAAATATCTCCTCCCCTTTCGAAAACAAAACAAACCCCTAAGCTTTTCTGCACTACATTTTGGCAGAAGGGGAAAAAGGCATTACCAAAGACTAGGTCCAGGAGTATGTACAAAAAGAGTAGTACTTGTAACATGAACATACCAACTGTTGCATGGGCTCTCCACTGACAGCCGACATATTGGAGACATCCAACTCCTACCTACATCAAACAGGTCTTAAAGCACTTTAACAAAGAAAATGAGAGCAAGAGAGAAAAAGAGAGAAAGAGAAAGAGAAAAAGAGGGGGTGGGGGGAAAGGAATATGAAAGTGATTTGCCCAAGGCTAACCCTGGCAGAGCCAGAATAAGGTCCTTCTCAGTTTTTACTGTATTACCCTGACCCCAGAAAACACATGAACTTTCTGTGAGGGCTCTGTGAGAAAAAGAATATCCTTCCCACAGCACTGATTTTAATGAGGGTTTATAAAAGAGAAATAAAAGCAAGTTTGAAGCATAACACTGCCACCACAGTTCATTCTTAAATCACCCTTAAATTACTTTCAGCCATCAGAAGTTCACAGAACTGCACCTTCCAAATGGTAGGTATTGGAGAGCTGAAGCTGAGGCACATGTTGATGCAAACAAAAGGCAAAGAAGCAAGCTTATGTCTGGATTGCCTTAATTTTGTGGGTTTATGTCAAATGCAGAATCATATTTAATGCTCTTGCATATTTAATTTCCCTTGTTCTTTTCAAGCATGAGCAAATGTGGCTGCTTGCAGTGCCAAGACATTGCAAATTAAAACAATATACATAGTCAAAATGTGATATTAAACTATTTCTAGAGCATAGCCCTGCTTGTACAAGACTTGCCAGCAAGCACGTTTCTCTCAGTGCAGTCTCTTCCCAGGGAATCTTATGAATTATTCTGACATGATAGTCCTACAACACAAAGTCCATTGAAATCATTGGTTCAGGCCAAACTTCCTATTCATTGCAATGGGACTTTGTCTAGTAAACATAATTAGACCTGCAGGGAAATGTTCCAAAGTCCTGCCAAAAACTCTTAAAGCTTACCAGTTTTAGCTCAAAAGTTCAGTGATGTTCTCCTAGTAGGATCAATCTTCATCACAAAATCTGAATGTACCACTGATTTTTTGCATGCCATGAAGACCAAGCTCTAATGAAAGACATTTAAATCCGTGCCAGTGAGGGGGAAATTCAGACTTCTAAAAAGCTGAGAGATGTCAGAGCAGCTGGAAATATTCAGTATGATCCTCCAGCTTAATATAACTGTGTTGGCAGACAGGAAGAAAAGGCAAGAAAGTAGACCTTGCTCCCACACACCAGCATATTGACTACCCTCTTAAGGGCTTCCATAGCCAAAAAAATAGGAGACAAGACAGGAGGGAGAGATCAAGAGCACCACATGAAAGAAACCAGCCTCAAGTAAAGTCTCTGCATTAGCCATAGTCCAACAAACAAAATACAGCAGGCTTTGTTGCAGCAAGGCATACAGTTGGTGTCCTCAATAAATCTAATGATGGGACCAGATTATTCAGCTATGTTCTGCATGGAGAAATACAGAGAGCATGGACACATGAGGAGAATGATAATGCTTGGCCATAGAGCCAAGATCCGCAGAGTAAATGCACTTAGTTATGTCAGGATGGCATTGCTGCTAGAGATAGGAAAGACAGTTCTGGTCTTGCATCTATGTTAATATAGGTGACTTCAAAGTGGATAAGGGAGAGGGAAGGTCAGTCATGGAAATGAAGAACCAGTTTTACAAGAGGAGACTAAAGGAGCTCAGCTTGTTTAGACTGGCAAAGCAATTGGTGAAAGGGGTAAATGTGTTCTCTACAAATATATCCTGTGGATAAACACCAGAAGACAAAAGAACCATTCGAGCTAACGGTCAATACTGGCACAAGAACAAATGGATATAAATTGGCCATGAATTCATTTAGGCTGGAAATTAAAAGAGGATTCCTAACCACTAGAGCAATTAGGGTCTGAAACTGCCTGCCAATGGGACTAGCATAGCAAAATAAGTCCTATTATTTTAAAGCTAGAATTTAACACGTTTATGAAAGAGCATAGATTGTGGTGCCCATAACAGCCTTGTACCTGGGAATACAGTAACGTCATGGACCATAGTACTTCCCAAGGCGGAGTACATCATTTGTCTATAGCCGTTCATGGTCATAACAGTAGATCCTCCACACCCACGCTGGCCAGAAGCTTACTCTTTGCACTGTAGACAAAGGTGACTTCCATAGGGGACTGCTGCTAAAGCTGTGGCCTTGATCCAGAAAGGTGTTCAAGGTACCAGGATCCAAAGCTTTTTTAAGTCTGGCACTTGCACAAGAAAGGAGAATTTCACCCACAATCTTTATCCATGTGTTTCATTTAATGCAGTAGCATTACAAATCTAGCCATTACCACCCATCACAGCCTTTGAGCTTCTCACTGGAGTATGTGAAACTGCTCAAGGCCAGAGAGAGGCTGGACCAGTGTTCCACATAGCAAAGCATACTGCCTGTCAGCTCTGAGTTTCTAACATCAGAAAAACAAGTGTTATAGATATGTATCTCCAAAATTGTATATTACCTCATTGGAAACTCAGGGAAACTCTTGTCTCCCTAAGGTCAATGGTAGTTTTGCCACTGACTGCGGCAAGACTGTGATTGAATTTGGCTGTCTCCTGCTGGGTTGTACAGCCCAGAAATAGAGAAGTGACAGGTGGTAATTTGATTAAACACACTTGTATGAGCTGAACAGAAGCCAGAATAACCAGAACAGAATTAACAGGAGGGAGCAGCTGGTGGCTACTGATCCTGTTCGAAGAGTGTTCTATCAAGCCAAAGACCATCCTGGGACCAGGAAAGATGATTAGTTATCCTCAGGCAAACATACCCAGGATTAGGCAATGTGCTGTGCATCCTGGAGTATCCAGCCACAAGGTAAGAGACTGTGTGCAAGAATTACTGGGAGAAGCTCACTCAAGAAGTCAGAATATAAAAATCATGTGATTCTAACTGTCCTTTCCATCCTGTGAAACAAAACATTTGCTCATGTTTTTTAAAAAGTTTCTTTGCATTTAAAATGGCTTTAAAGCTATATAGATAACTTATTTCCTAATTGAAAACCATTTAATCTCTCTTCTCCAGTGATATGCAGAACAATTATCACAGAAAATGCACCTATAGATTTCTTTTTCTTATTATCAGTGGTTGAATGGATTCATATTGTTTACTTGGAATTTAAAATGTTGTTTTTCAGCATACTATGGGAGACCACAGATTGCAGGTTAACCTGTCTTGTTTAAAATAAATCAATAGTCTGAATCTCACCCAATCAATCCGTAATTAGTTAAGCAAGACAGATGGGTCCACCCAACCATTCTTGCCAAGACAGCGGAGGGATATCATTAACTGTGAGAGGCTGGGAGGAGGAAACCACATACATACGAAGCGTATCACAATCCAACACCATGGAGGGAAAAACATGGAGAAGGGATCATCTAGTCGTACCTGCTATTAGTCTTTCTGCCAAAAGGATCAAAAGCCAAAAAAAAATACCAGCAAGGTTTGGACAGAGCACTCTGAGAAGCCAGAAGCCTGAACTTCTATTATCAGATACACTTAGAGTGACTTTTCACATGTTTACTCTTGAGAGTGAAATCAGAGTGTCACCATCCCCAGCTCTGGCTGTTCCCCCCTACACATAAGAAGAGGCTGAGAGAACTGACATTGTTTATCATGGAAAAGAGAAGGATCAGAAGAATCTTATCAACGTATATAAATGTCTGACAGAAGGGACTAAAGAAGATAGAACCAGACTATTCTCAGTGGTGCCCAGTGAAAGAGGCAACAGGTACAAGACAAATATAGGAATTTCATTTAAATATGAGAAATTTTTTTTACTGTGGCAGTGGTCAAACACTGGAACAGGTTGCCCAAAAGGGCTTTGGAGTGTCCGTCCCTACAGATGGTCAAAACCCAACTGGACACAGTCTTGAGCAACCTGTTCTATCTGACCCTGCTTTGAGCAGGGCACTTGGGCTAGATGCTCCATCCAACCTCAGGTATTCTGTAATTTTCCTCCAGAAACCACTGCCCTTCACCTGCACAGTACAGTTTTTGAGGATTGATTTTGACTCATACCAGCTCCACTGCATTTGTCTGTTTTCCAATCCTATCACAAAAAATAATTCCATTGACACAGCTGAGGGGAAGCCTGTAAAATACATATGACTAAGGCAGGAGGTAGGAACAGGCAGCCCACAAGAACCTGGGTACATGAGGACAACCTCTCAACACAGTTTTGTCAGACAGAAGATCTTATGGGAAGAACACCCTTAATGCTACACCTTCAAAGATGCTGAGGCACCATAATCATTTCACTGCAATGTCAAAATCACACAAACAATTTTGATGCTCCACTCCTATTTGATTTTTGTATGGAAACAACAGGATCTTGATGCCTCACWTTATTAGGGCATTTCTGAGAATGTTATTAGGCAATTATTAGCTTCCATGAGCAATTAAAAACCTTGGACAAATCTAGTCCTTCATCTCTCTCTACTTCAATTGCTTCCCTATAGAACGGGTACTATTGCATTGTCTACTGCAGCAGAATTGTTATGAAGACATTTGAAGAACTTTTGCTATACGCTAGCCAGAATGGACCTGACATTAAGGGGCTGCTAAACACAAATAGGAGTTTGCTTCCTCCTCTTTTCTGAGCAAAAGAACATCCAACTAACTTCAGTAGYTGACAAGTCAGGAGAAGTTCTTTCATGAATGCAGAAAGAAATTGCCTGTGTTTCTTATTAAAGAAAACCCATGAGATCTGAATAATTAATAACCTACCAGTGAAGAATTGGCCCTAATTACTAAAGCAATCCTGGAAAAAAATGTTAATTGTTTGGCCTATGTTCCTCCCTCAATGGGTATGGCTGTATTGACAAATCTCATATAGCAAGAGAAATCTGATGGCAATGAGATACACTTGTTACAAATCGATCAATGGCAATTATGAAGTTTCCTTGCATTTCTAAAATTGCTTTAGGCTTTAATTCATYTTGTAGGACAATATTATGTGGTTATATTAAGATGGGGGTGGTTCCAATGTTTTGCTTCAGCTGAAGATGATCCATGTTTTGCAAATGACAAAATGAAATAAGTATGATAGAAACTTTTAAATGGTAATAACAAAGCAAGTCATTATCAAGCATTGGCAAAAGCATTCAGTTAAATTGCACTCGTGGTTGAAATTAATTTTCTGAAGCAAATTCTGAAAGGGGTAGAAGCCAACAATCAATAATCTCTTAATGAGGTGCAAGAAAAACATGTGTAGACATGACAGGTTTTGATGGYTAATGAGCTTCAGAGGAAGAACATTGTTCAGAGGAAAACTCTGAGAGGCACAAAAAATTGATTAATTGCCAGCCCAAGATATTGCAGCAAAGCATTTGGAAATTCAGCAGCCCTCAAACCTCATATCATTTACACCTCTGTTGTGATGTGTTAACTTTAGGAAAGATTATAGCTGGAGGGTGTTCCCCCTCAAACACACAGTTGCTAACACAAAATCAATCTGCTTGCTGTGATTTGCTGCCTCAGAAACAAAGTTACCTGATAAAACTTTCCCATATTGTTTACTGAATTGAATAACTAAATGCAAAAGACAGACCATGGGGGCGTCCTGTTTCTCTGTTGTGTTAATAGCTGCTTTGCTGCATGTAAGACATATCTAGGCTAACAGACATTTTGGTCTTCTGTCACTTACACTCACAAGTTTCAGCAATATAACATAAAAGAGTTTGCATTTAAAAAAAAAAAAAAAAGATCAAAAGATCATGACCTATTTTCCTTCAGTTAAATACTTTATTTTAAGATGCAGAACTAACCTCAGATCTATTTCCTACCAGCAGCAAAGACAAAGAGTTTATGTAATCTAAAACATAGAATCTAAGACCAGGAATCTCAATGCTTTCTTTCATCTTTACTAGTAAGTCTGGCCTTCAGGAATCCCAGGTGCTTGAGACCAGCAGGAATGTCTGGAGCAAGGAAGACCTACCCTTGGTAAAGAAGGATCAGGTTAAGGTACATTTAAACAAATTGTACACACACAAGTCCATGGGACCTGATGGGATGCATCCACAAGTACTGAGGAGCTGGACAATGCCACTGTGAGGCAACTTTCCATAATCGTGGCAGTTAGAGAAAGTTCCTGGGGACTGGAAAAAAAACAAATGCTGCCTCTGTCTTTAAGAAGGGCAAGGGGGGGGATCCGGGAAACTAGAGGTTCCCCGACCTCATCTGGATCCCTGGGAGGCTAATGGATCAAATTCTCCCGGAAACCATTTCCAAACATAYGAAGGACAAGAAGGTGACTGGGAGTACTCAGCRTAGATTTATGAAGGGGAAATCATTCTTGACCAACTTGATAGCTTTCTACAATGAGAAGATTGGCTTGATGGATGAGTGGAGAACAGTGGATGTTGTTTATCACAATTTTTGTAAGGCTTYCGACATTGTCTTCCACAACATTCTCATAGACAAACWGATGAAGTAATGACTAGATAAACAGACCATGAGGTGGATTAAAAACTAGCTGAACTTCTAGCCTTGAAGGGTTGTATTAGTGACATAAAGTCCAGCTGGAGGCCAGTCACTGGTGGTATACCACACAGATCGATACTTGGGCCAATACTGTTTAAYGTCTTCATTAACTATATGGAGTGCATTCCTAGCAAGTCTGCAGATGACACAAAACTGGGAAGAGTGATTGATACACCAGCTGGTAGAGCTGCCACTGAGAAGGACCTCAAAAAACTGGAGAAATGTGTCGACAGAAATCTCATGAAGTTCCACAAAAGGAAATGCAAAGTCCTGCACCTGAGGAGGAATAACCCCACATACCACTCCAAGCTGAGGATTGACCACAGACGGAAAGCAGCTTTGCAGAAAAGGACTTGGGAGTCCTGGTGAACAAGATTACCACAAACCAGCAATGCACATTTGCACCTTTGCAGCAAAGAGAATCAAGAGCATCCTGAGCTGTGTTAGGAAGATCATTGACAGCAAGTCAAAGAAGGAGAATCTCTCCCACATTTCAGCACTGGTGAGACCATATCTGGAGTACAGTGTTCACTTCTGGACTCCCCAATGAGAGTCATGGACATACTGGAGGGAGTCCATTAAAGGGCCACAGAGGCAATTAAGGGATTGGACCATTTGTCACAGGAGAGCTCGAGACAGCTGTGGTTGTTTATYCTGGAGATGAGAAGGCTCAGAAGGATGTTATCAACATGTATAAATACCTGACAGGGAGACTAAAGAAGATAGAACCAGACTACACTTAGTGGTGCCCAGTGAAAGAACGAGAGGCAATGGGCACAAGCTGAAAAACAGGAAATTCCATTTAATCATAAGAAAACATGGGTTTTTTGTTTTGTTTTGCCTTTTATTCTGATGGTGATCAAACACTGGAACAGGCTGACCAAAGAGGCTTTGGAATCTCCGTCCTTRGAGATGGTCAAAACCCAACTAGACACAGTCCTGAGCAGGCTCCTTTAGCCAACTGCTACAAGTAGGGGGCTTGGGATAGGCAGTCTCCAGAGGTCCCTTCCCACTGCAACTCTTTTGTGATTCTGTGAAACATACCAACTCACAAGGATGCAACTGAAAATTAAACCTAACATGAGATTCCCGATACACATGCTGTTAGAGAAGCATAGATTGAACTTCACAGTAGTATCGGAAGAGACTGGGCAAAGCCGCTTTTTTTCCCTTCTTACTATTATGGCCTCAAATTTTCATTATTATAGGTTTGTGAAACCAGTCACTATACAACCTGAGTCAAGGTTGTCCACTTGCTCTTCTGCCCTGTATCATCACCCCTGCAAATGACTTCCACCTTCAGGGAGAGAAAAGACTATGTCCCACATCCCTCCTTCCATTTCAGTGTAGCCTGCATTAGAATTTTGCTAGCATTAATACTCATGAGGTGCTGTCTAATTGTATGCTTAAAACTTTACATAGTCACAAAGTTTGCTTAAGGTTTTGCTCAGTTGCTTCTTTCTTCTTTATTAACAGTAAGTATTTGGAGGTACAGGCAACCACTCCTTCTCCTGTTCTCCAATACAGATTTCAYGGAGTGAAAACAGACAATATAGATGGGCAGCGGATGACTCAGAAATGAGTTCAAAAGGTAGAGGACTGCCACAAACTGGACATCAGCTTGACTCCAGAAGAAGACGCACAGCAGGGCAGCATCCACTAACGCTGCCCTGAAGACAGTAAATTAGCAGGTAGCACMCAGTAGATTTATTTCCAGTCATGAGAGAGAAAACAGGTCCTATAATCCAGACAATCCCCCTGTCCAGTTTTGTTTTTCTAACCCTATATATGGCCATCTTAGCCAGTATCAGGAGGCAAGGGAATGGCCTGTTTGTTTTCCTACATGCCAGAGTATACTATATTTCTGCATAGAATGTACAGGAAGCATCTTTCTACAATCAATAAACATACCTTATTAAGGATCAAAATACACCACGGCTTCATCAATTACCTGGGCAAAATAAGGAGATAAGAACATAGATGAAAGAGAAAGAACAAACACATGCCCAAAAATAATTCGCACCCACCACCCTCACCATGAGCCTGAAGAGTCAGCTCTAATTACCTGCAAACCCCTTCTCTGAATGTTGACTGGACTGTGAGATCAGAAGGGATCTCATGGTCTTAAATGACCTTCCTGTCTTACTTTCAACTTATCTCTAATAGGTGGTCAGCACCTTTAGGTCTTCAATGAGGGTATGGATTGCTATTTCTACAAACTGGTCCTCTTGTACAAATGAGATACCACAAGATAAGCATTCTCCTTACCAATACCATAAAACATAAGGAATAGTCAAGGAAAAAAAAAGAAATCATAGTATTTTTATGGTTACTCAAATGCTGGTAACTCTTCTGCAGTGGCTGTATGACTAACAAGTTACAGGTAGGTTAAACTGAGCTGAAACCATCATTTCCTCCCAGAGACGTAGAGCCACACATCCAGAGTTTGGTTCAGATATAAAATTGCACTTAAGGAGCAGAAGCAAAAGCAAAAGAACTCCATCTCCACTGATAAACGTGACACACAAATCACTTCCCTTTACTCCTTTTACTCTTTTTCCTTTGTTTTCTGCTAGGAAGACAGTTATCTTTTCAGAGTAGAGATTCTCACTACTAGYATGATTAGTGGTCTTATGCTTTTCTGAAGCACGCAGATGTCACTTTTATGCAGAAAAATAGTTYAGGTATGAGGCTTTAAGGGCTTGGACACGAGGGTCACTCTGGGCTCCTCATTTTTAAATGTAAATTCAAAAAACCTCAGAGATCTGCAACCTAACCCTCGGGCACCTCAAGTCCAGAGTTGCATATATTTTTCTAATAGAGCCAGCTTAAACAYTCATTTTATGGCACTCTTAGAACTGCCCAAGACATGATAATGCTGAGCAGGATGRCACCAGCTCATTTGCCCTTCTGGAATTCACAATCTATGTGTTTCCCTGCCTACCTTAGACCTGCAAAGCCCAAGACACTTGCAGCTGTGTTTGTTAGCCTAAGACACAAACTCCTGGTATCCCATAACACCTCAGGAGAGGACTTGAAAAACAAACAGTCCCACACACACGAGCAGGGAGACAAAGCGGGGGCAAAGGAGAACAGCCAGTGAACATTAACAAATGTAGTCCAATTTTTAAGTGGTAGCAAATGAAAACCAGTCTGGCAATAGCACACAAAAAGACTTGTGATTTTTTTTTATATAGTATAAAAGAATCCTTAAATTAAAAAAAATTGGGGAAGTAAAAAAGCAAAGAACAGGCCTGCATTAGATCTCGGGCAGAACATGGAAGGCCCAAACCCTTCACTCTTCATTTCTAGCCTAGCAATAACTGTGTTTGGCTGGAATGTGGGAAAAAAGAATTCAAATTCCTCCTTTTCCTAGAGCTTGGGCTTCTTTCAAAATGTCCTTTCAAAGCTGTTTCATACCAGATATGGAAATATAGAAACACAGCTTGCCACTCATATTTCCTTCATCTAAACGTGCGGACATGCAGCAAGGCCATCTGTCCCTGGACTAGGTCAGACCACAAGAAATAATAAGGTCTATTTTGACCCAGTTGGAAGCAGGGAAACCTCATATACTCCTACTTGTCCTCAAGTAGGGCTATAATAGAAGTGAGAGGGCAAAGCTGAAATTTAGCCAAAGCCAGGAGCTCCAGCCTCTGTCACAGAGAAAAGATACTGCTTCTCAGTTTATCAGACAGCCTTGTCTCCAAAAAGGTTACATACTCTGTGAGTGCCCCMGTCATAAGTCTCCAGAATGACTCTCTGTGATAGTACCAATTTAATTATTCCCATGGAAAATGGAATAGCCCTAAAAAGAATAAGCCAGGTCTCTCATCTCAGATTCTCCAGCCTAGTGGTTCAAGTGAGAAATAGGGTTGCCCTTCCCCCAGACAAAAGGATAATTTGAACCATATCTCAGCCTCAGGCCCTAAGACTGTGTCCAAACAGGGATGGGAGCAGGAGAAAGGAAAAAAAAATAATAAAAAAAAAAATAATTGCACATCTTCTGAGGATTACCTTGTGAGAATATTAACTGACCCATCCCAAACTCCAGGATTCACGACTGCAAGCTCCAGCTGGGGAAATGTCAGTAAAAATTTGGGTAGCACAGCACTGAGTCCTTCTGTTCATCAAACCTTCAGAGTTTGATTCAAGGCTTACCACGTCGATATAAGGAGTTCACACTGATTTCAATGAGCTAATTAAGACTTGAGTACCCATAAGCTTTAATGTGACCTAATCCCATTAGAGCTGTAATTGTATAGATTGATTTATCATTTGATATTGAAATTGCTTAGACTCCCAGCAATCAAACTTTTCCTGACAGGCTTATTTTTCCTTAATAAAAAATGCTCTTTTATTAAAAATGGAGCTTTCTACAAGAACWTGCAAGTCCACTGAAAATTTGAGGAAAATAATTTCAATGGCATCTTGATGCTCAAAAATGTCAGAATGAAATTTTAACCTTTTTTCCCCTATACTTGAAAAAGTACTGCGATGTTAAAATAAAAATAAAATTAATCTGATACACCCAGGGGGACATTATTTGTATCCACTGAATTTGGAATTYTTCCGCAAAAAGTTACAGCATATTCTCAGAAATAGAAAGTCTGGCCCCCAAGAGCTCTAACACAAGAGTTGCTGTCTCCCACTGTTGTGCCTGTGTTTCGTGTTGCCTTCTCCACCTGGCCCTCAGAGGAGCAGAGTCTGCTAAAGTTACCAAAAAAGAAGCTTTTGCCAGAAGTCCCACTTTCTCAAAAGTTGTTCCATAAGCAGTGGAACCGCTGACACCTGGTTTCCTGTGATTTTGTGTCTTGCAGCCAGATTCTCCTGTGTGTAAYAAGGTGCTAGACCTTCCATCTCAAGGTTTTCCGGTAGCTGGAGCATAATTATGGTCTCTGCCCTTATGGATTCTTTCATGTCTAATAAGGGAGAGAGTTACACTGCAATATTTCCTTTTAAGAGGTCATTCCGTGGGGCCTTCCTCCCTGTCTCCCCTTCCCCATCCACTCTCAAGAAACCTGCCAGGATGCAAACTACCATCCATCTATCAAACTTCGTTGGAACAGACTAGGAGATTCAGAAGTCATAAGGACAGTGTGCAGGCAGATGCATGTATATGTACAGACATATAAACATACACTCGTGCTCACAAGCCTGGTTTCCTAAGGAAACCAAGCTAAAAATAACTGTTTGGGTTATGAACAGCAGCTACAGTTGCAATATGAATAGTGCCTCTGCTCCCTGTCAGTATGCATTAGAATACTTGTTAATTACRCATTTCCATGGCCTCTCTCAAAAGATGTTATTTTTTTCCATGATCTTTTCCTAGCTTCTTGATACTTTTACCGCTGTGTACTCATACAGTTTCCCTTGTCAGAACTGCCCCAAGAAGACTACCTGTATAGGCTTAGACATTCTGTGCGAATCTCAGTAAGTATTTTATGAGACATGAATTCTAATAATTGTTAGAGCAGTACATTTTGTTTTCAACCTGCTGCACAGCCCACTTTAGATGCAACTCAGGCAGACAGACACAAAAGGTAATTTAGCTGTTAACTGACATGGTCTATATATGCCAGCAAAAATGCACTATCATTCAAACAGGCTATATTTAGTTAACTTGTAGCTTAAGGAGTTAACAGAGGTCTTTTTCCCCTTCACAGAAACTATTTCTGTAAATTCAGTCTGGTATATCCARAGTAACACATGCTAAAGGCTTCTGCACAAATATATCTCAAGTCCTTAAAAGAGGTKTATATAGTAATATTTGAGATCTGCTATATGCTCTTGCATTTAAAGCCACACTCAAAGTTTGCATATGTTCTTTCTCCACTGTCTGCTTTTATGTATTGAACTGTCCCCCACATCCTTCTCTACAGCATTGCCTTGTTTGTGCTTCTTTGATGGCACATTAGTCTCACAAATGTCTTTTWTTTATTTATTTCCTTACAATAATAGTACWTCATCTTCACAGAGTCTCCAGAAATCCATTATAAGCTACTTATTTTCAACACGTTCTATAACACAGAACCTTTGCTCCCAAGGCAGATTTCTGGAAAAATAATAATCCTGTATAATACATCTAAATCCCTCCTGATCAGTGGTATTTTCCCAAATCATTTTCTTGATTCAGCCAAATTTCCACTCAGAGTCAGAAAAGTTTGAAGGAAAAGTTGAGCTGTCCAGGTGGCACAGACAATATTTCACRCCATTGCAGCAGCTCAGGGGCTCCCACCCGTCTTTGCAGTCTCACTGTGGTCTTTGACATAGAGTTTAGGGAAGGGACACAGACAGGAGCCAAAGAAAGCTGAAGGAAGAATGTGTTTGCCGAGCATCAGACCTGGCTTACAGTAGACCAGAGCCCAAAATATTTAATGTTTCACAAGGAAAGGATCAAATACAGAGCACCAAGAAAGAAAATGGTGCAGTTAACACCAAAGCGCACTGTTTTTGTTTGTGTTTGCCAGAGCTTTCAACTGTTTATCAGAATGGCAACAGATGGCACAAGGCAATCGCATGCACTTTTTCACAGTTTCCTACAAAACGAACAGATGTCTTCATTACATGCTACATGACCGCATTTAACAAAATGTGACAAGAAGCAGAGGTAGAGAAAAATGGCATATCCCTTTCCTAACCTGAATTACCTCTTGGCACAGATCTTAGTTGTGCCTGAGCRTGGGACTGAATGCTCAAGATGAGGGAAATGAGAGGATTTTTCATCTGTATCTACTCCACAGTATCTACTAAGAAGCATGGAAAACAGGAGACTTTGAGGTGGTTTCATCTTTATGAAACACAGCATCTCCCTTGTCTAGCCAAGATGGAGACAGGAGATGTTTTCATCATCTTGTCTTAAGAGTATTTTCAGGGGGCAACCATGTGCACCTGGGAGCCTCTCAGGGAGAGRGTCCACACATTCCTATCAAGGCTCCTTCTAGAAAAGTATCGGCCACATTTAGGCTCTGCTGAAGAGTAGGTTTTAGCCACAGTCCACCACTGCTGTAGCCACAGACTACCCTTGTATTAGCTGRGCTCCACCAGAGCCTGAACAAAAAGAGAGTAGCAATGCGATTCAGCAAACCAAACAGCCCCAGATGCTAGAGGTTTTACTAGTAATGCAAGTTAGTACAGCCCTGCCAATAAACATATCCCTTCTGAAAATCAGGCCCATGATGGGTTAAATGTTACCTTTCTCCACTCATCTGAGAAGCTCAACAATTCAAGGAAACCTTAGGATTTCCACAGGAAGCAGGATGAGAGCACAGAGGCCTGCTTCACATCACAGAGYTGGGCTTTTCAATCTTCATTTTTGCTAATAACAAGAAATATTCTAGAAAGCAGGTAGGTTTACAGCAAATCATTCCTTTTATTTTCACATTGACTACAGAAGAAATGGAAAGAAGTATACAGGTTTGGTGGGTAATAGACACTTTACCTCCACACACTCAGGTATTTTGTAACTAGACAAAATTCTTAGCGCAGAATAGATGAGAGAAACCCTAAAGCAGATTCACAGTTGACATGAAAATTTTGCAACACGGCAATGGATATTTTACTTCCAAATCAGATTCATTCATTTTGGTTCATTTGGTTCTGCTGAAAGGAACAGAGCTACTCATTTCAGTCAATTCTCCTAGTTAGACCACAGACAAACCTTGTTTACCCACCTGCACTCAYAGACCATGAGAACAGGGAGAGAAGCAGAAAGGGCTTTATCAAAACACAGCCTTGGACATACTTCTTTCAGCTAGAGCTTTGAATTGCTTCAACACAGAACTTTACCTTCTCAACGAAAACTTCAGACTGTTCATTATAAAGGCAGAATCTGTCTCCAAGTCAGGCTCTCACAACACAGTAGAAGGACAAGCGCATGGCAAATGAGACAGAACAGACTTCTCAGTTATCTTTCACGCACAATATGCATGGTCAYGAAGGAAGAGAGATTTAATGCTGTCGCTCTTCTCCAACGCACTTTTCCAAAAAGGCCAAGAAGGAGAAAGCTTTTATACAGCAACACAGTAGATCTGATAGTCTGGGGGCTTCTCAGGCACCAACTGTTCAGAAGTGAGACAAAGTCTCTTCCCAACAGCATCAGCCTCTCCTATTCCTACTGTGAAAATCTTAAAAATARCTGTTGCTCACCCTCTAAGGGACACAATCTCTAAGAGGATCTTTAGATGATCAAGGATTGAGAGCATATAAAACCTAGGCAGATCCCCTCCTTTGGGATGCATTGTTGGTCAATCCAAGCTACAGAGCCCCCCACTTTTCTCCAGCTAGCTGGTTCACTTGTCAAACTATCTGCAGATCTACCCAAATACATGCTGTCTCCTCTGWTGACCTGAGGCACAGTGTAATGCCTTCATAAAGTCATATTCYAAAACAATGCAGAGAATAAGGGCACCACAGGYTCACAGAATCACAGAGGTTGGAAGAGATCTCTGGAGATCATCTGGTCTAATCCCTTTGTTCAAGTACAGCCACCTACAACAGATTTCCCTGGACCTTGTCCAGTTCGGTTTTAAATATTTCCAAGGATGGAGATTCCACAACCTCGCCAGGCAACCTGCTCCAGATAATGCAGACAGCTTTTGGTGCTAGCGAAGTCCTCTCAGGTAAAATGAAATACCCAAAACCCATCTAACACCAAGAAAAGCATCCCATGTAAGTCTTCTGTCTTTTAGATCACTTATACTCAACCTAACAAGACACAGTTCTTAGCTAGTTATTACTTTTTCCCATAGACTTCAGCAGGTGCAGAATCAGTCCCTCAGGTAGCACCAAAAACAGCAGCAAGAACATAATGTCTCCACATAATGCCTGCACTCCCCTGAGGAGAGAAGAAATRTTAGGATGCAGCAGAGCAGGAGTTTCCCCAAGCAGCAAGAAAGAGAATGTTTGTTGTTCTTTTAGGGAGGAGCACTCTCCCAATTCTTTTAAGCATTTTATGACTTTAATGACTGGCTTCCCTCATTGTCTTAGCAGCTCATGGAATTTTCTCCTCCCTTCCCCTCATCTCCACCTCCCCTACTCACTTTGAAGATTTCATCTGCAGCTGCTCACAGCAGTCAGTCTGGAAAACAGCACCTGTTAAACCCAAAATTTCTTGCAGAGCTACTGTTCTGAGCAAACTGCTTCTGAAAAAACATTATGTTCCTCACCAGCTTCTAGACCTCTTCCCAGTGGCAAATGATAGCCCCATCAAGTGATAAGAGATCACATAGGGCCTCATTAGCAGTGCAAGGCATTCCACAGCAGGGATTATTTGAATCAGCTGCTGCAATGTCCTTAGTATTTATGTCCTGAAAGAAAGATTAAAAGTRCAGGCAATGGTGACAGCACACTTTCTGTGAGTGTTTCTAATATCCAAAGCAATATTCTCACCTAGTTCACAAAAAGGCCTAGATCCGCCATATGATCAAACACATCTGGGTGTGTTTGTGAACACATTCAGCAAACATGTTTTTGTGAGCACATTTAAGGCAACTTTTAAAACTGTTCTTAATGCGCACACCACTGCGTGGGTTGATGAAAGACCTATTATTTCCACTACATAGAAAGACCAAAAGCTAAATATTACAAAGGCCTTRGATGTTTAATTGAGACCAAATTCTTTGTGAATCTAAAACTGAGATTCAAATCCTAGAAGCCTAGRAGTCACTAGACACCTTGTTTGCATCAGGGGTTTCACTGCAGTATCTTTATTGGTGTTAGCTTCTTAAAACAGTGCCAAAGGTAGATACAGTCTTTGCAATCCACATGAAATCCATTTTCAAATAAAAGTCTACTGATTAAAATATTAACTCTGGAAGAGGACATCTATGTTTGAGTTTCTCYACATCCTGAGAAAGCACACTTTCARACCCTCACTTTACTGTAGCAGAGTCTTCTTTTCACCAGGCTAGTATCTTATCTTGGCAGAGCCATCTACACCTTACCTGTTTTGCCAATACTCGGAAGAATAATAAGCAGCACCAACCTAAGCTAACTAGCACAAAGGACTGTCGAAGAGAGGCTCTGCCTCCTTGACATCATTCACTCTATCCTCTGATGCTCAGATTATACCTCTGTAACAATAGAAGCTGGGTTTACTGTTGTTTTAAAGAAATGCATTTGTAAAACTCCATGCACACTTATGGCTCCATAGAAGAAAACACATGTAATCTGATTTTTGCTTCAATAGCTGATAATAGCATTCGTCCTGATACAAAGGAGGGTAGGGATCTCTGATATTGGCATCTCAGTGGAAGAAAAATCAGAAGGCTAAATAATCTGATTTTTTTTAGACGTATAACACACTTGGAAGGGAGACCATCACAAATATCTTCAGGTAAAATTTCTCTTCCAAAAATCCTACTCTAGACTCAAATTCTGGTTCACAAAAGGAGACTATGTCCTATGAATTGCTATAAWTTATAGCGAACGAGAAGAGAGCATTCATAATTTGCTTTTCCTCCAAGATTATTACATAACAAAAAAGAAAGACCAAACCAGACAGCAGGTCTTCCATAGACTGAACATTTGCTTACACACCAGAAAAGGAATTCATAAGACTATGTTTAACACCATATGGGGATCCTTCCTTACGATATTACCATCAATAATAACAGAAGCCTAGCTACAGATTGTTGTACTCTGTGACAGCTAAATATACCAGACCTAATTAGACAACAYAGGCCAAAAAGCAAAAATCAGCAAACACAAGGGAATGCTACCATAAAGACTGAGAAGATGAGAAACCTACAAATTTAAGAGTAAGACTGGATTGAAATCACCAGTCTCAACACCATAATGGAAATTTAGGAAAGGTCATCTCTAAATAAGAAGTCTGGKTTGAACTGCCCAGCTGGGGTCTTTCTGTAACTCAAATCAGAACTCAGACTCTAAACACTCATATAAGCTAGAAAGAATGCACTGGGGAATTTACCTCAGCTGGTATATATCAGCCTAGCTCCATTGACTTCAATTAGCATGATGTTAAATCTTCACTATTGACTTCAGTGGGATTACAGTGATTTACRTCAGCTAAGGAGATAGTGTTTCACTTTTAGGCAGACTTTTCTGTAGTMTCTTCATTAGGGGAAATGCTATGTACAGAAAAGTAAGCAAGATATACTCTGCTCTTATGGTTCAGCTACCTACTGTAATGGGTATATCATAAATGCAGGAGATGATAGACTAGCAGACAAATATAATTAGCTCCATTTTACTACAGTTCAGTCTGTTATAGTTACCCTTTCTTTGCTATAAACATCCAACTAAGAATTGTTGGAGCCACTCCTACCACTTCCTGCCTCTCTCCCTTATTTTAAAGCTCTAAACGCAGGTTTTCATAAAGGAACAAGGTTCTTGCCCTTTCCTGCACATGCACAGCTGACAATTACTGCCAGCAGTCCACCCTCCCGCTTCCTAGCTCCCTTCCTGTCTGTTTTCCCCAGCTCTGTAAACACAAGAATAACTGTCATTTCACTGGATACTACACAGGTATCCCAAGTTTGAATGCTCCAAGATTGCAGTAAACTGTGAAACATGCAGCGAGAAGGGGCGGTCTTCCCACAGGTTGCATTCCCAGATGTTGGAAAACAACATGCTGGTTCCTTCCAGATTCTAGCTGAGCTGCTACCCAGCACCTCTTAAACTTTGGAAATACTGCCTGAAACTCCCAGATATAGGCCTTTGAGGAATCCCAAAGCACCTACCACTAGGTATCTGAGTGCCTTGTTTTGGTTGCCTTATAGTCAGTGAAGACATCAGAGAGGGTTTAAGAACTATGTAAGGAGTTTACTCTTCTCTRTGGAATATATAACATGTCTAGGCTCCTAAACTAGGTGCCTATGTTAGTTTGCCTAAAGATGGTATGAATATTCTCAAAATATCTSTGCTCCTTACCCTCCTGAACACTTTCATCATCTGACAATAAGAATCAGACAAACAGGAGAAGTTTGCCCAGTCCAGGGTTCTCTTAAAATGTCAAGACCTTGAGATTTACACAGCCGTTGAGCATCAGGACCTGCTGCCCAGTACCAAAGCTGTGTTTTGGGTGGAATTATGTAAATGACTAACTCTGCATTTCTTCTTCAAATTGCAGTGGTTTCAGGCTTACCTGAAACGAAAATGTTTGAATGTCTCAGCAAAATGAGTTATTTAATGTATCACTTCGTTCAATCCAATTCTTTCAGCGTGAAGAAAAAAAAAATCTTTCCAAATGGAAGTGTCTTTATAAATTTAATTTTTTCTACAATTTACCACAAGRTGCTACTGTTATCACAACATCTAAAGATTTAACTTTAGAATGAAACATTCCAACTGCCTGAAAGAGTTCTCTCCCCATTTCTTTCTAATCTGAAAATGTAACAGACCAAATCCAGTACTGACTGAAAACATTTTCAGTYTACTCAAAGTAGACATTTTACAGTTAGAACTGTAGAACTGTTAGAATTGAAAAACACTCAATTCCAGTTCAAGTCTCAGCAAAAAGCACCCATACCTGTCCAGAACCACCATCCCTAAGCAGTTGAGTAACATGGAAGGTTTTCTACTAACTCCCAGCCCTCTGAGGACTATTTTGAAGAACAAAATTCCTCTAGGATCCCGACAGAAGCACTTCAGAACAGTGATGGATTTGACACAGAAAATGCCAGAAGTCCTATTCAATCACCATTTTGTAGCCTTTTTATATTCCTGAGTGATCTAAGTATAGAAAAGAAAGTCATGTGTAAGTTATAGAACAAAGATATCTATTTTACTGGAACTGGCTGTGACTTGGCAGTAGGAAAGATGCAATAATTACTCTTTGCATACACACTTTACAAGTTAGGATGCCTCAKATTCTCCTCTTTCCTAGCTTCCTCTTCTGTCTTCCTTCCCTCAAGGCCCTAATTCCCAGCCACTTGTTCTTGGCAAATAATATAAATCATGTTCTTCTTGTATACAAAGCTCTCCTTTCTTATAATTAAATAATATTGTCAACTGAGCAGAATGTCAAAGATGGATTCAAACTGACTGGTCAATGAAATAAAAATGCACTCCCCATTTAAAAATTTTGAAAAGCATACCTATATAGGAAAAGATTCATATCCCTTTGGAAGAAGTTTATTCCTTCCTTGTCTGTATTCTACAGCAGCTGCCATCTCACAGTACTGAGGTTAAGGCTCTTCCCCACCTTGGGCCATCATCTCCTTCTATACACTTACTAATCTCAAGAAAATACCATTTTACGTCATGTATAACTTCTGTTCAGGATATTTCTTGAGTAGTTTAGAGATGGCTGTGTTTACCGTCCCTAAGAAAATCTCACTGGAATCCTTAAGCCCACTTTGGTTGTTATAGTTTCATTGTTCCTATATATTTATGGATTTCCTTTTGTAAGTTAGCAGCTTTCAGGACTTTTCCTTCTCCCCTTTTTCAACCCCTTCCCTTCCCCAAAGCTTTCAAGCCTTTTCTTCTTGCGTTTCACCATGCCACTTCCCAGTTATGATCTGCAGAACACTTTCTGACTCCACTATATTCTTAACATCAAACTAAGGAGGAAAAAAAAGAAATCACTACCACTTCTGCAAAAATCAGTTTTACTCATACAACTGAATTCAACCTTCAGGTGTTTATTTTAATCTGAAGTGGGACACTTTGGCCTTCTTTTAGAAAACATTCAGCTGCAAATAACATCATGTATTAACATTCACCAGCTGCCTCTGAGAAAGGAACATGGAATTATTGATAATATTGTCAGAGACCAAGCAGAGACCAGGCATGGAAGATGGCCAGATTGTTCTCAATTTATTAAAGATCTCAAGCAAGACAACTGACAGGAGAGGATGGCAAGAGTTCTGAGTAGCTGCTCCGAAGTGAGACATTGAGACAGTAGTTTTAGATTTCCCCTATTTCTATTACAATTCCTTCTTCCATATTAGAAAAAAATAAGAAATTTCTGGCAGCTCCTCACTGTTGCTGCATGATAGAAGACTTGAAGAAATGTAATCAGTTGTAGGTTGACTTGYAGGCTTGAACAATACTGATTACAAGAATTTAGAAAATGTTATTCAAATCTCAAAATAACCTACAGGAGTAGCTTAAAAATCATGCAAAAWTTATGAAATAATGCCCTTCTGATTCCTATTAGTTGTCTTTTGAGTGACTCTACACCAGTGAGAGAGAGACAGGGAGGAAGGGAGAGAGATCAGGCTGTCAACCTGTCACATGACTCCAGGAATGGGGGGTTCAAGAAAAAAAACTGCATATTGTGGCAAATCATGAGGCTACTGCCTCAGTGAAAATACAGACACACACAGCTCAGAGCAGCACTGTAGTAGAAAAGAAAGCAGCACTGCAATACAAACAATCGACATGCCCATATTTTCTAACCTAAAGTGGAATGGAGGAAGCTTCAGAGCTTAAGTTTGCCTTTTAAAAATGACGCTGACTGTTTTTTAAGGCCTCCTTTTTTCCAGTGATACATCTCCACACTGCTGACTCTTTTCTGTAACTTCTTTGTTTCTTCTTCTTTCTCAGTGGTCKCTCTATGAATTTAATGAATTCGGATGTGATGTTTTCCCCATACCCACCCCTTTGCTCCCCCTGGCCCCCGTCCCAGCCTAGGGAGCCCCAGGCAGCTCCCGCTGCCGTTATCAAACCTTTTCCGCAACTGTGTCAGAGCCCCACGGCTTTATCCTTACCTCCCTCCTCCCCATAACGAATTTTAATTATTAGTGTTTACTTTGACAGAGAAATAAAGGCCACTTGTCATTAGGCAGGATGTTTTTTTCAAGTGATCAGCCTCATTTTTACCACCCTATGGAGACCTTTACCTTTACACAATAGACTTGTTCATTTTGCACATGCTTTTCATGACACTATAATGACACAAGAAATTAAGACAGTTTAAGTCTACATGTTGAACGTTTACCTGGGCAACACCGAATGATAACCTAATGAGTTGCATAAAAGGAATAATGACAGTATGATTTTGTATACATCTCAGCTACCTCTCCCTTCCAAGAAAATGTTTTAAGATTATTGATAATAATCAACTTTAAAAAAAAAAAAAAAAAAGTTCCTTCAGAAAAATTTTCAGTACCTTTACTCTTTGCCTCTCTATTTCCTATTCAACATTTTTAATGGCCATTTTTCTAATACCACATTCACCTCAAGTGACATTAAGCTGATGTAATAGAACCATTTTAATCAGTAACAATCAATTTTATTACTATAAAAACCTTAGGGACAGAACATTAAATACATACCATGTAATTAGTTTTGATAAAACAAGCCTTCATCTTAGCAAATCAAATATAATGAAAAGGAAATTTAACAGCAATAAAAATCTATGACATAAAGTAGGTGTGAATATGCATGCTGTACATGCACAAGTATATATAATCATACTTCATTTCATCCACACATGTAACCCATGTGGCCAACGAAGAGTTCTGGAAAGTCTTAGGAAATGTAGAAATGTCTAAATATTCTTTTAAGAAACTACTTCATATGTTACTTTAGATGTTTGCTTTATAAGAGATCTTAGAAGAGAATCCAAGTTGCAAGGAATCTGCAAAAGGCATAATGAATGCACTTATTGATGCCATGAAGCTGAGATGAAGAGTGAAAAGTGAGAAAAGCAGAGTAAATACTCACTGCCAAGCAGGTGATAAAAAATAGAGTTTCTTAAATTCTTTATTTATTCACAGTGTAATTAATACCTGACATGATTCTGCATCCATTATGCCACTATGGCGAAGTGTTTACAAACAACCGCTAGTATTGTGTCAGAAGTGCACACTAAGCACATAACAGCCTCCCCCRTAGTCACAGACCAATATTTCTCTAGCAACCAGGAATTCCCACCGAGGTCCCTAGCAGTGTGCAGGCACTCTATTCCATCTCTTGCTAGAACCATGTCCTTGTACAGATCATGACATTTCTACAGCAGGAACACTTAACAGGACTGAAGGGATTTGGTCATGAGYTTTTCATTTGCCAGGGATTGTTTTATTTGAAATTATTTGGAAAAAAATAAGTAATGTTTCTACACTTAACAGTCATCCCCTGAGGCCAGTTGCAATTCATCRGGATGGAGTTTTGCCACACAGAGTCTGCTGTCAAGCTACAGAACCAGTCTCCTAGACACCATCTTCCCAGCCAGGAATCAGCAGAGTGTCTCCTGCTCCAGCCTTCTTGCTGGTCTTTAATTTCTTGGCCAGGTGAACTTATGGTCTTGGGGAAATTCTCAGTTCATTTTATAGGTAGCCATTAAGACTACTTTGTAATATTCCTCCCCAAAAGAAATAAGGTTCTGGATTTTAGGCCAGCTCAACTGACACTTTTTTCTCCTCTCTTAAAAAAAAAGTTAGATTTTCTACAAATCTCTTCAAGGAAAATAGACTATTTCAGAAAGCGTTCCATTTTTAAAATCAGTTTTCCCTGACCAGATTTTGATTGAACATTTTCAGGGATTTCTCTTCAAAAACAAACACTTAAGAACAACAAAAAAAAATCCTCATGATTTCCCAGGAAGCAGTTCGTCACTAAGTTGTGCCTATGAGAATTCAAAGCAATTGTTACTTTCCTCAAATTTTGCCACAAGAAAATAAAGCACTTAGGCCATCACAGGGTCCTGATTACTCACTCTTCCCCAGGTAAATCAGGAACCACATCATAGCCAAGAGACTGTAATTATGTCCAATCAGGAGGTCCTTCACAKTTGGGTCAGGCTCTTCGTGTTTTATCAAGAATATCTTTAAATCAACAGCCTGTTGCAGAAGCCAAGGAATGCTATGCTATGAAATGCATGTGGCCCAAGATATCAGGAAATCCACCCAAGCTAGGGGTTTCTGGTGCTGGTGTGCACCAGTGCACAGTTCCACATTTTGGAATGACTCATGAGGTTGGCTGTGTCAGGGTTAACGAGATGGAGTTTTGAGTCCCCAGCCCTGGGACAGCCATCARGTACATTAATCAAGGATGTAAAAGCCTCAATGCAGTGGTCAAGGCCACTGGATAGGGCTTAGGGCCTTCAGGGTCAGCAGCTTCAGGCGGTCTCACCAGCTGCTGGCCCAGCATCATGTGCTGGGGAACGACCTGTCCAATAGACTGCCCCAGAGCCAGTGGTCCTAGGACTCAAAACTCTGTATTTTGAGCCAGACCAGCAGCCTCAGTGGACTGATCTCTGCTGGAGAGCCAAGACTGTGAAAGCCTGAGTGGTGCTGGCTCTAGCACAGCCACAAATCCTGAGACACAAGCAGCTGCTACCAGCAACACAACTGACAAGATCATCAGTTTTTCTGAGAAGCTGCAGCATCTGGGGAGCATATTTCATTTTGGAAATGCTGTGTATTGATACGCCTGAAACAGACTTTCCGTAGGTTTTCTGGTTCACGTGAAATACTGAGGAAGGCTTGTTTTAATCTGAAAAAAAAAAAAAAAAAAAGCATTCTGCCATTCTGCCGCCTGGAAACCCTGGCGTTTTAGCTGTCTTTATTTGCAATAGTATGTGCCTGAGGTAGAAAAAGATTCAGACAACAATCCTCTAGTATCACTCTGACCCATCCATTTGCAGTACATCATTATCCTTTCAGCTTTGGCTTCTTGGTGGCCTGCATAGGCTAGATTAGCTCCAGCAAGTGGGATGAAAAGTCACATACTCAGCTTTATATTTCTCTAAAACTAAGGTGACTCATGCACACAGAAAGAATTTTCCCAAGTCATTGCAAGTCAAAGCCAAAAGATAAGTGTTTGAAAGAAGCATTTAACACTCAAAACTGAATCCTGGATTCAAGGTGACCTAGGAATTTATATTAATGCTTTGATCACCTTCATGTCTATGAAATGACATGATTCGATTACCATGTGTTACATCTTCACATTTACTTATACCTCAGAGGGCCTAATTTGTGCCTCTGATGTATTTCTGAACTAATTTCTATGGAAAGGTATTTTTAAAATTCCTTTAAGTGTTTTAAGTGTTTAAATTGTATTATTAATTCAACATACTACTTTCGCTCCATTGTTTTTTTTTTTCTTTTTTTCTATTATATTACAAGAGAGGAAATTTAAGTTGATGAGTCATTAGGAATGCATGACCTCTGCCCATCAGTAAGAAACAATGTTTCCACTTTTGACCACATTTTGACCACCAAGATAGGTGCATAAATTCCTGCACAGTTTGGTACTTCAGGATGAAAATCCTGGATCTGACAAAGTCAGCAGCAAAATTCTTACCAATTTCAATGGAATAGAAACAAACCTTGAGACTTAAGGCTTCTCTGTTCAGCACATTGGTCCCTCCTGGTATCTGTGCAACACATGGAATTTGTGGATATCTTAATACGAATAAACTGTTCATTGATGTGCTTTATGTATGTCTGCATAGACACTGCAGCTGGATGAACAAGTCATCATTCCAAGATCTTAACACTTTTGTCTGATCACAAATTACCAGCCAAGGCAGTGATTTTCATCACTTTTATTCTTTTTTTTTTTTTTTTTTTTTTTTAATATATATGCAATTGATCAGTTTAGGAACTCAAGTTGTATTTTATAACTTGCTTACAACTAGTCTGTTTTGTTCATGTCTGCTTGATTCAGGAAAGGACCTGCCCAAGATCTTCAATATTGCTTTAAATAGGGACCTGTGCACAGTGGGTAGACACAATAGCTCTCTAGTCTAGGCTTTATAAGTAAACCTCACTGCTCCCTCATTGCATGTTAGGATAGAAAGGTTGTACTGGAGAAGAGCAGAAACCCATCTCCAACCGTGGGCCACAGTGGATGGCAGAGGGTGGAGGGGCACAGAGAGAAAACTTGGTTATTTTACATTCACCACTCCAAGCAGAAGAGATCAGATAAGGCTTAAAAACACGAAACATTTCAAATACCTTTGAAAGAAAGATTAYGTTCTTTTTCCCCAGGAGCAGTAGAAATGATACACTGTCATCACTGAGGGACTGTGCATGTTCCCAACTTCATTACTGCTTGTGGCTAGATCCTTACTCTCACTCTTCCCTTTTGCACTCTGCACACTACAAGTGAATTTCAGAAAGGCCACAGCGCCTTTTTGATGTACAAACACTCTCATGGATAATTATTTACTCTTTATTTGCTACAAGTTTTGTTCTCTGCAGACATTATACAAGGATAAAGCCTCACTCACTCAGCTGTTCACAAATAAGCCAATAAGCCAGGCTGCAACTGCCTACACTAGCAAATATCAATCACTGAAACTTCAGTTGTTTCAGCTTATTTGGAAGTCCATACACAAATATAGCTGTGCTGTATTTGCCTAATTCCAATATACATTCTTGTGCCTGTATACATTTCCATGTCAAGATACAGTAATTAGATCTATGAAATACAAACAGCTCAATTTTTATGCTATTCTCCCTCTCTCCCCTGCCCAACACTCTTACATTAGTAACTAGAAATAAACACTCAGCAACATGAGAAAAGCAGGGAAGAGAAGGCTTTAGAAATGTTTTGTTGCTTTGTATACAGAGGAGCTGATAGCTACAGAACCCTCTTAGGGAAAACTTATTAAGTGGCTCAATGTACCAAGGTGACCTGACAGACTACTCTTTAATTACTAATACTTGATGGGACATGTCACAGCACAGCCGTGGTGGCACAGTAATACACATCTGGCTCCAGACAGCACCACTCTAAAAGAGCAGTTTTCACAGTAACTGATAAGTTCGCTTTGGGAACAGGAGTGTTTATGTTTCTGCCTTTATCCTGGGCAAAAGAGCCACATGCAAGGGAAAAGATTAATACCTACTCAACAACAGTATTCTGCAGGCAAAGCACTGGGTGAGACCAAGACATGTAACACAGTCAAACACTTCTAACAATTGAAATGCTTGGGCTTTCAAAATAGCAGTGTTTGCTTTATGCTTTATAAAGAGCTTCAAAGGAATCAGGATGAATTCCATTCTCTTGATCAGAATTTGGTTATTGCTTTTCCCATGACGTGAGGACATGCTGCAGCGTAGCAGGCAACTGCTGTTAACACATCCAAAATCCAAGTAGGTGTGCTCATCTGTGTTTGCACATTTGTGTGTATACACATAGACAACAGAATTACTAGAAAACAGCTCTTACTTTTTAAACCAAGTCTGGCTTGTGACCTCCTCCGTGATGAATCAATATGCAAATGCTGTTATAGAAGTTACCTAAGGTACAAGCAAGATCAAAGAAGCATTTGCAATGCTTGACTCCAATTCTTGGCAATTCTTCTGATGGTAGAGGGATTAAAAAAAAAAAAAAAAAAAAAAAGTAGGCCATAACAGCTCCAGTGTGAAACTCCACTCCTTATAGGTAATGCACCAACCCACACAGACAGAACATTCCTGAAACGCTGAAACCAGCTAGACTGACTACTGACTGGCAGGCCTGATAGGGAAATGGAGTCCATCACACTCTAGCTCCAAACCAGGTCAGGTAGCACAAGAATCTGCATTCCAGAGGCAAAAAAAGGTAAGAGGATAGCAGAAGATCAGATGCCAGGGACCATATACCGGTGTGCTGTCAGCAAGAGGGTCAGAAACAAGAAAAGGACACCGAAGGAGAACAGGGAAGGAATTTTGCAACAGGAAAATATATTCCTCAGATTCTCATAGTGATTGGAAGGATATCATTCAAACTACTTTAGTACCTCTGGATTACAAAAACATGTTACCAATATTTTAGTTATCTGGTCTCTTTTGCTTTTGCTAGGGCATCTCTCCTTGATATTTAATAGGTCTTGCTTGTCTGTATCTCCAGTGCTTTTGACATCATAAGGCCTGATAACTACACACAAACTATTTCAGAGAAGGATTGCGTTGACAGTTTGCATCCCAACAGATTCGAGACTCTGAAATCCTAGTGAAACTATCCTTTATAGGTCTGCTCTTGTTACAATCTCTGTGGTCCAAAAATATAGGAGAGAGTGATTTGCAGGGAAGAGATGTGTCTTTAGAAAATAAGAAAAAAAATACAGGTGCAGCTGAAGAAAATAGGAAAACAGAAGGCTCTGCAGCTCTTCTTCAGGTCTGAGACAGAATCAAAAACTTCATTCTAAGAAAAAGTGTCCCAAAATTTACTTAGTAGTGGGAATTGCCTAGTTACCCACTGATAAATGCATGCCACTACTCCCAGCTGCATGAATGACAAGCTCGATTAAAAGGCCTAAGGTGAGAGGAACTTAGAGCATAAAGCATGACATTAGGCAACTCTCCTTTCATGCTGGAGTAAGAATCAGGCCCACTGYCTTTTATACAAGGTGTCAGGAAATAAATGTGTGTTGCACCTTTTACATTTCTTCTCCCATTGTTCATATAATAATGAGCAAACCCTGTCACAGGGCCCAGAAGATTACATTTCCCATCTGTTACAGACAGCATAGAGCAATGGTTTTACATTACCATGTAGGGTTCAGGAACAGTGTTCAGAAAAGTCTATTAGGAATGCACACTGACAGGCTATTCCAATTAAGCAGCAGAGGAAAGAAGAAAAAATGGAAAAGAGACTGCATTACAAAGTTTGGCTCTGAGTCTTAATTTCCTGGAAAACTAGAATGCTTTAGGCTGGTTCTTCTCCAGGCGAAAATACAGAGCTTTTTGAACAGTAAGGATAGCATCAAGAGTGAGATTGAATACATGGCTATATATTGCCTCATAAGAAATTAAAATCAGGCACTTACATGACTTTGCACAGAAAAGACTAAGATTGCTGACAGGTTTAATTCACCTAAACGAGAAGGGCAGGCAACCCTGCTCAGAAAGGACTGAGTTTAGATCGCACCTAGTAAACAGGAAGGGCATGGGACTAAAGCGACAAGCCCAAACTACATGTGCTGAAAACTACTGCGTAAAATAGCAACAGGATGGATCTGTCACCACTTTGTGAACTACTTTATCTGACACTAGTCTCATGAGAACAGGTGACCTGAAAAGTTTGAACTCTACCATGCAGCCCGCGATATTTATCACCTCATTTAGTTTCTGGTCCACTCTGACACAGACAGCTCTTTGTTCTGATCCTGAAAGGAAATTAGCTAGAAAAAGGCCTTTGGTCACAAGCACTAGCTGGAGATCTAAACTCTCCCTCTTATTCCCTCTTTTGTGTATCTTCCTTCCAAATTCAATGTATTTTTCTTTCTTTTCTTCTACCTTCTGTTTAGAAGATAAGATTTTAAAAAGTCTGGCTTATGTGGCCAATACTAGTGTTTCTCCAAAGCTACCATGCCTAGCAACCAGAGAGGTAGAAAAAAGCAACATCTTTAAAAGTCTAATGATAGTAAAGTTAGTAATCGCTCTGTTGCTGGCTGAAGTGCCAGCCCCAGAGCAGGCCTGCACTTAGCTTCATTTTCCATCCATGTTGCTGCCTGCGCTCAGACTCAAAACCAAAGACACTGAGCCAAGCTGAGGTTACCTACCAGTCAACTGAGTTTCATCTCAGATCCACATCTGAAGGAGAATTTTGGTATTTATTAGGTCATAACCTCTCAGCCTCAGGAGCTCTCTGATGTCAGGCACAATCTTGATCTGATTTGTGCTTGCACATAAACAAAATGGACAATAACTAAGTACAAGCTTGACCGAGAGGCAGGCCTACCATTCACTACAAACAAGGGTCTGTAGCACCTGGCAACAGCAACAGAAGTAGCAGTCTCCTCACAGGTTGCTTTTCGCTCTCCCTTTTTGTATGTGTTAGTTTGGATGGAAACAGGATTGGGCTCCCAAAACAAGAGCAACAGCAGTTCTAGCCCACCTCTGCTACCTGTTTCTCCCCCAAAAGGCAATTGTTACCTTCTTTAATGCCATCAAAAAAGATCTGCAAACAAGGAGGTGGATCTTTCTAARCATTTTTCTGCTGTCATAAGGAAAGGAAACCAGAGGTACTGGTAGAATATCATATTTTGATATTATTCGTATTTTAAATTCTAAATATATATWTTTTTTTCATTTTCCTATGCCATTAAGAAAAGGGTAAAGACATTTGAAGAGAGCAGCTCTTTGTGTTGGAACCCAGTGAGGTAAAGTCTTTGCACTAGAAGCTTGTTTTTCATGTAGCTGTTTAATATTGCACAAGTGGTAGAATTCACATTAACACCTTTGAGACTTTGGGTCTTTCCAGTGCTCTAAAATTAATCACACCACGCTCAGATACACTCCAGTGATCCACATCTTCAATTCAAATCATGTGCCCACTAAACAGCTGGTACTTCTAATGCTGTTCCAGTGCTGATCTCCAAACACAAACAGGTACAGTTTCAGGAGTTTCTCTCTGGAAGAGCTTAGTTTGTAAGAATACGTGAAGGCCTTGCCCTCAGGACAATTCAGTACTATGCAGCCCCCGATTCCCTCTTTGCTGCACTGTAAACATGTACCTTAAAACTAGCACAGTAGGCCATGCAAGCACTGCATGGTAAACTATGGAGCAGAGCCTTCTGGCAGAGGAGTGTGTGAACAGGATGCCTTGATGGACAGCAGCTGCATGAAGGCACTAGGGCTCCTTTGCAGTGAGTCTGGATCACACACCAGCATCCCATCTCATTTCTCAGGCATGGGAATGCACAGTGGGGCTCAAAGTTGTGCTGTCACTCCTTCATGATTTGTGCAGGCCTTCTGGTGCTGGTGACAGGGTGCAATGCAATGGTGTTAGCTCCTACCTCCCTTCCTTCATGTGACACAGAGAGTCTAAATGTTGAAAAGAGAAGAAGTCACAGCACTTGCAGTGCCTTTCCTAAAGCTGGCTGGTGGTAATCACCTGCAGTGCTTTTGAAGGAAGTTACATGGTCAAAGAAGCTACAGAAGCCACAGAGAAGCTGTGCGGGGAGGCAGTTGTTATTCTAGACACGACTGCTACAGATGAGCAAGCTCTGTGCCGTAGGCCTCTCCTGCCAGTCAATGGAAGGCCCTCRCAAGGATGGCTTGCAGATCCTATGGGAATAAAACTTTAAAACGCTATTTGATCATGCACTCCATCTGTATGCAAACCTGTTCTAGGCTTCAAAGCAAGTACTACACATGGCCTGACTACACAATCAAGCTTTGTACACAAAGACCAAGTTAAAAAATAACAGGTCCAAAAAGAACGAGAGAAAGGAGGTCACCTGGCCAAACCATCAGCAGGAGCGAAATGCTCTCAGGAAAACTTATTGTGCACAATGTGTGAACATATGTGACCAAACTGGACCAGTCCCCTGCCATCCTAGAAAAAGAGAGCAGATGTCTCTGAAATCAGATCACCTAAATGCCCTCTATTTTTGGACACTACCTTTTTTCCCTTGCTGCCAGATTTGAAAATTTAATTTGCTAGGATAATATATCCTGCGTGCATRAAGGCTTTCAAAGTTGAACCATCCATCTCTTAGCAACCAGAGAGGCTTGAAGGATCCCTTTTTTCCCCCGCCCCAATACCTCCTGAGACACRTCAAATACTTACATTTCCCAAAATAAAGATATGAGACCAGATACTCCACTCCCTCTTCTCTCCTCTACCGCCCTCTCCAACAGTAGTGCAGAAAGGAGAAATGCACAGAGCAGGTAACAAAAAAACACTGTTACCCAGCAAAGGAGGAAAAGGCCAAGCAGGCTGTTGTGGCTTTCCATTTAGCAGCACCAACCTCAGAGCAAAAGGTATGCAGATGCTTGGTCTTGTAGGAGAAACGACAAAGCCAGGAGGGGAGGGAGAAGCCACATTATAACCAACATTTGGGTCTGCATTTTCCAAAAGGTTCTCACTACATCATGATCTTAGGCTTCCCCCACCCAAACGCAACACGGTGGCCATGTTCAGGGAAGTTAAACACAGGGGTCCTGGTTTRCAGTAGCTGTCCCTCAGGAGACACAGTTCAAGGCTGGGAGGGAGAGCACTCTTGGAAGCACCCGCGGAGACCACAGGGGCACTGGGCAGCCTGAGGTGAGAGTTACTTCTGGCAGAGACCTCTCCTCCCCGCACTGCAGCGTCAGGAAGCRGCGAGGGGCAGGCGCACTGAGATGGGGGGCAAGTGGGGAGCCGCGGGTGATCCCAGCACGAGCAGAGCCTTTGCCAACAGGTGCCAACAGTCCCGCAGAGTGCAAACACAGCGGCAGAGCCAGGCGCTGGTAACAGAGTTCACCAACAGCCCCAGGCAAGCCAAGGGATCAGCCAGGTCCAGGGCCCAACCGAGGAGTCCAGTCAGGAGTGAAGGAGACACAGCCAGGCGCAGCACTAGAGATGGATCTACAACATGTGTCCCAAGTGCATCCAGGAGACAAGGCCAAAGGCAGGCCTGGAGACCAGCTTCAGTGCATAGCTGGGGTCCATCCAGAAGATAGGCTACAGGTGCCAAGGCCCATCCAGGAGGCAGGGCTGGAGGCAGGTTCACCTGCAGTATAGCTTAGGCAGGGACTGAAGGATGAGCTGAAAGGGGACTCACAGGCATGGGCAGGGTGGGGGCCCTGGTGAGGCTCATTGAGGCCATTAAAGCCCATCAGTGCCCTCAGGGCCCTGAAGATGTGTTCTGTAGGAGTGAAATGAAGGATGTCCCCTGCCCCTCGCAGCTGTGCCGGGTAACACCCTGCAGGTGTTTCCTCACCCACCCCTTCACAGACCCCAAGGGCAGCCGAGGCAGCGGCCCACAGGGCTGCAGCCTGCTCCAGGCCCACCTCGCCATATGGTTGCCTGGCAACCCCAGTCTGCCTGGCAACTGGCCACCTCTCTGCCCAAGGTGGAGGGGCTCCATCGCTCATATGGCCATGGGGTGCCAGCTCCCSCCCCAGGTCCTCCTCCACCACATCCACACCAACGCGCCAGTCCCGCCAACACGATCTAAGGGCGCCTCTGCGCAGGCCCCCTGTGGGTATTTTAAAGCCGTCAGCAGGGACACGGTGACGTGATGGACCGTGCRTCGCTGGAGGCCCGAGGTGGGATGCGGGCGGGCTGCCAGCAGTAACTGGCTTAACAGCGGTCACGTTTTCGTGTTTTCCCAGGGCAACGGTCGCCTGCTTCACGCAAAGSACGTGTCTGGTACAGCGACGCTGCCTCTGCGTGGAGAGGCACAGCTGGAGCCTCCACAGTGACACTGGTCAGGCCAGTCGAGGAGCAGTGGTCCCAAGGCACATCCGTGCTGCTCAAGGGAACGGCATGCGAAGGCCCTTCTCTGCCGAGGACGCAGCACTGAAGCAGCAGCTCGCTGATCTCTCCCTTCTTTTAAACTTAAAAATCACCGTGAAGCCGCAGACTAGCATACGGTACGTCTGACACTACAAAAGCAGTTAAACTTGTCGGCGTAATTTCAAGAGCACTGCAGAGATCTCTAGTGTAAACAACAGGAAGGTAGAACCTGAGGTGGCTGAGCCAAGTCTGGGACGAGCCAGGATTCGACATTCAATAGCAGAAAATGGAGACGTTTCCTCCTGTACCTCACCCTCAATTGTGCTTTTAAGAATCCGAGAATGAAAGGATCAAGGAGGTCATATTTTTGGCTGGGTTCCCAGCTCTAACTCAAGTGTAGCACTGTCCGTTGCACAGATATTTCACAGAGCAAAATATGCTTGAAATAATTTGCACTATAATTAGAAACCTTGCCTGCAATTTTAATTGAAAAAATAACTCATCACTAATAAAGGAAATCTATTAAATACTCACCATTATGTCAAGTTGTTTATTATGCAGTATTTACAAGTTTCCATTCAATCTTTAGATGGTTTAACAGGGATGAAAATATGYGATACAGAAATCTAAATGCATCTATGCCCTTCTTTACACACAGACAAGCATAATGCAATGCAACCAACCTAAGCAACCAAACCTGAACTAACATCTTCTCGTAATAAAGAAATGGAAAACTGCAAAGCATTCRGTTGCACACATATAGGAAGGCTAATGCATTCTTAGAGACTTCTGCSGGAAAGCAATGGGAAAGTCATTAGGATTTTTTTTATTTGAATTTAGGAGAGAAGTAATTTGATGGTACTAGTGGAAACAAGAGTCTCCTTTGCAAAAGGTATATCTCCTGCAAACTCTATATACAGATGTGAGTGCACATATTTGCTGATATCATATGGCTTGGGAAACAGGGTGTGAAAAGAGGCAAGGCCAGAACTCGTAAGTGCTTTAAAAACCCAATAATGTCAAGTGATCTGGTCATCTACACTCAGCCAGCAGGCAGAATGCAGAGTAAGCATAATAGGATCATAATGACTCAAGCCAGTGAGCAATTGCACTGCTAAATTCTGAACAAGCTGAAAATGGACAGGGCAGTCCCAGCAAGAWCCCTACAGAGAGAGACAGATTCAGCCTAATGCATCTTTCTGCTTTTAACAGTATGTGTTATCCCTACAAGGTCATCTCAGGCCTCAAGGAGCAGTTAATGGAAGCAGCAGTCTCAAAGAGCTCTTCTCATTTCTCAGTCCTTCTTTTATGGCTAGGAAGCAGCACATGGATCATCACCACATTTTCAAAAAACAGTTCTCCAGTTTTGGAGTGCTGCTGCAAATGAGCAGTATCCCAGATGCCTTTGCAAGGCTGGTGCTTCTATTGAATGCAAGTTGGGGATGAGGAATTTGGAGTAAAGTTCTAGAGCCGCTTTTGCACCAAGTTCTTGTGCTTAATCCGTCACTCCATGGTCTACTCTGAGCTGCAGCTGTATATATGGGAAAGATCACCTCATGGACTTGGAGAAGGGCAGTAGAAAACCTTGCCCATGCCTAAAGAATTGCTGTGAACCTGAATAGGTTATATTTTAGATTTTGAAAAATAGAACAGAATATAAAATTCAGTGAGAGCAAACAGGATATGTCTCTTCTATTGCAACCTGTACAACAGTAGGACATAAAATGACTGACCTTCCAGGCAGTGTGGCCCRTCAGAAATTTAAAGGTAAAAGTCTCAATTGCTATCCTATCCTTTTTTTAAAATATTTTTGTCTCTATTTAAAATGATGCTATTGCAAGTTTATTATCATGTACACTAACTTGCTGATGAGTTATTGGTTGGGACTTGTAATTAATTATTTGCAAAACTCAGTATCAGCAATGAAAGGGATGGCATTGTTTTGAGGTTATTTTTATTATTTCTTCAGTGGAACACAGCCCACCAAGTCTATTTAGTTTGCATAAACCTTGTAATCTTTTCTAACAAATCACATACTGAAATATTTCCCAGTGTCTGCTGAACATGGTGATAGTAAATACATGTAGACACAGCATGTAATTTAGAGAATATTTTTGTTTTATTTACAACATGGAAGTGAACAGGATGGTCTGTTTGCGGTTGCCATGGAAATTGCTGGCATTAGCTCACTTCTTTCCAAAGAGGAAGCAAAGAGCTTTTCACTTTCTGCTATTTAACCTCTTTTAATATTAAAATCCTATATACTGCATTAGTACAAATCTCTCCTCTTTGGAAGGTCAAGGGTATTCCAGAACCATCAGTGCTAAAAAGAAATTAGCTATTTTGAGTACTGTGCATATGTTTTGTGAACATGATATTTCATGAAACAGATTGAGCTCATCTGCTTAGAAGCTTTTTTTTTTTCTTTCTTTTTTGATATTTAGGAGAAGTCTCCAGATTGTGAAAGCGACAGAAACTATGGCAAAAGATGGCTAAACAAGTTTATGCAAAGCACCTGCATATAGTTTTAACTGACTTCTCCATACCACAATGCTGCTTTCTGGTGTAATCCCAAGGGTTGGAGAGTCTCACCAATGACAAATAACTGTATTACACCAACATCCCTCTTCACTATTAAAGTCTGGCCAACAAAAGCAACAAAAAAACCCTCCCCTCTTGCAGAAGTATGATCTTGAAAAGAGAAGGGACTCCATGAAGCTTGCAGATATTTCACTTCTACCCTTGCAGCTAATAGTAGGTAGAAAGTTCCCAGTTAAAGTAAGGTAACAGCATAAAACCACTTTTAGATATGACAGCAAAGTCCAGCTTTAGTAAACCTCACAGAATCGCAGAATTGTTGAGGTTGGAAGAAACCTCTGGAGATCATCTAGTCCAAGTAGAATCACTCAAAGCACATTGCACAGGATCATGTCCAGGCAGGTTTTGAATAGTTGCATGAATAGAGATTCCACAACCTCTCTGGGCAACCTGTTCCAGTGCTCTCTTATCTTCACAGTAAATAAGTTTTTCCTCATGTTCAGATGGAACTTCTAGTATTTCAGTTTGTGTCTGTTGCCTCTCATCTTGTTGCTGGGCACCACTGAAAAGAGTCTGGCTCCATCCTCTGTGCATCCTCCTTTCAGATATTTATACATATTGATAAGATCCCCCCCCCCCCCCCAGTCTTCTCTTCCCCAGGCTGAAAAGTCCCAGCTCTCAGTCTTTCCTCATATGAGAGATGTTCCAGTTCCTTAATCATCTCAGTAGCCCTTCGCTGGACTCGCTGCAGTAGCTCTGTGTCTCTCTCGTACTGGGGAGCCCAGAACTCCCAGACTTCTTTTGGTAGCTCCTTTACAGCCCCGCTCACAAGCCAGCTCTGCCATTCATAGAATCATAGAATTCCTCTCCCCTTAACCCCARTGTAAGCCTAGAAAATGGCTGAGCCACCAAAAAACAACACCATACATGGTGAAGATGAAAAAGCAACCAGATCAGAAATATTTTGCCACTCTGACTTCTGCATTCTACCAGGATCTCCACAATCAGGAAGGAACAATACTGAATCTAACAGAGCCTCTGTCTGAGTGCTGTCAAAGATGATTGTCTTTTGGAGCCAGTGAGGCACAAGAGAGAAGGGTCCACCCTGTCTCAGTCACCAGTGTGTTACAGAGATATCAAAGGTTAGAAAGCCTGAAGTATCCACTTTTGACAATTTATTTATGATCACTGTTTAGAAAAAAAAACATTCAAACTAGAAGATATCTTTTAAGGAAAGATATTAAAATTTCTGGTGATGGAAAATCCACCAACCACCTAACAGACTGGAAGAGAGCTTAATCCCTCCATTTGGAGGAGATTGGCTAAATGAGCTTATCTGGAGCAAGATGGAAGTAGGTCAGCCTGAGGAAGGTGAGGAGGAGGATTTCTTGCCTACACATCCAGGGAGGAACATTCTCCTACTCTTCCTCTTAGCTAATATGCCCTAAATGTCAAGAATGTAAAATTTTACAATTGTAAAGAAAAAAGAAATCAGACAAGAATATTGACAACTTTCTTACTAAAACATACTTTCCTTTTTCAAACCAATCACAGAAGCTGAAAATATTTTTAAATATAGAAAAGAGGAATGTCTAAATTCTAAGAAGTAATAATCTTCCACTTACTTTGKTTTTTATTAGATTGTACAGAATATCACATTTCAACTGTCCACCACACCTTTCTCCTATAAAGTCCTCTCCTACTCATTTTTCAATTGGCATTTTGTAGTCTTCCGCAGCCTACCAGTTTTTATGGTAACACAACATAGCATATGGCATGTGATGGTTCCTGATCTACACACAGTAGATGTCTACTAAAGCAGAATGTTTACAAGTTTAGTTTTGTAGTACGGAAACTGCTGCGTTTCACCACAGAAGATCTCGTTCTGTCCCTAACGGTAGGAATCTCCTACATCCCATTTTGTAAAAATCCAGGAGCTATCAGACAGCAGGACAGCGCAGCCAGGACCTTACAGCCAATACAGACATAGCTGATAYCAATTCAGATTTTTACTGTTAGGTGAGGAAATTAAAAAGAGAAGGAAAGATAGGCTGGAATCATGCCACCCTTTTTAGAGGTGAGCTGCAAATAATCTGTCAGTAATTAAAGTAACATGAGGTTAGGTGCCACGTGCCCTTTCTGTCATCGTTGTGTGGGGCAGTCAGCACATACCCACGCTTTCATCTCACTTTTACACAGAAAGCACACACACATAGGTGTGTGGATATAAAATGCAGTTCATCTTTAACGAGGAACTTTTGAAGTCAATATATTGCTAAACTGGCAAATAACACAGCGCTTTGGACAGAGGTGAATTGTGGAGATCATCTCTCTATTACAAGAATCTGGCAGCAGCATTCAGCACCAGTTGGAAATTGTACAGGGCCTTATCTGGCCAGGCTGTCAGGAGGGAGTCGCAGTAATCTAATCTTGATGTGAGAAATGCACAGGTAACCAATTCAAGGTCAGGACAGCTACAGACTATAGATATTTGTTAAAAGATAAGAGAGCCTCTGAAATAACTTTCAGAATCTTGATTTGCTGAGGTAGACAAATTAAAAAAAAAAAAAAAAAAAGTTTTCCAGTGAGGGAAAGTGCAGGTAGCCGCAATGGACAGAGAGCATTTCACCTCAGACAGAGCTGCCTTTCAGCACTGTTTCAGTTTGTGATCCATCTGCATCATTTGTAAGGAACAGTAATAGGCTGCCAGTATTTTAATAAGAAGCTGCCACAAAATTCCCTCTCAGCTGTGATAAATCTACAGGCTCCAGGGAAGGGTTGTTTGTGGAAGGAGTAGGCAAGAAATTAGAAATCTATCCATTTTTCTTCTCTTTCCCACTGAAACGTGCACTTCAGCAAATCAGAAGCAAGGAAGGAGATGAAGCAGTGCTCCACCCACACTCTGTGCTAGCAAGCCATGAGCTTTCTCCAGAAGCTATTTCGACTCATCAGCACACACTGTGCCTGCGTTAATGAGTCCTGTCTCTCAGCAGGGCTCACTCGGTTTCAAGGCTTTTGAATAGAAGTGAGTTGACGCCTGTCCAGAACTAGTGTGCATCCATGTACTCAAGTGTGTTGGCAACAACCAAAAGACTGAAACAGGATTATAGGTCCAGGTGTTGAGGAGGTCAAGGCTGTGCGGACAGGCAGAAGGAGGAAGGGTAAGCAGAGTGCTGATGAGAAAGGCAGAGTTCACATTTCAGGGCATTAATCATTTACTGGCATGCTCTGCATTATCACTGTTTATCTGTTTTCATCCCTGTGTAGGAACTCCACATCCCAGACTACGCAAACACACAACTGAAGAGTAGTCGCTTGCTCCGAGTATACAGTGTAGTTACGTATCAGATACTTAGGGCCGAGGAAGGAGATCAAACCAGTAGCAGTGTTCTAGATAAACTCAAGAATCATACAGTTAATTTAGCCCAAGATGATGTAAAAAGCAGGGTCCTTGGCTTACTAACTGAATATGAATACTTAGAGTTTGTAAAACAGGCAAGACTTTCTTGAGTAGTGTTGAAAGTCACAACAATCTATGCTAAGACAGACAAGGGCTGAAGGGAGGAAGTCAAAGGACCCATCCAAACCCAGAAATCCAGAGTAGAATATGAAAGGATTTCTTGGCAGCTAGCTAAATTAAGCAAGACAARATGGGCCTGAAATAGACAATTAGCTAATACTTTGCTATTGCTACTTATTGCTCATTCATTGTCCCTAGTTCCAATATATTATCACTATGTGCTATTATAATTGAACTTCTTCAATCATCAGATGCATGCTAATATTTTACTACTGAGGGACCATCAACTGTTATAATGACAGTGCATAACCCTACAAAATGCAGTGCTGATCAAACACACCAGCTGACACACAGCAGTTAGCTAATGGCTTCTTTCTTCTGCTTTCTTTCTTTCTTTTTTTTTTTTTTTTTTTAATAGCTGTTGGCATTTCCAGCTTACTTCTGAAATGTTCAGTAAAAATGCAGGTATATGGGACAAGTTAGTGTTTCCTTTTTTTCGTGAAAGTTATCCAAGATGTGTTTGTCTTAACCAAATCATCCTATTTGCCTGCCTTTCAGTTGTTAATCTAATACAAGGAGTAAAGTCATTCCAGTTCTTTGAATTCTTTTATCGTGGTCAATCGAATTTCTRTAGAGGATGTTTTTGCCCTTTAGTCATAATAACAAAACATATTTGTTGGCTTCAATACAGGGATTCTAAACAGATATCTATCCTTGTTTGATTTCAAATCAACAGCAGCAGCAAATAAGGACTTCTACACATTCTTATAGCTAAAATAGTTTAAAACAGATTTATTTCAATCTGTAGTTCTTATGGCTTTGTAAATACTGATAGAAKACTACCTTGAACAGCCATAGATCTCCAGTGCAAAAGCCAGAAGGACCACCGAATGCATATCCCTAAAGAAAAAAGAAAGAAAGCAGTATCTAGAGAGACATAAAAACTGTGTTAACCTAATCCTCTCCTTCAATCCCAGTTGACACCTCAGAAAATACTGAGGAGATGGGGCTACTCTTTTTGGAAATGATAGAAAGAGACAATTATACATTTTTGCATGCTACTGCTGCAAGTGAAAGAGGGGGAAATTTGCAGAATATAAGAACAGAAGCATTGCATTCACCTCACTGCCATTACTTCTTTGTGAAAACATGGAGAAAAGGCTGATAGAAAAGGCCAACACCATCCTATCCAAGCGCTACAACACTTGTTTTGGGGAAGGTATCACTTTTTCCATTTCCTATTCTACAATTGCAGCTCTCCATGTACTTCTCGCAATAGGTAATGATGCTTTATTAGATTTCCAGAAATTCTCTTTCCATTCTATGGTCAATTCTTTTCTATAACTTCTATTTTCCCTTATTTCTCCTCTTCCATTTAATTTTCAATTGCCTTTTTACCCCATCCAAAGCTCCTGCCAGTCAACTATCATATAAGTGATTTGAACTGAGGCAGTGCTAAGAACTTTAATGATAGACCAGGGACCCTGCTGAGTATACTATGAACACAGGAAGAAAGAGTCCTTTGCTACAGAGGGGCTTGCAGTCCCAACCCCTTCAGTCTGTAATGTTTTATCCCTATTCAACAGTACGCAGTCRAGTATCACTAACGGCTGCACTGTCCCTCCGTGCACACACACACACACACAGTCCTCAAGAGATCTGCATGGTAGGGGATACTTCCAGCCAAAGACTGTACGCCTCAAAGTCTTCATTCAGTAGCTTTTTCATTCCTTCTTTTCATATTATATATTCAGGCTCTTGGGGCTCATTGCTGGAGGCTGTCTGACAGGCTGGCTTCTCCGGTGAAACAACCCACTCTCTGAAGTCTAGCATCACTACCTTCACTTAAACGGGGGCTGCTTTAATAACGGCTTCATTGTTCTCTTTGGCATCGCTTTACACCCAGCACCTAGCACAGAGAGTCTATGCCTCAGGCTTGCTTCCTGGCAGCACATTGGCCAAATTCATCATCATTAAACAAATTCTGYGCTCCCCTGGACTCAGAGCTCAGCTCCAGAGCTTTGAGCATGAATAGCACAATTCTGGGCTCTATCCAACTCCAGCCAAGAGCTGAATGCATAGGACTTTTGTTTGTCAAGCTGAGCTGCCTCACTACGGCTACTTCAACGTCACACTGGAAGAAAAACACACCACAGAAACTGACTGTGTGGGTAGAGACATTGGTGCTGAAGGCTCCTTGCATTTAGTCATGCATGTACAGATAGCAATTTAAATATACGGATAAGAAGTGATGGAAAGTCTCTGTGCAAAGACCAAAGTGAAAATGCCATTGGATATCATTATACCAACAGGAAGCTTATCAGTCCTGAGGTATGACAGGAGAGATAGAGACCAAAGGTGATAGGACCTAATGGCTTCGGAGACTGCAAACCTGCAAGGAAAACTCCAGGAGCTGTGTATCTTTTTTCAGGCGCTAACATTAAACCACAGTGACCACAAAGATAAATATATGTGCCACACAGGATCCAAATTAAATAGAGTCAGGAAAGGCACAATGAATACAGAGAAATAATCAAAAAGCTTTGCTATCAACAGTCCAGGGACAACACTGGATGCTTCTTAATGGGAATTATTATATCAAAATAAAAAGGAAGCAAGCTTTTGATTTCCCCTAGTTTTCAGGAAATCCTGAAATTCTGGTGAAATTCTGGAAGGATTAGTACTCCCTTTCGTATCTTTTCCCTCTGAATAAACCAGGGTTTATCCATTATCTTTCCACAGGACCTCATCATATCAAGACAAGTAGGTGGTGAAAACTTTGAAATGCAGTAGCATTTTTGAAGGAAAGTCACCAGAATTCTCAGACTCACTGCTCCCTATCCACAGAAATTGTCATAAAGTACAAGTCAAGRGAGATTATTACTTTGTGAAAGGTTATAATTAGTAGTAACAGCCAGCTATACCAATAACTCACTTTTGGGAAAGAACAGATCACCCAACATTAATGAGCTTGAGAAAGAAAGCATAGAAAAATACTTTCCAAAGGAAAAGATAGACTAACAGTCTTACATTCAAACATATATTATTAGACTTTGAATAAAGTGCTAATTATTGTAAAATGGATACATTTTAGAAGCAACTTTTGCTCACACTTGTATTGAAGTTGTATTCAGAAATGATGGAGCAGCCAAAAAAAGGTTGTTTTGTATTTTGAAAAATCAATGAATTAGGACCTATATCTATAACCAATAAATGAGTTGAAGCCTTTCCAAAGTTTTAAGTATGTCTGAGAGCAACTTTGGTTGCTAACTAACAGACTCAGGATGACTTGACTTTCCTAGTAGAACCTTAGGCCAACCAAGATCAAGATTTCACCCCCCGAGCACACTAAACCCAGCAGAGCAACCCAACAGCTTACTAGAGCAATGAAATATTCTGATGGAAAATGAATCTTTCAGCAGGCCTCTAGTTAACAGATCCCCAGAAGCCCACAAGCCTCTCACAGAACAGGGAAAAATACCTGATCCAGCTCAGCTAGCTATGATTAAAAAATTCCAGATGAAAATGAGATTTAACTATCAAGAGGAGGCCGAAGTAGAAAAAGAAATACGTAGCTCCACCCAGAACTGATCATAACTTAAGATTTCCCTGCTGTAGGGAATTCAAATATTTCAGATATTATTCCGAGTATGAATGAAAACTTGAAGTCTCAAAGTGTCCTGTAGGAGGAAAAAGATTTTCATTATTTTTTCTGAAATCATTTTTTTTCCTTTTTTATTTTCCCTCCAAATGAGCTGCAGAAGTTGGCAACCAAGTAGCCACAAAACTGAGAGAGAACTAACTTGTCCCCTGGAATGGGGAGCTCTCCCGCCATGAAACTAAATGTTCTTGGTCAAGGCTCAGCCTCCAGCTCTCCAGATACAGGCCCCCAAGGCAGCTCTGCATACTGGTACTGTTGCCATCAACTTTAATGCTTTTGCTCCTAGCAAGCTGGCTGCATGTGAATTCTGCCCAAGACGATTTCACCTATGTTTTAGTAGAACTCCCCTGAAACGTGTTTCAAGCAATAGGCTTATCAGAACCACAGAAGTTTCTCTAGACCCTCTACTTCTTAAAAAAAAATGGTTAAAAATGCCYATAAAGTCATGAAAATGAAACTATCCAGCACTTCCTTCCCCTTAAAATCTTTAGAAATGAAATTACAGTACCTTGTTGTTCCATAAAGACCTACTTTTCCCTACCTACAAGCAATTATTTAAACAGGGGATTTAACACACAGGGACTCAAAGGCACAAGCTTTATTGCCAAGGACCAAAGTGTGAGTGGTCCTGCCCAAAAGTCTGGGCTTGGAGCCAGGACACGTGATGACGAATAAAAGGATAGCCACAGCCTTCTATTGCTGGCCAAGTGAGGAGCAACTGCAGATGCTGCCCTAAAGAAAGCTAGTGCTTAAAGAAAGCAGCTGTTTACAGAAAAAAACACTCCCAGAACAACCACAGCCCACATGAAAGAGTTTAAATAAGCTTCAGGATGAAGAGGATAAAGATCTGAAGTCTCCCTTCAGATCTTTCAGATGCCATTGGTTCATTGGAGCTCTGAACTAGTGGGCCTTAACTTTCTGTCACATGATGCAGAAACTGTGCTTGGTCCCCTAGAGAGGTCAATAGAGAGAGGACTGGATGGGAAGCTCTGCCTCCCCAGAGCCATGCCCTCCAACCTTTGCTGTTCATGCCTTGCCTCAAATATTAAAAATTATTTATGCCTCTTCAAGAGCTATTAGTGAGCTGTCTCCAGGTGGTTCATGCCTCACTGCTATATATACGGAGCCAAAAACATTCATCTCAATTGCCAGAGCACTGGGTTGCTCTTCTCCCAGYTCATCCAGAAAGGACACCAGTGAGCTCCCAACTTTTACTTGGTGATTGTTGTTGGCAGATGATGCCTTTGGGCACAGCAAAGAGAGTCTTGAAGACACAAGCCAGCTCTGATCAGGGAGACAGCTAGCCAGAACACCCACCAAAGCCTCTGAACTGCTTTCATGTTATTTCTGAAGATGACCCTCTATCAGGGCAACCAATGCATCTTCAGGCAAGCCTGGCTGCTTACAGCTATAAAAGAGATTCTGAAGGAGACAAAAGAAAAGCATGCAAGCCCTTTCCAATAACACTCTTAATTACTGACGTAACAAGCTGCTTTCTTTCAAAGACAGTAATAGCAAATTCCCTCCCACCTCTCTAACTAAAAATTAATGTAATAAATGAGATGGTGTATTTTAAAAGGAATCTATTTTGATTTTAGAATCCCACACTTATCTTTACACACTGTGTCAAGATGCCTTAAAGCATTAAATAGTTCCCTGCCATCCTCTCCCTACAGAAATGTCATTCCTTTATTCCTCCCTCCTCCTTCTTTGACATTAATAATAATAACTGACATTATTGCACTGGCCTAGTACTCATACAATCTTGTGTAATGTCTTAACTTTGCCACAGATTTCYTGTATGACCTTGGAAAAGTCATTTCATTCCAGTGCTTTGGTTACCCTTTGGCCAGCTGAAGGAAATTTTACTTCATCTCATCCTCCTCCTCTTTGGCATGGAGAATGCACAGGGCTTAGCAGAATGGGGCCCTGCTCTAGGTTATCACCAATAGCCATTACTGCTAAATAAACCCTTCAATGCTACTGTGCATCTTTCCCACAAGCACTGCCAAAAAGACAAAGCAAAAACCAATGAGCCATAATCTGAGCCTGCTGTAGGGAGAAACAAGGGTGATTTTAGGACTCTGCTTCAAAAGGTAAATGTTTCCATTATAAAAGAGCTCCACATTCAGTTTTAGAAGATCTAATTATGGCATTCTCCAACAGATCACAGCTACAATCAGTCAAAAAAATAACACCTAAAATAGTAAAATAACCAAATGCCACTGAACATCAATAGAAACTCAGCACCCAATTCCCTTCCTGCTGCTTTGAAAGGCTAGGTGCAAGAGTGGTGATAACTTTTGGAGCTTCCATTATCCATGCTCCCCATTGCGTCTCCTTCTGTATACTAGGCCCTTGTCAGTGATATCCATTTAAGAGCACTCTCCTCAGTAGAAGCCAATAGCTGCACCTAAAATAAATTGCTCTGCTAATCAGCAAAAGCTGAAGTTAAAGGGCTGAGTGGCTCTGTGAATATCAGGAGTGGCATTCCATCTGTGGGATACCATCTGTGGCTTAGGCTCAACCAGAGAGCCTATGTTTAATTAATGTGGCTGTAATTTGCTCAGATCTTAATAGATCATGGACCACTCCACTTAATCACTACACACAATTTGGCATATTTGAGCCATCCTGAATGATACTCTGTGGGCTGAGAGTTGAGCTAACGCAGAGTTTGAACTACCTCTCACCCTCCATAAAAGTTCAGGTCATTGCAGAGGTCAGCGTTGTGTAGAGCAACACGGGAAATCTCAGATTGCTGTTGCCTGTCCAGTACCTGACCTGTAAATAAACACARGACTGATGTGTCTAGCTTCACCAGTGCCTTCACACTGAGAAAAGCAGAGGTCTCTCACTCGAAACTTGACAGCAAATCCTGTAAGCAAAGCGAGCAAGAGCAGCCAAAGGCTAAAAGCAGAGAGAAGTCACTGGTAAACTCTTTCAGTCTGGTAAATAGCAACTGCAATATGACTGTGGTGTTTGCAACAGGGGAGAGGGGACCTCAGCTTGAGTGAGAGGGTTGTGGMTGGATAGAGAGTGCTAAAATGCTCATCAGGGTTGCAGGAATRTGTGGAGTATGTATTGGAAGGAAGGAGAGGGGTCAGAATCCCTTTCCTCCTTTTACATTAAGTATCCTCTTCATTGGATGTATATATAGTATAATATATATATTTTTTAAAAAAAACAAAAACTAGGAGGCTACATATTGCCCACACACCAAGTCAGAAATCMTTGCTTCTTATTAGCAAGACACATGATCAGTGGAGCTGAGAAATTGGGAAAACTATAAAAGTCCTCCATTCCTGAGCTCTTAGTGTTCCTTAACCTGATCTTTGTTAAGTCCCACTTTAAARATAACACCTCTGGCCTACTCGAAGCCCCAGCCTGTATCCCCATTCCTTCTCCAGACCCTACCTCCCACCATTCATTTCCTGGCTGTTCTCCCCTCAGCCACACATTATTCAGTGCCAAAGTTTGGAGACTGGTTAAGTGAGTAAGTACAGGCACTTAAGCTCGAGGGCTGAGCAACCCAAAGCTAAGAATTAGGTGATCGGACAGTCCATCCACTTGTTAGTTGGTGTTCAGAGCTAAAAKAGAAGAGAGTTTAATAAACAAGTTGCTCTGATTTGAAAAAAAAAATAAAATAAAAATAAAAAATAATAACTTCCCCTAAATCACATATGTACCAAGAGTTACAAAATAGRTGGCTTTCTCTATATGCAAAACCAAATTATTTGTCAGTAATTGTTTAAACATCTKGGCAGTGAGGAGAACGTGTGCATGTGTGCAAGTGCACACACGAAGAGAGGGAYAGCAGCCTAAGCAAGAAAAGGAGTCAGGGCCCAGGTGTTTTCCCATTGACATGTGGACAGTGCTGAGACTGCTCTGCAGAAGRTAACAAGGAAATATAAGTGCTCTGGGCAGTTTTTTTACATTTGTGTTATAACACAAGCAAGAATTGCAGCAAATGACTGCATTTCATCCTCTTCAACAGTAATGAAAAGGTGCCAGTTCATATAAACACCACAAGTTTCATTTCCTTAATAACGTTTAATGAAAGCTTAAGAAGCGCAACCACAAGGTATAAGGAATGCTCAGTTCAGACCAAACTGCAGGGCCCTTCCTTTCATAACATGAAACCTGCAACATGAACATCAGGAATTATGGGTCTACAGGTAACCAATTTCTGCCACAGAGAAGGATCTCCATTTCCCAGAGCAGTTTCCATTTCAGGGTATTGCAGCTGTTCCTTCCTGGGAGAACTCCCCAAGAGCCCCAGCCAGCAGGCACCCTTTCCAAAGGCGTGTGAAAGGGCCTGCTGAAACTAAATAATCCCTAATAAGTGAGCAGCTCTGCACATGCTTACCTCTCCTTTACTGATCTGTKAGATGCCTTAAACAGCCAAGGTTGACTATAAAGGTGAAACAGAGAAGCTGACATTTCACTTACAGAGGTTACATCCAAAACAGAGGTGGGGACTGAACCCAGCTATCCAGAGAAGGAAACTAAAATCTGAACTACCAAGCCATCTTCCCTCAGTTTTTCCCTTTAAAACAAAAGTCAGGAGGAAGTCCTCCCCCACCCCAATTACCAGGACACAGCTGCAGTGAGGATGCTCAACAACAGCATGCAAGACCCAACTGAAAATAGATTTTCAAGATCTTAACATCTTCATGTGATATAAGGGCATCTCTTCATCCAGCTGACAAGAGTAAAACATGATKAAGTGAAGGAAAGCTGGAGGTAGACAAATTCTGCTGGAAAATAAGCCCTGATTATTCTTTTGCTGTTGTTGTTTGTAACAAAACTAGCTGACCACGGGAATCTGYGATCATTTGAAGTCCAAACACTTCCCAAAAGTGTTATTTCTGAGGCAGTGGTGTCTGTACCCCTGCTGGGAAGTTGTCCAGCACAGATAAGGGAGACACCATCACAGAAGGCTAAGCCATCTGCTGGCTGCAGTATCCTCAGTGTCACCTCTCTGTCCCATTAGCGTTGTGTAGCAAAAGCCTGGGCACAACACAGCACTGGYTCATACCTAGCTCTGGAGAGCAGAGAGATTCTCAGAAATATACCTCTAACACTCCCTTCCACAGCCAACATTAAATCAGTCTCYCTGACATCTTTAGCATGTGCCCATGGATCACCCTGAAATATCAGCACAACTGTTTCCCAGCAGTAGTAAATCCATCAGTTCTGCCCATCTCATGCCCAAGGTTTAGCCATTTCAGCCTGCTATAGCTATTGTATTTGACACTTTCTCAGGCCATATGACTCAGTGTCCTTTTTTGCCATCCTTCCTGGGATCTGGAGATGTTCCCCATTATTCTGAATGCATATCTCTCTAAATAACCTTACCACTCAACTACGGGGCAGCTTTTATAACACTGCTGCTATTTGCAGCCTGTGTTTCCAATTTCAGACACTCAAAGCATCATGCTCACAAAAGTGCTGGCACATGCAGGGCTCCGCACTACACTGAGTGTAATGTGGAGTTTTATCTCCTTTTGCTTTATCTGCCTTTGCTTTATCTGGCACCTTATACATACACAAGTTGCCACTGACTTTCAGTGTCTAACATTTCGTTTTCAGCAGGCAACAACCCATGCTGCAGCGGTTCTTCACAGAGCTACAACCAGACCAGAGATGGAACCTGCACCTGTTTAGCAGAAAATTTACAGGTCTGACATTAGTTCCACTGAATTACAGACAATTGGAATTAGCAGCAATATGCACTCCCTGCAAAATGCTTAAATTTATGCCACAAAACTCTGGATCACTGTCAGAGGTAATATGCCTACTGAAAGTAAATATGATAGGTCTCATCTCAGGCTTGGCTGGTCTTCTAGTAGGATGACAGGATGGTGCTATTCAGTCAGTGTGGTCCTACAGCATGTTATGTGTTGCTTTTTGTTGAACACAACTTTGAACAACTGTTTTCTTTGTGAGTCTCCTTCCCTGTAGCGTTCTGGATTTCTGTCTGCTTTATGTGCCTCAGTTTAAGCTGGACAATTTCTTTTGCTTGGCTAATGCTAATTTTCACCATTTAATTCTTCTTGGATTAGTTTTGCCCAGCCATGAATACAGTGAGGATCTCAGGAACCTAGTCCTTCCACTAAAACAATTCAGTCCCGTATCAACCACAAACTCCTCAAGTTTTCCTCAAGTTTCCGTATATAGCCTCAGCATTGCCCTCCTCTACTTGAATTACAGGAAAACTAGTAAAAACATCAGCTGCTTCAGAAACAGCTGTTATCAAAATCAGGTCACCTTCTGCCACATTCCTATTTGCTGGCACTTGTTGCTTGCAGATACAGACTAAAACACCAGGTTAGGGGAGAGGGGGGAACGTGGTTTTTTTCAACTAGCCTGCACTTTTTAAAAATGTTTGCCTAGAGCAGGACTTTCCGCTGCTTTGTTTTTCCACATTTCTTGTTCACAGGGTTCTTTTTTACTTCTGGACYCACATGTTCAGAAATCACTCAGAGCCAGGGTATTTATTTGAGAATGGTTTGTTTAGAGATACTTCATTGCCTGTGACTCTGACCCTTTAGGGCATCAATATATGGTACAGAGGGACATAAATTTAGACACAAACAGCTGGGAAAAAGCTGTCAGAGCCAGAACAGTAAGCCATGTATGCATATCAGCATTAGGAGGTGGATGGAAAAGTATCAGCATTTAACAACAAAACTGTAATTGCCTAATGAAACAATCAGCAGAACAAACAGCATCTCTCTCAGCACATGGAGAGGAAGTGTGGGGAGGGACAGCCTTCAGGTGCCAGAGATAAGAAAATCACATCTGTTGTGCTTTTCTGATGGGACTGACCACCAGCCCTTAATGATCCCTAGCAAAGCCGTGTTTATGTTGCCTAAGCAGCACCCGCAGTTTACCAGCTGGAGCAATGTGCACCAAAGTTCAAATAGAGCCAATTTTCTTCTGAAAAACCATCACTAAACTGCTCATGTCTAGTCATTAAAAAGACTTCAGCCTAAGCAGATGGACTTGAAAGATTTAACAAATGGTTAATATAGCACAAAAAGGTCACCAGTGTTTCTGTTCCTGGGCATAAAGCCCTGATGATCMCAGTGACCATGCCTCCACCCTGAAAAGGGAGGAGATGTTATGCCCCCTCTCTYGGATCTGCCATATTCACCACTTGTTTTTGCTGTGAACCAAAGGTGGAGGGTGGGAAAAAGGAGCACAGTAGCACAAGAAATAAGATGGCAAAGCTGCCAAGAAACAGGCCAATGTTGCTCTGTGCTCTGGAACAAGAAGGAGAGCTGAGCTTTGAGAAAGGGTTAAAAAAGCATCAGCCTGAGGACTGAATTCAAAGGGATGCACTAGTATAGCAGTAAAGGCAAACCAGGAACCAAGAAGATGTCTAATTTATGGCAGCTAGACAGCACCACACCCATCTCTTTAACAGCTGGAGCATCGGGCAGCTGAACTCTAATGGAGTCAATTTGCTGCTGGAAATAATGACTAAATTACTCCCATTTGCCCAGTGAAGAGGCTGAAGTCTAAGTTGATGAACATCAGGAGGTAACAAATTGTTAGGAGTGCATTGATGTATTGTGAGGTTTTCCTTCCTTGTGGAAGAGAGCTGAAAATCCACCGCACCCCTTCAGTGTCACTGGACTCTTTCTGTTACTCACTATAGAGGCATTACCAGCTTAAACACATTTCTAGCTCAGTTCCTATCAAGTCCCGAGGAAATCAGATTGGCTGAAATGTTAGTTGATAAAATGAAAGGTTTATCTGAGGATCTTTCAGCAGCAACATTTTCAACTCTACATTTTCTGTGCTTTGCCTTTACCTAATGAAGTGGAGGGAGCGGAACAGTCACTAAAGTGGGAAAAGGTTGGTTACTCAACRCTTCTACACAGCCAATAGCAGAGTCAAGCTGTATATTTTCATGCCATAGGCATAGTTGAAGCTGCAATAGATACAACAGCTCCTGGGGCACTTTTGGACCAGTGGCACAATGTCTTTATGAGAATCTGTACATCTAAAGGTACTTGTAGGACAGCATCACTGGAAGGTCTGAATAGCACATACAGAGCAACTTGTCTATTGAGATACTAACAGATGCCGCTCCTACAAAATTCTGGCTCCAATAGATACAGTCATTTCACCTGGCTGCCTCTGCCAATTGCAGGGTCAAGGCAGGAAGATCTCAAACTAGAATTAAATGAGGAACGCAGATGAAATACCTATGCAGCTGAATTCCCAACTTCTCTAAAAGAAACAGGAGTTTATCCAAGAGCCAGATCCAGAAAAGTACTTACGTGCTGAAGCCCAGAGTATTTCTCTCTTGCCTAGCTGTAGTAGCTGCAGACTCAGCCAGTTGGTGGGAGATAACTCTCTGCTAAGTATTTCAGCAGTCTTATGGGAATGTGCTCCAGCACCACAGGCTGCTCCACTAAATGCTAAATTGCAGCACAGAGGCCAAGCACCTATTATTTAGATGCTGTGATACCTGGCTTTTAGGGGCTCATCTTCTTTAGATCTTTTCCTAAGAGCCATTGAGATGTTTATCTCCCCATCTTATTTAGGCAATTACTGTTCCCAGGCTAAAATCAAGAGTAAGGCTTTGACTATACAAGCATCATGTGTGACAAGCCCTGAGGAGTCCTATCAAAGGGGAAATGAGACTGAAGGAGATGGTAGCTCCTCGCTTCAGTACCAGCTGATGATTCATATGCTTCTTGACACTTGATGGGAAAGATATTGCAACACTCAACCAGCATCACCTAGCCCTGATCCATTCAGACATCCCAAATCTAGACAAATTTTACAGTTAAAAGCAGCAGCAGTAGCTAGGGAAGAAGCCAAGATATTCCACAGTGAGCTTGGACTACTTGAGGATTACTGTGAAAATATTTTTGTGCTCATATAGCAATTCAGTATCAGGCCCCAGTGCATGAATCTGCCTGCTTCCCTTGTTCCTGTCATTTCTGTCACTCCATCTCCCCAGTGTAACCATCCAGGCGAAGGATACCTACAAAACCCCATTAGTGCTAAGTTTGGTTGTTYGTCATTTTAGCAGTGTGTGTTCATTTCACCATTAATGGCAGTTCTGGGACCTCCTAGTGCTTTGGCAGTAAGGTACCTTTGGCAGAAGGACCGATTTGAAAAGGAGTCAGCGGTGACTTCTAGTGATGTCCCCACTCTTGAAGATGATGAACAAATCCTCACATCTTGCAATAGGCAGGTATGAGCCATTTCAGCCTGTACACACCTAAATGGCACTCATATAGACTGCATTTACAGGGAGCCTATCAGCCAGTAGGACTGCCTCCTTAAAATAAACCAAGCTTCCCCTAGAGAAGGGAAAGGATCTATCAGTCTATTATACACCCGTAAAACAGCTGTGTTTTCAAAATACGCTTCAGCTGTCAGCCACACTTCATATGCTGAAGCACTCCCTCCCCACTCAGAGCCTCCAGGAGACCTGCACAAGCTTGGACCAGTGGTCCAGCATGAGATGGTGTCTGCACTCGCARTATCGCTGTGTCGTTCCAGTGGAGGTGGCAACTAAGATGCCCAGAGCACTTGCAATACAATGTCATCACAGGCTCAGAGTTTCAGCCTCAGAACCAAGACACAGAGCTTACTCAGCCCACTGGCTGCTGGTGAGCAAGCTAGGAGGGGGCTTGTCAGCCAGAGCATCCAGATCTGTAACCATCATCATTCTGGCACAGGCCTGTTGTATGAGTCATGCATTTAAGCAGATTAGGGATACAGATAAGGTGGTCTGTGCATTAGCCATGACAGAGATGCAGGTTGTGAATGAGCAGAGCTGTTCCAGTCATCTTTCTAACAGGAATGATCTTTCTCTCTTCATTATCCAGTCTCCTGCATCATTTTGTGGCTTTCCACCATCAGCATTAGCATGCATGTCCCGATGACTCTTAGGGTGAGTCACCAAATATAACATATTACRGTGCAACTGAAGCTTTAATAAACAAGGCTCTTGGTTTTCTAACTTGATCGCTATTTCCATAATAAAAGCTTTCTGTTATTACTTCTGCATGTACTTGTCAAATCAGACTATTCACAGGGATAGTCTCAATTCCCAATTATTCAATAACTTATAAGCAATGCAGAGTAGACATGAAAGCCAGGACATCTAGGTCCTGTGTCTTGGAGCGTAAGTAGAGCAATGCAACTCTGCTGTACCATATATCTGCTCTGAGAAAACTTCACAGTCTTCTTTCCCACAGAGCTTACAGGCTGCATCCAAGTTGGTGTTTTTAAACTAACCCTTTTCCACTATTTTTTTCTAATGGAAAATCGTATTTATGCTACATTTGTATTCAGTCCACACACTGTATCACCCAAATTTCCATAAGCCATTTTTAATAAATAAATGTGCTCTTCAGATGATTTTCCATAGAGGAAAATACACCCTAGGCTCCCTGTACTGGTAATGGAGAGAGATAACAGCCCTATCATAGCCACTGGCTCTAGGTGGCTTGGGTGTGCCACCTTTCTCATTGCTCAGTGACCGTGACCGTGCCAGTCTGGATCTCTCACTCTGATGCTGATCTAGGTGCTATAGCTTTGCTTTTACTTGGAGTCAAGTATAACAGCTCCTAAATTAATAACTTTCTTCAGTATCCTTTTCCTCCAACTGTTCATCCGTTCATTGTGGCCTGGCTCACCTTGGCTCAGAGACAGACAAAAATCAATATTTGACCTATCTTTTGGTGGCATCCCTGACATATCTCTCTTCAACATTTCTATCATATTTATTTACCTCCACTGAGCTAATGGTTTGAAGATTTTCTAATCAATATCAGACAGGACATTAAAAAGATGCTGAGTAAGGTTATTTTAAAATAATCTAAATGAATCAATGAAGGCAACTTGACTACCAACAGTTATTGCTGCCACCATATTCAAAAGACAGCTGGGGATGCTGAGTTGGGCTGATGCTTTGCAAGTTTGCTCTGTGACTGTGTGATGGAAGTCCTGTGGGCTGGGCTTTAGCAACACCTCCATAAACTGATACAGACAATAATGGTGGACGATTTATAGAGTAAACAAACAAACAAAAAAGGCCCCTGATCACCAGAGGAAAAGATTCATAAATAGAGCTGGTTTGAAAACTAATTTCAGGAAGTGCTGGAAGAAGAGGCAGGAGAAGGCACTGGAAGGGATGATGCATGAATTTGTGCTGGCAGTCCAGGGAGAAAGCAGAAAGGCCTGGCAGCCTTGAGGGGAGGAGGTACGCAGAGAGCAGGCTAGGGCCAAGCCTGGGTGAAACCTAGACCATCCCTGGAGCATCCCGCTGCCTGCCACTGCACATCTAAATTCGGTGCCTAACTGAGGGCTTGAACCCGCCTAAGCACTCAGCAACGGCAGCAGGGAGGGCTAGAGCATGGAGGGGAGCCGGGACCTAAGCGGCTTCTCCAGCCGGTCCCTTAAATTAGACAATTAGATTAATTGTCTCCTGGCAACAAGCTGCTACAGGAAGCATCTGGGCTGCAGCTGTGCCCTCAGCAGCTTGTCAGCCTGGTCCTGCCCCCACTTGAGCCACAGGAGAGGTGCAGGTTGCTGGCCTGCCATGCCCGGGGACAGCGGGGATCCTGACACCACCACTACTTTCCCGCACCAAAACCTCCGGGACAACGCGGCACTGAGCGTTTCTGCACTGCCRAAGGGTTTCAGCAAACAGCTGCGATTCCTTTTTCAGGGAGCGGTGCGTTCAAACCCCTTCACTAGCCCTAAAAGCTAAAGGGTTTGCCTGTGTGCCCTTTAAAGGGGAGAGCTTTTGACAGGGAAAAGGGAAGCATCAAGGGCATAAAAGGAGCTTAAAGAYTGGCAAAGGCCTGCTCTGACCTGTGAAGCTGAAACCCAGAGATCCCCAGATAAGGCTCAAGCGTGCTCTGAAATCCCAGAGCCCAGCCTGCTGCAATCCCAGAGCCTGAGCAGCTCTTCAGGGCACTCACGCTTCCTGCCTTCTCATCAGGTTGTCATGCAAAATTGCTATGTCGTCTCTCTCCCCAGTCCCAATCTTTCTGCTGTGTGTGAGCCCAATGTTCCTCTGCTTTTGAACTGATTTTTTTTCCCTCTGCAGTCAAAATTGCAGCAGCTTAAACTCAAGAGGGTAAATCTCTCAGAAATGCAGAGGGATTTCTCTGCACAGCACCTGTTACAAATCAGTGTGACTCACACAGCAGCATCCCCTGATGTGCCATGCAGGAAAACCAGCACTTTGGATGCTCTCGTTTGGGGTGTCACAGCCTTCTCCTTCTGCCTTCTTCTTGGGGCAGCTAGGAGAGAAGGAGTGTCTTTGACTGACTCTGTGAATTGCTAAGTTATGTTTTCAGGCTAAGAGGTTGGGTTTTTTTTTTGTTGTTGGTTTTTTTTTTTTTTTTTTTTTTTTTTTTTTTTTTTTTTTTTTTGCCCCAGAGTTAAAAATGGCCACAGCCATCCAGTCAGCAGTAGGACCTTTGGTGACTTTCCTAAAGCTCACTGTGACTGTGCCAACTGTACGCTTCCACCTACCAAAAGGCAAGCAAACCACAGATTGGATGGTAAACACCTATTGTATGGCGTATAATCTTCTGAGACATCCTAAATCTTGAGAGCCAAGACTACATGAAAGAGTGAGAGTTTCAGGCTCAGATCTTAAGGCCCAGCAAATCCTGAAACATGTTCTGATAAATGCAGGCTTTGGGAAGCGATTTAGAATCAAGTCCTGAGCTCAGAGGAGACAAGGGAATGGCCTATAGGGAAGCTATAGGGACTGCCTATAGGGAACAGCTCCTGGAGTGAACCATTCCCAGAATAATATCCAGATTTGAATTCAAAGGGCAGTAGCTCATTCCCTCCCAGAGTCTTTTTTGGGACAGAGCAACATCCCAGGAGAGCTCACAATCAAGGAACACACAGATCTGGGAGCAAGCCAGGGAGCCAATTTATTTGATAGTACAGGTACGACTTCTGAGGTACAAGTTAGGTGCGGAAAGGACTGCTTGCTTCTTAGGGGAAAAGGGGAGTGCAGGACTTGCCTTTCCCTCCCTGCCCAGACACATCTAAAAGCATGAGGGAGGATGCAGACCTTGACTGTTCCCCTGCAAACTCGCGCACTCACACGCARTGAGGAGCATGGATAGGAAAGTTAGACAAATGGGAACAGGACTGACYACAGTACCACGACAAGAAATGGAGATGCCTAGATTTTCTTCTGCTTTACCAGTGCGAAAATCATTCCAGCTGCAATGGGTATCTCTGCAGGACACTGTGATGWGCAGACTGACATTCCAAGAGAGCTTCTTTGTGTTCCCAACTACCTACATTTTTAATTGCATAAAGGGAATTTTGAAAGAAAAGTCTAAAAGTAGAGCAGTTAGACAAAAATGCCCTGAAAGTATATGTTCAGGTGGTAACAAAAAGACTTTTTATCATTGCTTAGATGCATGCAATAAAAGTWTATTTTCAGTACTTGACTGCCGCAAATAACTGTACTACAATTAGATGTGTGTATTATAAAATGGTGTGGGTGTGGTAATTATCACCCTTTGCAGCAGAATGTATTTATACAGGTCCCAAATTACAGCATATAGAAACCTCATTTGAGTAGGCTTAAAAAAACAGGTTGGGGGGGGATTAAACTTTCCATTTTATTTCTGGGAAGTATTCTATGAAAAAGTAGCATGCATCACATATTGTGTTGGTCTTGAAATGCATAACTATGCAGTCAAATTAAGGGCTGGGAGAGGCAGCCTTCATACACCTCTCCTCATTCATCACACAGCATGTGAGCACCTGTGTGCCAGGAAGGACAGTTACAGAACTACTTTCAGGGCTGCACACCATGTAAACTTCTCCTTGCAGTAAGCTGTGCCTAAAGTAGCATCCAGTCCTCAGTTTAGATGTACAGTCATACAACGCCAAGGTGAATTTATGCTTGTATAACTGAGAGCAGAATAAGGCCAGCACTATGCCATGTGGTCTCACCTTTTTGCTATCAATGAAGCTGTGAATATTTCTTCAGTTCATAGAAAAATCATGTGTCCAGCTGCAGAAAGCAGCTGGATCAAATATGGATTAGTGTCTTTGAGGATCTTCCTTGCTTCCTAGTCTTGCCAGTTCTAACCTTGCATTTGATTTCCAAATGCAAAAAAATCCCTCATCCTATAATCTGCTCACTGCATAGCCTGAGAATTAATTGGCCTCTTATGCTGTAGTTCCTACAGTAGTCTCAGATGAATCCATCACCGCTTCCAGCTTTTCCTCTACTGTGATTTTTGGGGATTCTCTTTATCCTAAGAAATACTTCGACTACACGTGGATCCATCATGTTTATCTCTTATGTAAGACTGCTTAAGCACTTGCTTGCAACCTCTTAGCATCTGCCTAAAGCCACTACAGCTCTCTGCAATGAGATGGAGCTTGACTGAGAGCCTTTTATTATTTTGAATCCAGTATTCCCAGCTTGCATATTATATTCACAGAAGCCTGGTTAAGCTTTGTAAAAATTCTGTCACATATATTCTGCTTTGATGGGGCTATTTTCATTGTGTTTCCGCCTCTATTATTTCAAAGTTGTCTAGCTTGCTCTCTCAAATGCCATTTTCAGGCAATTTCTTCTCCTAATTTGATRAGCATCTTTTATTTTCTCTCACTTTTATATAGCTCTGTTAGAATTTCCTATGAGGTCAACTTAGAGGGCAGAACGTGTTCRCTATAACTGGCATATTCTGGATTTTCTTAGCTGTGTAAATGAAATTAATATATTAGGCTTCAGCATTATTGTATTGACTCTCCATCTGTAGTCTTATTTGGTCACAGTGTTGTTTGTATGAATACAAGGCCAGAGGTTAGTAAGGTCATGACTTTATTACAATAGCACTGTCTTCGTGTGCCTCATTTCCTCCTTTGCACATCAGTGTTTTCAAAGAGCTGGCAGGGCCAGTCTAGTTGAACACAACTATGAGGAAATACAGCTTGGAGCAGTAAACAGCATCGACTGTTCTTTGTGCTGATACCTACATCGCAGGATGATACCACAGACTTTTTTTTTTTGGCCATTCTTCATTGCAGGATGATGCCATGGATTTTTTTTAAGGCCATCCTTAAACTAATTCATGAAGTTACTGCTCTCTGCTCCTTCAAATGCTTCCTCAAGGCACATTGCCATATAATACCTACAGCAATGAATTATATTAAAATGATCAAGCTGTCATGACCAACACTACATATGACAGACCCACCATCAGCGTAAGTTAGTGCTGCACCAAACTACCTTTTAGGGATCAAGATGAGGCTTACGGAGCATGCAAAAGTCTTTTGTACTTTGATCTTTCTCACATTAATGGACTTGTGTCACACGGGAGATAGATCTGGCTGACCAGGTTTCAGGTCAGGTATCTAGGCTGGAGTGCCACTGAGAACATTGATTTAATGTTCCCTGCAGCATTGCTAACAAGTAATCTGGCAAGGCAGCATTTCCAGAAGGCAGAAGGGAAATTTTTCTACTGGCCACTTGGCAAAAGCCAGGTTTCTTACAGCAACACTGGCTGGTGCAGGCCAGGTCAATATTGYCCACATTTGATTCTAGTCACGATCCAGCAAGTCTACACACTTTTTTTATGGAATACACATTGGAAGAATCAGCACTGCTGTGAAAAGAGGGATAATGCTGAARACACGAGGAAGCACAAGAAACTGAACAATAACATCATCCAACAGAGATTCAGTTTGCAGAACAAAGAACAGCTAAAACGAAGTCTTATGCTACAAACTGGTGATACAGTGGAACGTCACTTCCAAATCTATCAGAAAAGTTGCACCTGTTTGACCAGATTTGAAAGCTTCAGAATGAACACGCAACTGATTATCCCAGCATCAAAATACCAGCTTCTTCTGACATCAGTGAACAGTGGTAACGCTTGAACCAGGTTTCTGAGTTTACTCAACAGCTATGGGTTATTCTTTTCACACCAATGCAACAGAGAACCACTAGACCGGGTTTTCCTAGTTTTCACTGGTTTTCCACATGTCCCACAGTGTGCTCCCTTCTTGATACTGTCAGCCTTGCTGACTTGTAGCCTGCTCCAGGTAGTAGCAAAAGAATCACCTTTGCTCTTTCAAGGATTTCAGGTCGGAAGCTCATCCAGTCTGCCCCACTGGGTACCACGAGCCAAGAAGCCACACCAGTTCAGGCCCTGTTTAGCATACAACTATTTTTTGAACTAGCTTCTTTCTGACATAGACTGCAAGTATCAGAGAACCCATCGCAACTTTAGGAAAGGTCCACTTATGGAATAAGCCAGCACGTTGAACTTTTGTTTATGGAGCTAGCCGCATCTCTGCAGAGATGAGGAGCCAAAGGCCACCCTTACACCAGCTGAGAGCCCTCCTAAGGCACAAGGCTCCACTCATCCGTTCGCTGTCCCATCTAGTAGCAGCACAGTTTAGTCTCAACCGCCACGGTGCCTGGTTGCTTACAATTATCTCAGGGCCCGTGAAGATATCTTTGTGCTGCACATTTGTAAATGTGCAGAAGTTTTACATCAAAAGTTTTCCTTTTCTGCTTGAACTTGAGTTTTTGATTAAAGAGATATTTTAAAAGGAAGCATCTTTTCCTTGAAACTTTCCATTTTATCTGAAAAAAGAACAACCACTTCAAGAAGAGAATGAGCGTATTCAGTCAACACCCTTGAGATTTTTCACCGACAATTTCAGGGACTTGTTGGGGGAGGCYGTTGCTTCTAAGTTGATGGAAAAAAATCTGTGCGAGAATGTTTTCCCCAGACAGTTCTGAAAATGAAAATTAGAAGTTTCTGCTTCTTTTATTGTATTTTTCTCCTGTGAGCCCTTCTCACCCAGGTTTACTATTTTTATACTGTGTCCCAGCTGCTAACTAAGCCTTGGCTTAGTGTTCCTACTGCARTGATGAGGCATTTCCATTTCTGATTTGTAACATATGCTGTACTTAATATAGCACTGCCCTTGTGCACCAGTYACCCCAGAAAAATGGCCATGCCAGCAATATAAAAGTGGTATAGTCCCTTGAGTAAGACCAGGACATGAAACCTTGTGTCAATATGCAGATGTCACACAGTTAATTGAACAATATGAGATCCTTGAACTGTAGAGAGAGGTATTTTTTATGTACACAGAAAGATGTTCRATACTGCCATGAAAGCTTCTTTTTTAAGCTTTTTCTTAAATGAACGTGGAAAAAAATCTGCAAAAGAGCCAAGATATAATGATGAAAACCTGAACAATTAATTCTAGGGATGAGGCATCCACAGACTTGAGCTGTTTATTTTTCTCTCTCAGGCCTGCAGCCTGCACTAGAAGATTGCAAATATCAGGCTCTGGTGCATGATTAATGAGAATTTATCCCTTCCAGTGAGGAGGAGGTGCTGCAAGAGCCACCTTTCACAAGGTGTTTTAGGAGTTCTGCTTTGGACTACCAGAGCAGAAGGTCTAAAAATAGAAAATTAGCAGCAGATTGGAAACAACTACTGAACATCATTAGTATTAATTATTTGCTGACCGCAGACACTGTGCATGACACCATGAAGGCTACCACAAGAGATTTAAGAATAGCTGCACTCTGCACGATACTAGGCTTCCTTCACTTCTGTAGACCAACACAGAGGACCATTTTCAGCACTTTGCCAAACCAGGCCCACCAGTTATCTGACTGGGTTCTGCACGAGGCAAGTCTGATRACTCAGGCTGATTTTTTGCTTTATCCTAGGACTGATTTAGCTGTACAAACAGCTTCAGGGCCAAGGTGGCCACTTGGTGCAGACAGGTCTCAGCTACATGCAGGAGTAGCTCACCTCATTGTGGGTTAAAGCCCCAGGACTCACAGCTTAAGCCTTATACTTGCACGTGCACTCGAACCCCTGTGTCCTTGTTTCTCCATTCTTCCCTTCACTCCAATTGCCCTTGCAATTAAAGTGCTTGGTGCAACCACCCAGAAGCTGGAAAGCATCTTGTCTCCCTGTGCATCCTTAGTAATCGAATGTGGTGGGGAAACCAGGATACAACGGTGGGGTGCAGATGCAGCAGGGAGCGTCCTTTCAGCAGCATGCTGAGCRCAGGGCCCTGCAATGTGAGTCACTCCACCTGCACAGCAGAGCCACAGACTCTCTTGCACACAGACATAGCTGTTCAGCAGCCTAAACAGCCTTTCTGAAGGTGCAAAGTGGAGTTATTTTACCACAGCCAAGACAGGCTGCTTTACATCCACRTCACGCTCCTGCACTGCACCATGTCCCTCTTACTCTGGTGACAGAGGCCAAGTCCTCGTTTGCGCATCTTAGAGTTTCTCACAGCTACTTTCCAGGCTTCCAGGCAATTCAGCCATATCTGCACAACCAATCTGTCAATCAAAATGCACCTTAAAACCCAGATTTTGTTGATGTAAGAGTTTATGGGCCCAAATGTTATCTTCCATCCATGCTGTGCAGCAGAAGAAAGACTTTCAAACCTAGGGCRGAAGCGCTTACAGAAGGTGCTGCTTACCCTACTGCAGGAGTAATTGCTTGCATTTCCAGCTAAGTCAAAAGTCAAAGGAAATTCTACCCAGGAGATAAACTGTGCATTACATAAGACTTTATATAATGTAAATTGTCATCAGATTTATAGCAGCTAGAGAAAGGCTATTCTGTCTGCTGACATAAAATACGGACTTTCTTTAAGAGACTAGCGAGAAAGAAAGAAATGGCATATTTGGGGTTCCTTATCCTAAGGCTTTCTGTGCAAGGACCTGTCAAGCTTTTGGAACTGAAATGGTATAAATGTATAAAATATAAACCCAAAGCAGAAGGTTTTGATCAATTTGGCTTGTATGTGCATTAGTTAAAAAAAAAAAAAAAAAAAAAAAAAAAAAAAAAAAAAAAAAAAAAAAAAAAAAAAAAAAAAAAAAAAAAAAAAACCAGACTTTATATTCTATGGTAAATTCTGATCATTCATTGTTTGTTTTTCTCTCCAAACTGAAGAAAAAGTATGAAAGTCTTTTTCAGAATTAAAGTTCATAGATTATCTAAATCATGAAAGATTTTATTTTAAAATATCATTAGAAACAGCTTGCTCCAAGGCTATTTGGCAGTAACTGAATCTGCTTACGGTCCTTAGCGCTTACTGCAAGTAAGTGTTTGAGTTCATTGCTTTTATCCTTTCTTTGGGTTGGGCTTGATACCCAGACTACATCTCCTGTGCTGTTTCTACAGAGATAACTTCCATGACACACCACAAAGCCCAGTCAAAGTAGAAATAACAGYCAAGGAATGAGGCTTGTACCACGGCAAACACTTTCAAGGCATGGGAAGACTCAAGGTAACAATGAGCTGACCCAACACAAGATGCTTTATTTTAGTTCAACAAACTAAATATTTTTACATAAATTAAAAAAAAGAAAACAGTTTGGATTATATCTTGCCTCTTGAATTTTTTTTTTAATAAAATGTCCTTACAGTAAATGCTAGTTTTGCAGACACTGCATTTCCCACTGAAAAAAATATTAAAGTACACAATTCCCTTAACAGAACTTAATGTGCAAAATATAACCCCTCAAGAATATTCTAATTAATCAAAGGATCATTTTTCACTAAAAAATTTGACTATAAAAACTGATCATCTCAGTTCTTTGTCCTTTAAACTGATTCTTTCCTGTAACTCATACAAAAATCTCAACAGACAGAAGACAATGAATCTTGATTGAAAAGACAACGATGCCAGTCAGTAAAACCAGATCACAATTAGCACCAGCTGTAACCCAAGTGAACTCCCCAATTTAATGGTTCACAGGAGAACACATACATACAGTAACAGCTACCAACCAAATCAGTTCACCCTYCTTCCCCCAGGCTCCCTCCTCCCTCAGGTCCTTCAGACAAAAGTCTATTTCCCTTCTTAGCTGTTAAAAATATTTTTAGAGCTCTTCAAATACGGAAAGCAGAAAAGGAAGAAGAAAAACAATAGARTTTGACACAAAAGCACCCTTCTCATTAGGGCTTTTTAAATAGCACTAGAGCTCATTGAATTTCATGCACTAATAACATTCTTACTCAATCCAAGGCAAACCAGTCAAATCTGAATCTATCAAATTTTACAAGCAAAGGGAATATTGCCAAGTTCTAATGTTTCTCCTGCATTCATTGTTAGAATGTGGTAGGGAATCTCTTCCAAACTCCCTATTTCCTTTTTTCAAATCCCTTTTAAAGCTACTACTCCATGGCAATAAAATAGCAGGGTTAAAAAGCAAGTAAAATCTCAAAAGCAACATCTACACAGGACTTTAAGATACACAGTATTTTAGTATTGATGCAGTCCCTGGCTTTAGCACAGCAATCAGCCAGGACTTCAGATTAAAAGTATCTAACATCCTACCAGACGAAGCACTTGGGCAGAAGAAGCTGACTGTAGAAGGAAGAAAGCAGCTGGAGACAAAGACACGTCCTTCCCTAGCCCTTGAGTCCTTTGGCCATTCAACACCTAGCTGCATCTTCAGCTCTGAAAATATACCTCGCATGCGCAGTGTTGCTGAAGTCAGTGAGACCAGTCACACGCTTGAAACCAAGCATGGGATATTCTGTTCCTTGTGAGCCTAGTGGTCCGTTGCTGGATGGAGCCCTTCCTACATAAGCAATGAGACCTACAGAACAAATAGAAGGATTTTGGATTTTTGTACCTTGTGGGGCGGAAAGCTGCTGTCCCAGTCATCTCCAAATGGCTTTGCTACAAGTGCCAGCTGCTTGCAAGACTTTGGCAGGGGGTGTACAAGTTTCTGTGGCAGTGTGAACGACTACCTGATGCACACATAGTACGTTTTCCTTTAAAGACTGGTGAATGTAAGTGATAAAGAGAAATAAAACTTAGAGCTCATTTTGTATGGTACAGTATGTCTTGGGGTTCTTACAAGTTTAATATATTCCCTACTCACACTGGATCTCAGCACAGACCTACAGATGAGAATATCTACTTGTGATGCAGGTTACACTACAACTCATTTATAATGAATATAACAACTTGTGAGTGGATTTAGAAGTCATTGAGGTATAGATTATTTGGGTAAACGGGGCACAAGAATTGCAGCAAGAAACCCATTTAAATATTAAGGAGTGCTATAAACTGAGAATAGAATGGATGGCAGGATAATATCATGTCAGAACATGCCCTCCAGAGAGTGARGGCACTGATTAGAAAGAGCTCCAGAAATCATTCTGAAAACCCATAACATTCAGTCTTAAACGTGACCAGCAAGACGATCTTGCAAAGGCCAGCACAGAGRTGGGATATGGAAGATGGACCTAACCCTACCAGCCTTACCTCATGAGTAATCCCACAGCAATTTCCTCTCCCTGTTCTGTAGTATCCCCACCTACACAGTGTCAATCGAGTGAGTAGGAGTGGAAGAGTCAGGCCTGTAGACAGAAAAGCCATTAAAGGGAGGATTTTCACCTTCTGTATATCCAATCTATAAGCATCCAAGTGCATCATTCTTTCTTATGGCTAAAGAATTGYGTATCTGGAGAGGTTAGAGGATGCCTTGTAGGTGTCTTATTTTGTGTCATGCCCAAGGGTTCAACTGGTATGAAATAAAAGACCACAGGATTGACGCTCTCCTGAAAATACTATGCTGAAGGCAAATCCTGGGCTATAAACTACTAGCTTTTCCTGGCACAGGGAATTCCTGCTATTGCTGTTTATGATGCTGGGCCTGAAGCTGAGGGAGAAGCCTTATTGATTTCAAACTGACGTTGGTGGCTGAAGAGGAATAGAGAGATATGCCTGGCGTGACACTGAGAGCTTTCAGAGAAGTACTGAGCACCCTCTGAGCTTACCAAAAATGTGCATGCTCATGACCACTCCAAAGCCACCCACAAAAGCAGAGTCTGATACACAAACCTGGAAAAGCATGAAGGGATGCATGCAGAAGTGATTCAGAAGTGTAACCCATATCCAGTCAACACCAGCAGTCACCGTTSCTAGCTGCAGCACCAACCAGACTGAATTTACTCATCCAGGGATAGCCTGCAGGATCAGGCTCTGACAGGTGATTGAATGGCAGGAGAAATGCTCTGAAGCCTTTCCAAAACAACCAGGGAAGAAAAAATTAAGTATTGCCCAGGACAGAAATAGTGGAGAGCCTTTCAAAACATGCCCATAAGATAAGCAACAAAGGGGTTTTCAAACCTGCCCAGCATATTAACCCCACTTAGTTCAGAGGGGTTTCATTAAAGTTTTAGCGCCTTTCTTGAACCCAGTACTGTTCTGCCCTGCTGTGCTATGTGCACAGGCACAAGATGAGGTTGCATGATTCAGCAGGAAGCGGCTTTAAGAACTCAGCAAGAGATGGAAGCATCAGCCAATTCAAGTGCATACAGTGCCTGAAAAACAAGAGGTTCCTGTTTTGCATGTGAGGGCTCTTTGAAATACAAAAACACCATTACAGTCACTTAATTCAAGTTTGTCCTCTTCCCTCCCCCAACTTCTCTTTAGAGAATTCTCTTCCATTTTTGCAGAATAAGGGAAAATGCTATACATCTGGCTGATGGACCAGAAGCACCTGACACCCCCTACAAAGGGCGAGGAGTTGCTTTTATCATGAAAATTGAAGCTGCTCTAAGAGGATAAAGCTGCTCTGCCCAACTTAAAAAAATGCTGAGGAGCAAAATTTAGGATGAAGTGCAGGAAACTGTGAAGGTGTGAATTGTCACTCAGTGAGYACTAAGACAAACATGCTCCCGGCAAGATGGGAAGTGTAAAGAACAGATAACTCTCAGTGCTACGCCTAATCTTAACACAATTTATAGCACGACATTATAACCAGCAATAATAATMTAACAGGAGGGCATCGCTGGCACTTGTGAAACTCCTGGATGTGAAGGTTACTCATTTTATCATTGTGACAATCTTTTAAGACCACCGTTGGCATGAAGCAATAATGGGAGGTGATCAAGGCTTTCAATCTAAAGTCCTTCCTTGCCGGATGGGCTGTGGTGGAGCTCTGAGCACCTGAAGCCAGGGATGCTCCACTAATCAAAGGCAGCGCAGTACCCGGCACTTGAATCAAATTGCCCCGACATCCAGGAAGGAGGTTTCTCGCTACATTAGTCCGTGCAGACTGCCATCTGTATGGCTGGTGAAGCAGTGCAAAGGTGAATTCCTGCATCTATAACTCCATGCAGACTGTCTGTTATTCTGCCATCCGGGTCGGAGCATGGTGGATCCTCTGCAATGAAGCCGCCACGCCAAAGCAGGTGGCTTTTATTAAGGTCAGACTCCACCTACAGCAATTACTAGCAGAACCTAATAGCAGGATAAATTAGGATACTGATAGAAGAAACTCATTGTCTGCAGTGAGATGGACTATTTAACCCACTTCTTGGTTGAAGGCTTCTCAGTGACTTGTATAAGAGCTGAGCAAGCCAAATGGAAGCATAGGTGAAGGTAAGGAGGAATAGCAAAGTAAGGGTCAGTGAAGAGAATGAGGAAAAGGGCTTCTTGAGACTTCTGTATAAAGTAGACTGACAAGGTCCCTCTATGCCTTGCCAATTAAAGCCACAGTAACACCAATGGATGACAAAAATCCCTCGTCTGTTAATGTTTCAAGAGCCCCAGAATTTGCATTTTTCTAATAGATAGCTGGGGAATTTATGTTTGAATCTTCACTGAAGAATGACAAAACAGTGCAGTTATTTTTCCCTCTGCTCCCTAACCTCCTGTGACACTAATTCCTTTCAGGCCAAAATTAGAAACATGTTAAATGCAATTAATCTAATGGCTTACATTTTGAGTTTTATCTTTTACAGCCACTTCAGCTGAGAAGCCATGTTACTGCCTTACAAAAAGGCATTGCTTTCTGCAGGGTTTTTTTTTTTCTTTTCTGTTATAGAAGTGGAGATATACACACTCAAACTGCCCTTATATCATTCTTCCAGTTTATAAAAAAACACAGGGATCAGAAATCACATTGCACTTAAGAAATCTGAACTACTGGGAATTTGTTTCCTCCAGGAACAAAAGAACTAGATCTTCAATTGGTGTAAAGTTGTGAAAATTTGGCCTTTAGCATTTTGCTGTTGCCCTGGGGTTATGAATTAGTGGTGCCATAAGACACTTCCATGGTATCCATCTTAACCATCCCTTGGGCTGCATGGGAAAAATACATCCCAGCTCCATAGAGAATTCAGGTTTTCAGAAACATTCTTCATCCCAAACTGTGGCAAGAAGCCAGCACTTCAAACATTTTTGGTTACACTGAAATCCCCCAGGACTTCATTTTGGAAACATCAAAGTAAAACAAGCTCTTCAGCACACTCCAGCTGCTAGTCTGGCACAAAGAAATGAAACCATAGMTGCTTCAGATTAAAATTGGCATGATTTCTCTCACACCACTCCTTGAAATAAGCTTAAAATCCATTGTTCCTCCCTCTTTAAAAGCATGCACCGTCAAAAAACATATCACATTCTGTGCAAGTGTAAATYAAGTAGGTCTTCTGAATATCACCAGTGTAATTAGCCAGCATCTTGTTACGTGACTGGGGTCTTTAGACACCCATCTGGGATTCATGGCTCAACAGGCTGATAAGAAGCCGAACAGGTGAGCTGGCAAGGAACTATCAGATGTTCATTGAAAAAGTCTAGCATTGAGGAAGACCCCCAAGAAAAGGCTAGGCCCTTGGGGAAGTACAATTAGTCATCAACCGCTATCTACTTTATCTTCATTTCACCCACACCAAGCAGGCTGTTGAAAATCCACCAAAGGGAATTCCATGCTCTCATTTCCTGCTAAGATGCCACAGTGAAGAGCTCAGGCCGTACTAACTGCTGCCTGAATGTTCCACTGGCCACAGCTTTTAGCAAGAAGATTTATTTTACCAGGTGCACCCATCTTCCTAAGGGAAAAGTCCTGTGGCAGGTGTGAGAGTGGGGGAAGACCTATCSCAGGACAAGGTGGAGAAGAGAAGGAAGACAGAACGATAAGGTGGGAGCAGGAATTAATAGAGCTAGTTTAGAGAGGGGAAAGTCTGAAATAGCCAGGAGACAATTCCTCTAGCCRGCTGGGAGTTTCAAATCCCTCCTGAGGAGCATATGATAAAGTAACTCTGCGAGATGCTTTTCAGGGTAAGAGCAACACTCACCTTGGCTTCAGCAATGCAGGATTAGACATTAGAAGAAATACTCTTTCAGGATTAGGAGTGATGGCTTGCCAGCCTCCCTGTCCAAGCCTGACACCAGGACCTGATTYGCTGGCTCAGAAAAAGGCTGAATAAATACAGAGTACTTCATCAGTCACCTGAGCAATTAGGCAGGCTGAACAATTGCTCTCCACCCTGACATCCAAAGCTGATTATTAGATATCTCTCACCACAAAAGTTTTGATTATGCTACATATTTGGGTTGTTGAATAATCATGTCTTCTCCCTACCTTTTATTCACTCTAACTTATCCATGTCAATATTTTATTGAGTTAAAATAGTTAAAATTGATACTCTATTCTGCCTTGGCTATTTTCCCTGGTGACCCTACCATCAGGATAATTTAACTAAAATGAATTATTTGTTTATTTCAGTAAAGTTTTCCTCACTCTGGAGCCAGGCAAGATGGARAAAAAAGCTTAATTTAGAACGACTTGAAATTCCTGAAATAGATGACAGCTGAGAGAAGACTGGCATGTTAAATCATTCCACTTCATAAACACCTCGCTCTCATTTAGGCTTGACAGATGTAAATGCCAGCCAGGTACTACCTACCAGTAATGCTGTCTTTCCTTTATTTATGCAAAGACATAATGCAAAATCCTTTTCATGTACATTAGCTGCCTGTAGAAGAGTGGATCTACAASCTTTTTTTCCAGTATTTCATATGAGCCCTATGCAGTGGTGGCAAGATAGGCCTGACATCTTCTTTAAGTTAAATAKCTAAGAGATCATCAAATGCTTCACCTGAATCCTACAAATCATGTCACAAATTCTGGCAGTGTCCTGTCTTGAATAACATACAYTTTTTAATGCAATCACCAAGAAATAATTTATACGACACCTGCAGAACTGTGTTGATGAGATAACAGGATAAGGCCAATCTATAAGAAAGCCATTTTTTGTAAGTGTAAGCCTTATAAAAAATGCATACCTGATAAAGGAAGCAGCAGAAGAATGTTAGCCATTTAGAAACCAGGCAAAGAACACGTTCTGTGCAATACTGAAAAGCAAACTGAACAGGAGGTTTCAATCCAATTGCCAGGTCCACCAAGAAGGAACACATTCTGTTCTGCATAATAGACTTCTGGCTGTATTGGCAGGCTCTGAGAGATCTATTTCAGGCATGGCACTAAGGCCACAAGTGCTAGTTTAAGATCATCCTGAACACAATATACTCCAGAGACTTCAGTTATCTCAGCTGGGGATACAAGAGGTGGAAAGACAGGTTGCTTACATACTTCAAATAAAAAGATCTCCATACTTTACTTTTTTTTTTTTTTTTTTTTTTTTTTAATAAAAGCTAAAGCAAGATTTTCCAGCAGAATTTCCAGCTATGGTCTCAGACCCAGTAGCCACCCCACAAGGCGGTTCTGCTCAGTTTCTTGCATTTTCTTGCTCGATGTCTGGGTGCCAAGCAAGGGCTTCAGTCAGGATCAGAGTCCCTTTGTACCACATGTTGCACAATCACACATACATATAACACCAGTTCATGGCCCAGCCAACTTGCAGATGTTATAAAATAGGTGAAGTAGCAGGAAAGAAGGTAGGGAGGCGAAGAAAGATAAGTACCATCAGGTTTCCTGCTCAGAATGAGACCACCCTATCTGGCCACTTGTGACACACCGAGACATTTACCCCTCTCCACTTTTTCAGCCCCACATACTGGGTGAAACCAGTTAGCTGATCCATGTCCAACAGAAGGACCCTTTCCTCTTCTTTATCACACCACTCAAGGTTCTTGGGACAGAGCAAACATGTCCAGATCCCCAGGTCTTCATCCAARTATTATTCTCTGTGCAGTCGGCTCTGGAAAAGAGGATGACAAAGCTGTTGCACCTCCAGGTGGAGAGATCCAGCTCACTGCATTAAAGCTGTGAAAGAGGAAGGCTCATCTGAAGTTGTGCAGCTCTAATAGGGTTATTCACAACTCATTCTTCTCAAGGCCTCAATGGATAAGGAGAGCTGACCTCACCCCTCTTTAATTATGTCATTCACTGGAGAAGTGTCCTGATGTTTCAGACATGTCTCCTAAAAATTAAGGAGGCAATAGCACAATTTTATTCTCTTCACCTTCTTGTTAATTCCAGCCCAGTGTGTACTCTTCTGAGGTTGCTCAGCTCTGCTGCAWGGCAAGAGAGGCTCTTGTAAAGGGACAAAAAGATGCCTGATGTATACAGAGAATTGCAGGCTGTTTCTGCATTGCCAAGTACTGCTGAAAGCCTTGGGGGCAGTGATTGGAAAGACAGCAGGTTTATGCCTGCAGCAAGCTGTGGCAGTTCCACCCCAAGAGCCTCAGAGAGGCCAAAACAGAAAAAATATAAAACTGCCCAAGAGAAGCATGTCTCAGAGCAGCAGCTCCAATGCCATCAGCTCCACAGGGGCRAGTAAGGTAGCAACCATGCCAAAAATTCCCTGCATGGCCCCTCCAAATGCTCTGCAGGTACTGCCAAGATGGACCATGGCTGGGCCCTAGGAACATATTATTTCTGGTGAGCTGCCAAGAGTCTTTTACTTACATGGCCTCTTGTGAGACCTTTCAGTATTTGGCTCTACCCAGGAGGTGCTTGAACAGTAGCAGGAACAGGACTTAGGCTAGAAGGAGCAGAGTAAATAATAACTAGCAGAGTTATGACTTCACAGTAACTAAGAGCAAGCTTAGGTGTGCTAGACAGTGTCTATATACCTATTTGATATWAAATTCTGAATGCATAGAGTTTAAAATTTCATATGGGATATTAAATACATGGAATATAACACACTGTGCTAGAGATACCACTGCTGCTGAAACTGTATGGCACGTTCCTTTCTTCACAGTGCCCAGTTCTCTGCATCCCCAACAAGTCACGCACGCTATGTGCACAGATGTGCAAGGTGAGATTTGGGGAGAAAGGAGTGCTAGCACAAGAAGACATCAGCACAGCATAAATAAAGTCTCCTTTGTACCAGCATCTGCTAGGGCCCCACAGGAACCAGCTCATGGGACAACAATGTCCCAATCATGGATCGTCCATCTCCCACAGGGATTAGGGGGTCTCCGCTTTGCATGCTTAGCCAAACCCAAACTCCCAGTAATAGCCAGTAGGGTCTCCACCCTCCAGGCCAGAACTGCAGAGCCCCTCTCATCTCCTCTTGCATTGCTGAACTGTGGCAGTGCCACTGCATTTGAGACACATGCCAGTGTCAGCTCCGATAGAAATGTTTCCATCCTCCTCAGCAGTTCAGCCATCCTCAGGGAAGAGTTGAGAGAAAGGTATTCCTCAGTGCAAGGAAAACAGTAGCAAGTTTTAAATATACCTCTAAATAACCCTGATGATCTCTCTTAAAAAAAAGAAATCAGTTTTCTTTGACAAAAACTTCTGCTTCACACCCAGATGCTCTTTATACCAACCCCAGTGGGCTCAGTCCAGCTCAAACTTTGCCAGGATTACTAGCAGAARTGAACCCCAAAGAACAGCTCTTCATTCCACTTCAAGGCACATGGAAAAATCCCTTCCTCTCAACTATGCAAATTCCAGCTCTCTCCGCACCTTTMGTGTGCCCTTCTTCTCTGCTACCACCCCCTGAGCTTAACTGCCACCAAATTTGACTGATGAAAAGTGACAGCTCTATTATTTTAATTCCCCCCAGAAAATGAAAAAAGTCTTGCATGCTTTTCATATCAAACACATAACGTGTTTCAGAGTTTCTCTGTGCGCGTGCTGCAGGGTTGGGCAGGGGGAGTGGGGAGAGGGTTGTCTGGCTTCTCTTCTGCATAAAACACGGCCATCAAGCGGCGTTTTCCCAAGACTAGACGATGCTCTTGTCAAACAAATGGCAGATTTTCACTTATTCCCCTTTTCATATTATTCATGCATGCAAAATTAAGTATGCTTGTGCTATCTTTTGCTGATCCAGTATGATAGCTGCCTGCAACTACTCCAGTCTAATGGACCTAAGCTCTGTCTTCATCACCAGAAAGGTATGTTTGTAGAAGACAGCCCTCAGGCTATAGTGCTTCAGTATCTGGATTCATACCAGAGATCCTGYCTTACCAGGAGGACAGGAAAAAAAARRAAARRAAAAAARRAARSCCTAAGCTTTCCAAAAGTAGGATATTCTTTTCTCCAAATTGCCATATTCAAAATAAACTCAAGTTAAAATACATCCTATAATACATGCTCACTTTAAAGACAGCCTAAACACTGTCCTGRTATCAGCTAATTACACCAGTGAGTGGAAAGTCTCTCCATGTGACAGTAATTCCCAAATGCTATACTTCTTTCTCACATCTCAAGTATTGTCCTCCAGTTTCCTTTTAAAAAAAATCCATGCACCAGTTTGTCCCATTATTKCATCCTGCATGTTCTCAAAACTCCCTTTTCGCCATAAGATTAACCACAAGAAAAGTATCTAGTCCAACAACCATCCCACTTGATAGAGGAGATGATTACTGACAACCCTACACTTTATCCAAGCCACAGCGTAGTTGGGAGCTACGATGGCGATGGCTCTCACTCCAGGAGAGGCTCCAGGAAGGCTAACCCAAGCTGCATATGCTTGTTGAGTGAGGCAGCTCATGCATCTCCAGCCCTGGGCTGGGTCTTTCCTGGAGGACTGAGGTTAGAAACCATGCAGGCCCCGCTGCACCCTGACCACGGCAGAGCATCCTGCAACCATGACAAGGTTGTTTATCTGTTACTGCTCCAGCTGGGAATGACTGGAGCAAACATCTCTGCCAGAAATGTAAGAAGCATCACCGGCAGCCCCAGGCAGAACCCCTCTGCCTGGACCAGAGGTAGAGCAGTGAGCACTTAGCCATCTTTTCAGTGTCTTCTTCAAGTTTCAGTCCCTCCAGGTGCAGAAAAAGCTCAGCCCTGGCAGAAGTAAAGGAACCTTCCCCAGGACACCCAAGCAGTGTCAGGAAACAAGCCCAGACAGAGAATTTTTGTAATAAACATGAATCAGTCAGWAGATCTGAAAACACTTGACTGTTGTCTTCTCCACCCATGTACAAAGGAAGGAGCAAAACTCCCAGACTCTGGTCACAGCCCGAGGACTCGTGAACGCAGCGGGGCCCAGCTAAGCCCTAGCTAACAGAAGGCAGCAGGATACGGAAACTTCCCTTGGCAGCCAGACATGCCATTGACAAAAGCAGAGGAACTAAATGCATTTTGCCACTCCTCGGTTTTGTGCCAGCTCCCAAAAGCTAAAGGCTCTTTGTGTGGAGTCAGGCGGAGGAAGCGGCCACCCTGAGGAACAAAGAGCTGGGGACAGCCGCGGCTGCGGGCTGCTGCTCTCCTTGGCGGGAGGCTCTTCCCTAAAAATCCCTCCCAGATCTTTAAGACTTGGTCCAAAATCCTGTGCAGTCTGTGCACTGCACACTGTTCAGTGGTCCTTGAGCCAGACCCTTCCTATACATTCCTGCACTGACCCACCAGTAGGAAACAGCTTTAGAGCAGTTCCTGGGAAGCTAAGAGGAAAAGCAACAGGCAATCAGACACACATCACCTCCTTAGCAGGCTTTATGGCATACGGTCATACGGTCAAACAAGGCCTTGCTAGCTGTAGGAGGCTCTGACTCTGACAGAAAACAGTTTTTTGTCTTTTTTTAGTCTAACAATGAAAGACTGTTCTCATTACAAAATGGAGGGGGGAAAAGAGAGAGAGAGAAGAAAGATCTCTGCTGCAGTAGTTTCTCAGATACAAGACCGAATGGGCACAGGTCCTACAGGAGCCARCGGAGGAGGGGAGTTGGGAACACCTCTTTACCCTCTTAAAATGCTCTGTTGAGAAGGAAGGGACATGCATTGAAGCGAGGAGGCAACACAGTTAAAAAGTAACTAAAATAGATGCACAAGCAGGCATACTCCTTGGGGCACTACAGTCAAGTGTCCCTCAGTGTGGGGGTCTGTCCCCGTCCTGGTACACACAGATAGGCTGGTTTGGGGAGCTCTGTGGACCCCCCCCAAGAGCATGGGAGAACCAGGCTCTCTGAAATGAGTGGCCTCTCTCTGTGTTAGACCATGTCTCCTGCTTCACCTCTGCAGCACAGCAACACCTCTTCCCCAGGCCTCAAGTATGTCAACCTGGCAGCAACCTGACGATGGACAGGAAAGCTACAAGGAAATCAAGAGGTTGTTTTTACAAGACAGAGTGACATTCCCAAGTAATTCCAAACAGCTAGCAAAAGAATAGCCTTCAACTGCCATCCGCATCTGCCAACCTCAGAAGAGTAAGAGAATCTCAAATTTTTTAGATGATGAACTGGAACATAACTGGAACATCTGCATCTGCAACAGTCAGCCAACAGAGGTGGTGTGGGCAAGCATGGAGGATGCCAAAAAAGCATGAGGAGAACCGAATCTCACACTGATTCGCTGAATAACATGTGACAAGTCACTGCTACTTCAAGCCTTCTTTGACCAAGCCTGCCACACCAGAGGTGCATGTTGCTGGAAGCAGGTCTGACTGCAGCTGGGCCTTTCAAGCTCGCTGGAACAAACCCTGGCACCTTCAGGGACAAGCGCCCATATTGAGCTCACTGGTACAGGAATTCAGCCACCATAGATGCGGTGAGGAGGAAGTTGCCACACAACCACAGCATCCAGTCCCGCAGCATGTACCCCGCTTCTCAGGGCTGAGGAGCCAGAGAGCTGACACGGCACTGTGCCAGCAACACACAGGGTGCCAGCAGGGAAAGCAGGAGATAGAGGGAAAGCAAAGGGAGAGCTTAAACTCATAGGTTCCTTGGCACAGAGATCAAATTCTGCTGGTAACACTGTGAGAAAGTGGTTTTCCCACCCCTAATAACAGCTGGTAGTAGCATCTGTCCTTCCAAGGCTAAATCTTAAAACCCTGCAAATAAATTTTCCTATTCCCAGAAAAGTAAGAAGCCCTCTAAGTTCAGTAAACTCACCCTCCATGAGCTATCACCTTCCCATGCATTTAAGGGATTATTTCCCTGCCCCTGGTGAGACACATCTATGCTGAGGATGGGGATTTTGTGTCCTGTTGCCCTTGGAGCCACAGGACACCAAGCAGTGCTAAAGGAGGAGCAAGACTTTGCAGCCCTCGCCTCTCAGCCTCCCCAGTTCGTCTGCCTCCGCTGGGTGTGCCCTGTATATCCTCTGTCCTCTAGGTTAGCCCGATGGTATTAGTCTGTATTACGAGCAGCAATTTGCCTGTTGACTTGAACGAAGAAGGGAAGACCAGGACTGTGGTTTCTTCTGCAGCTCAGAACTCRCATGCCTGAGGAATTTCTCTCTCTTGCTTTATTAGTAGCACTAGAAGTGAGTGATGGGGTTGAGTCTGTTATCATATTACAGTCTGAAGTGTCTGTGCTCACGTTCCCTGCTTTCCCACTGAATGAAAAGTGCAAACACTTCTCCCTCACACACCTCTCCCCATTAGAGAGAGAGATTGGCAGCTCAGCGGTGAGGAGGTGGCCAAGGAGAAGGGGTCCAGTATGGGTTAGATTTCTTGGCAAAGGAGCACAGAGACAATCCAGCATAGTGAAAAATCATCAGAAGGGCTGCACTTTGAACTCCTCCTGCTCAGTCTCCATCAACTCATTTCTCATCCAACTGCTACGAAAAACTCCTGGAGTGCTCAGAGGTTATGTACTATKCTTTGGCTTTTTGCCATTTCAGTGAGGTGTTTTTAAAAAGTAAGGCTTTAAAGTTCCTGTCAGAATAGAGTCCTGCAACACAAACCTTCATTGCTATGGCTTAGATGCCAAAACATTGCATCAGCCATCATGATAACCTGGCACTGTGTAAAGAAATATTGCGTCTTCTCCACCTTGTGCTCAGCTCAAATCACAGTTGCCAAAGTCAGCGGTGGCTGGAGCTGCTGAGAGGTTTGGGGATGAGACCAAAGTTTTGCTGAAACATCTGAGCTGACTGGAACTGGAATTATTTTATTCAAAGCATCTCAAATTTTATAAACATTCGCTCAGCACAAGGCAGAGGTTTCCAGTCGGTCAGCAACAAGAGCTGGGACTGGCCCTACAGCAGGTGGTGAATACAGTCAAGACCACAGGAGCACCAAACAGCTGTATACTGTCATTGCAATGTTGGCCACCATCCTGATAAGAAAGCTAAATTCACAGAGCAGCTGCAGAGTCTAGGGAYATCTGCTTTGCCAGAAAAATGGAAATATTTTAGTAATGTTCATGCTGAGATCAAATGCAGCCACTCAGAAACCAAATTTTTCTGGCCATACAGAATCCYTGTTTTCCAGACAGCTCTCTCCATGAACCCAGACCAGCTCTCCACCTCCTTGTACTCCTCCCATGCTCACTCAGTCATCTCACCTTTCTGAGRATTCATTTTCCTTTGGTTTCCATGATACTTTTCTGTCTTGTTTCCACTCATGCCTCCCTCATAATCTCTCTGAAGATTCACCACACCTTCCTTATCCCCAGTTGAAAGGGTCCCACTGCATTTTGCCCTCGATGCTGCCTTCTCCCACTGAGTTTTACCTCTAGAGTGCCTCCACTGCAGATACAAGCTGAACTCTCACACCTGTTTGGGTAACTCCAATTTCAGTCCCAGTTCCAGACCTGCTTAAAACCTTGCTCTGTCTCTCCATGTGAGCCAGATCAAGTCCATGAGACAGACTGCAGCCTTTTTTCTTTCCAGAGCCCAGCAGGATCATCTTTCTGAGTGTCACTTCCAATTCAGGTCTTCCCAAATTTAAGCACCTCCAGGCTAAATCTTGCAGGTTCATTACCTATGATACCAATATGGCATCTCTGGTCAAGAGGTCAGCCTGGAACCTCTGCTACCTCACTTACAAACAGGCACCCTGATGCTTTCTGCATCCTGCTCTGTGAGCTGAGCTGATCTTTCATATTTTCCTTTGCTGTGACACCCCCAAAACCTGACTAAGCTTCTAAGAAGCTGCCACCATAGCCTACTCTGTTGGCTGGCATCACGGCACTGCTTCCCTGTGTTACTCCATCTGTATATACCTGCCTGCTGCTTCTAATCCTATATTTAGATTGCAACCGCTGTAGGGCAGGGCCTGATATTTGCTCTTTCTTAGAACAGCACATGGCACCACAAGCCCCAACGGTGTTAAGGTGACGTATTATCATCATCACACATTTAATCAGGACTACTGGAAATATACAGTTTCCTCAACCTTGCCATGGTCTAATGAAGCATTTCAGCTTCCACCTGAAAACTGAAACCTGGCAAGCCAGRATTCAGATAAAATAAAGTAATTTCACAATCAGGTCTCTTAATTCAGTTTTTGAAAGAACTTTAAGGCACTTATTTTATCAGCTTCAGCCATGCCCATACACTTCCCACCACTGCTTCCCATTGCTTTTTTTCCTAGTGGAACTCCACCAAGTCCACCAGCACCAGATTGGTGTCACAGTGGACATTGCAGCCATACCCATCCGCACTACACTCCATGTGCTGACAGATAGGCTAATGTATCCTATTAGCACTTTACAAGTATCCAGGACACTTTCTACATGCGAATGCAGTCAACCACTTTGTCCTGCTTGAGAAAGGTATTATTTTCCTACAGCTAAAGTAATGTTTTATTAGTTTTGATGGAATGTGCAGCATGCATGGGTTTTTATGAGCCACTTTACCATACTTGCTGTATCACCATTCCTGTGCAGGAAGTCATTTAGGAGTTACTTCAGGCTGTGTGCAAAACAGTGCTCTAATATTTATGATGCACACTATGTTAGTATCATAATGTCAGACATATTTCAGTGCTCACGGAATTGAGTGGGAACTAAGCTCTAAACCGATCTTTTAAGCATCAGCACKAGGCCTGATTTCAATTTTGCCAAGCTGTCCAAGGCCATGATTGGCCAGTGGATATTCCTCATTTTGGAGCTGGAAAGACCGGAGGTGGCTGCTCAGCCTGTTTTGTATGGTCAGCCCAGCTGGTTTGTGCTCCATATCAYTTGTTTTGAAATAATGCTGTCATCTCGGTCTCAGGATGCATAGTGGCCAGAGTTGCTCTGGAGGACTACAGTGAGAAGGATGTCAGGGCTGCACTGTGTGGCAGAATGCAGCCCCATGCAGAGATCCCTGCTCCCGATGGGACCAGCTAGGGCTGAASTGGAGCAGTACAGTCACAGCAGTGCTGAGCTGCACTAACAAAACCCTTCCATGCWAACTGGGAGGTCCCAAAACCAGGCAGGACCCCATCGCCCACTTCCAGGAMGAAGCTAGTGTTACTGTGTGACACTGTGCTGAATGGACATGCCAGCCTGCTTGGAGGCACCTCAGTGAGGTTCATCAAAGCAGGCATGCCCTCAGCCAACTACAGCCATGATCTTGCCTTGACATACTTTAAATGGCAGCTTCAGAAGGATAAGCAGAGTTGAAACYGAGTCATCTCTGCCTGCTCAGTCTTTTTCAGCTGTCATTATCAGTGCCAAGGACTGTCCCTCTCCCTCCAGCTATGATAAGGGAGTGCTGCATGGTGAATTACTCACCTACTCATGAGCTTTCTCCCTAGACCCCAGCCTGATCTCTCTACGACATCTGACTGGACAGTAGACCACTTTTTCCTTTGCTGGTATTTTCCTAGGTATCGTCTCCTAGAAGTGAATTGTTTCAGCTCCAGGCCTGTTTGTACATCACTAACATTATCTTAAGCTGCAGCATTTCTAGGTTTGTCAATACAGAATTAGCCGCAACTCAGGACAGAAATGGACACAAGGCTGTTGATGACTGTAGAGCAGGGGACAGAGCCCACAGGGATAACAAGAGTAGCAGGATTTGGACCAAAAATAGCAGTTCATCTGCTGGTGTCTGYATGTCAGGAAGTCAAAGGAGGACCATTGAGAGAAGACCTCACATAACAGAAGCAGACAGGCACTGGGAACAGATCTCCTGCCAATAACARTTATGCAGAGATGATGCAACCCTGGTTCAGTTTGAAATACCATGAGGATGCCTGCTAGACCACAACAGGGTGACAGTAAAAGCTACATCCTTAGGGAGACCTACATACTGCTACTCACGTGGCTCCAGGAAATCAACAAATACTTGGACAAAAAAAAAATGCTGAAAGACATGATAACTCACCTGTAACTGGAAGAGGAACCTAAGTTGCGGAAGTGAAGAGCTTGTTAGAAGCATCTGAAGTAGACTAGGGTGCTATAAATACTGCCTCTAGATATATCTTGGAAATAATTCTCCTAATAAGTAGCCTGCGCCATTGTAAAAGAAGAGAGTCTCTGTCATATTACGCCCCAGGACTTGATACACAGAACAGCAAGGTGCTGTTCTGCAGCTTAGATAAGCACCAACTTTTCCCAGCTCCTTTTAGCTCATGAAGTTATTGCTGCTTCTGAGCCTGCACTTCAAAGGGGCCAGGACAAACAAACCTCACTCAGATGTATGTGAAAAGAAGGCAAACTGCCTAGCAAGTCAAAAAAAAAAAAAAAAAAAAAAAAAAAAAGTGTAGGGAAGGGAAAAATAATTTGTGAACTTTCTTATAAGAAAGACTTGCATGGATAGAGTCTGGTACTGAGCTGAAAGGCAGGACCAGAGAAATGAAAGACTGCAGGAACTGCAACACCCAAAGATAAACTGGACTGCAGAAAACAGATAAATCACTCAGAGAAAAGAGCTGAAGTGCAAATGAACAGATGGTGTCACTGAAAGGAGACTGGCCTTTGAGTGCGAAAGAAAAAGGCTCTGCACTCCTCAAATTTCCAGCCAACAGAAGAGCACGTGGCCAGTTCACAAGCTGAGGAGATTACAATGGCCAAACTACAAACCACTCCAACAYCTGGGCTTGTCTAAAAGTAGCACACACACATATCTTCGTATCTGAGGAAAACACATTGCTTTATTCGATGGAGCCCAAAATCTGGCAATGACAACTTGCCAGGTATGGAAGYGGAGAACCCAGAGCATCAGCTGGGTTTCACAGTAAACAGGAAATACACAAAAGAAGCGTCGCACAAAAGCCTCCAGAGCCTCCAGCTACTGGTCAGAAACTATCCAAAGCTGGCATCGTGGCTTTTCCACCAGCAAGAACCGAGCTGACCCTTTTCTAAATTTTATTAATATGTATCAACAGCCAACCAGTCACAACAAGAACTTCTAGAAGCATATTAAAGCTGGACAAAGTATCACARAGAGAGCTCTTGCCTACCATCTGCACGCTGAACTTTCACCCAGAATTCAGTCTTTCTGCCATGTTCAGGTAATATCTCCCCTTTATCAGGTTTTGCCTCCATTTCTCCTTTTGTGGAGGAAGTCCAGCCTGTCTTCACTACTCCTAGCTCCCACAAGTCCTACCCCTTTCCCTCCTCTTCAGGTAAGGTCCCTACACATACAGCTTCTCCTCCTTCATCTTGTACTTTTTGTGCCTGTCATCCTATCCTGTGAGGGCAGTCCACTAGTACCCTTGGGAGACAAGCAGGTGACTTCTCTCATTACTCTGGAGGAGCTGTTGACTRTATCCTCCTGTCCACATCTGCAGCCAAGCAATCTTCCAGAGGACAGCAAGCTCCTGTCTTTCCTCTGCAGCAAGTCCCAGAAATACTCCTCTGACCCCACAGCCACTCTCCTGGCTAGGTCCTATGAGCCCTTGCACATTCTGAAGTTGACTTTCCAAAGCGTAGTAAGTCACTCTTGGATCTCCTCAACATATGATAATCAGTTCATCATCACCATAATAAGCCATGCGAATAATAAGACATGCAGTAAGATAGACAAATAACAAAGAAGAAACAATTATCTGGATACAAAATAAATAAATAAATAAATAAACTTGAAAAGTTCCCCAAAAGATCTTATATGGGTTCCAGACTGGTGGGAAAGGAAAAGGCTGTATGTTACTAGTAGGTGAGGTGTGTGAAAGTACAATAAAATACTTTGGTTTTGAAACATGTTAGGCTACACTCTGATGTTTCATGTTGCACCTAAATTAGTACGTCAGAAGTGACATTCACAATTGCAGTAATGCCACCAAGGAGCTGTGGCACAAGCACAAGGGTTTGTTACATTAGCTCTCTGTGGAAATCACAGGTTTGCCTCTTACAAAAAGGCCCCTTTACATCTGTCTGGCAACAGAAAATGGTCTTAGAGTGGACATAAACAACATCACATTCATCTTAATGCTTTTCACACTGGCAGAGGGCTGGAAATAGGCCCTGTAGCATAAACAAGAACTAGATCCCAGGTATTGTCCTAATATAGCCTGCATTAGTGCAATAGATTGTTTCTTCCATGAAAAACTATGTTCAGAAGGCAGTTTCGTGAGAAAATTMATTAAAAATACAATGTGTATGTAAGCTGTGAGTTCACATGGCACTTTTCCTAAAGGGTCATCATGACAATTTCCATCCATTATGGAACTTTGTTTTATTCATATTTTCTTAACATTGCTATTGAATCCGTACAGCACCTTTCAGACTCGCACCTCAATTTTCAGCTTAGGTGCRTCGGCATAGCCAGCTTCTTTTTTTCCAAATGAATTTATTTTTCTCCAAAGCGGGCAAAAACAACACACTGGTCTTCCCTGAGCCCAGGGCATCTCAGATCTAGGTTACTGCTGAAAAATTAGTCATCTTTGTTTACAGCCAGTTTCTGCTTTCCCAGAAACTTCAGCAGAGGCCCGGTCTCGCACTACCAACCCCAAATGCCCTTCCTTGCAGGCAGCAGGCTCTGTTTATGGGTAACGAACGTTGCCGCAGGCAGGGAAAAATGTGTTAAGTGAAGCCACACCTCCCCCCTGCACACGCTCATCCGCCCCAGGCAACCCCACGGCCAGATCCTGCCCGCAGGCACGGCGGGGTACCAGGAACGCGGAGCGGCGAGCCTGGCTCGCGGAGGGTGCCCCAAATACTGCAGGTTTGCACGAACGCGTGACAGCGTGCGGTCGGGAATTAGGTTAACATTGATTTGGACGAGCTGGCGGGAGCATCCTTTGCTTTACCCGCAGACAGGCCGGTCACATGAGGAACAGCTGGAGCACACACAGAGCCTCCTTTAATTAAAGTGCTGCTCGCCATTTTTCTGGCAGGGCTCCCAGAAAAGCAATAAAATGGCAGCAGAGAAAACAAATGCTACATAACACACTTCTACTCGCCTTTATGTTCCCAAGTCCCCCTTCTCCCTCAAGCATAATCTTTTTACTTTCTTTTTTTCTTCCCCCCCCAACTTCTTTTAATAATCGTTCTTCATTTGTGACAGGCCAGGAACGGAAAAGGTCGAGAGGGAAGAGAAAAGGGTTGGGAGAACTGAAGCAGCCATTCGTCACCGTTCACGATTAAACACGTGGAACCATGTACCTGCTTATTAGGACATCTCCTGCTCCGCAAAAACATCTGCAAGGAACACACGCCTCTCTTGGAGAGGTTGCTGGAGAGGCGTTGGAGAYGCACGCCTGCACCTCCCGGGCGTGCTAACAACGTTCGCGTGGCAGCCGTTATGGTGACATTTTTTTTCCCTCCCCCAGGAAATCCAGGCTTATACTGAACAAACCTGATGAATCGCAAACGTTGGTTCACTCCTAGATTGCACCTTGGGGCCGGGAGGAATTAGTAACTCACTCAGGACACAGTATGATGGGAGCTATGGGCCGCATAAGGTCCCCTTGTGTACCCTCACTTGGGTACGTAAAGTCCATGACCTAACTGTCYCCAAATTTAAGGAAAGAAGCTGGACCTAAATTAAAGACTAGTCCTGGATCCTCAAACTCAAAGCTTGCAGAGAAGTTAATCTGAAGTAAAGAATATTGGAAATCTGGATCTGAATTTTTCAGCTTGAGCCCATCTCTGCGTCTAGCTATAATTTACAGTTTGACATGTTTATATTGAAACAAGATGGCTATAAATACAGTATATTTCTCTCCCAGTAGAGTCTATGGAGAGGAATGTTTAAAAGCACTCAGCAGGGGACTAGCTCAGCTCCTAGTGAATTTAATTATAAACTCCCTGCTTTTACTCCAAGCAGTTTAGGCTGGGAGTAGTTAGACTGCTTTTGAAAATCCCGCTTTATTTGTGTATGGCTACAAATCATCTATATTTGTATAGCTGGAAGTGCATCATAAAACCATACACAAGAACATATTTTTACTGGCACAGATCAGGAATTTTCCATGTAGGATTTTTTCATTTAAGGGATTGGGCGGAATACAAAACGCACTTAGTGCAGAATCAAAAAATAATAATTTTATCAAACTCTTCAATTTGATATTGTGAATATCCAAACAAACAATTTCATTTTTTCTCGGTTGGGCTTGAACCCTCGCCTCTCCAAATTGCTGATTTATCCATAGGGGCTGTAGAYTGAAGGATGGACTAATTCTCTTCCATGGGTCAGGCTCCCACGTACCTCATCACACCAAAATAAGATTATTATTGTAAAAGCATCCTGGTATCATTCTGAATAGAAGCACCTTTGCTACTAATTTATTGGGCAGCACTGGCCCACTTATTATGAGCTTTAGCAGATYTGTCTGATGATCCATGGCAGGGACAAGAACCTCTTGCAAATTTTTATCTGTGGCCATGTAATCCTATGTGATTATTTTTCGCATTGTCTGAGCAGCACTACTTTGCCCCATAAGCACTTTTGGCCTTTTGCTCTGCATAAAATGAGCCAATTTTTAAAATGAAAAAAAACRTTAAAGGCACAAAAGCTATTGTGGCTATGCAGAACTCATAACATTTTACCTTTGGAGRGAACTATTTTTCATTAGCTGAGCGGTAATAGTATATGACGATGATTAAGTTTAATGGAGCYGAGACCAAGGTGGAGAAGATAAAATTACAACAGAGAATCCACTTTAAGTGCAAGAACAGCTTCTGTTTRGAGAGGCATTTGATGGAAAACTGCACTACTTCTAACTAAATGAGGTTTAAATAGGTATAATTTTGTACGTATTAAAATTAAGATTCTTTTAGGTATAAACTGTGCAAGTTTCCATGCCATTATTACTGTTCTGAAGCAACAGAGAGCATGCACCATGAAGAAAATGGCACTTTTTATAAATGAGACCAAACACATGCTTTTCCAATGGGAGAAGGAAATAGAACCATCAAGGAGCCAGGCTGAGCCAAAATAACAGAACTTCCAAACCATTCAGTTTGGTGAATTTTGTCCATTCCAAACTAAGGGAAAAGGTTTCCTTCCTCACCTTGGCTTTCCCAGATTGGGCTATATCACATTGCCTGGCCTGGTCCTTCTCTCCAGCCTCTGCTCCTTCTTCTCAGGCTGCAGCTGCCAGGCTGTAGGTTTGTGTGTCCTTTTTGCATCTTTGACCCACCTTTGCTCCCTGCATTTAACCCAGGGGTTTCTCATGGAGAGGAAGAGGTAAGTGAGAATTTCGCCACCTTAGCCCAATTTGGGGTCAGCCCGCAGAAGCTATGCAATGACCTGTTCCTCTTCCCCCAAGCACTGCAAAACCCATAAAAGACTGTAACTTCATCATTAACCATTGTCACTAGATGGAGCAGAATAATAGAGTGAAAAAGGTGGGAAGATAATAAACAGACACCATCACACAAGGATGTCTTGACAAGACAAATATCAGACACTGAACAAAATGCATCCTCACTTAAGTGGCATTTCTATATTTAACATCATCTAAAATGTGATAATTTACACTGTCACAACATGTCTCTTCAAAACAGTCCCATTTTATTTGCAGTCAACTAAAGTCTGGAACTCAAATTCTGACCTCCTTTCTAGTAGGAAAATTTTTAAAAAAAAGAAAGGAAAAAAAAAAGAAAAGCTAACATCTGGCAGAGCTGGGTATTTATTAGACTTTTATAAAACTCCACGCTTCTGTTATACATAAGACAGGCACAAAAGGAGCCCCCAAAGTGTTATTTCCCCATCAGTGTGAAACAAGTGGCTTATTCAGTACGTTTTCAAAGAACAGAGGCAAATGGATTATCTCAAGGAGAAGTTAAACACAGAGAAAGGCACTGTGGCTTATTGTTGGGCTTAACTGCCTGGTAGATGTGGAAGGAGGGGGAAAATCTATAAAATCTATCATCACAGTGTCCAGCTGAGACTTTACACTTCTCAAGGAAATCTGAGCTGTGAACCACCAACAGCTGCTTTTCTCCCAACCTGTGAAATCACCCACGGAAGGAAAAAAAAAAAAAAATTTCTCTCTTTCCAAGAAATTCTCAAAACACAGCAAGGAAGAAGCCACTAAATCTTCCTGCTTCTTAAGCCAGATCAAGATGACAAGCTTTTTCCAGCCTGGCTGCGACTGTCGGGTGTGATGAGGTGTGATTTGCAACTAACATTGCTGGCAAAAGCCCCGCTCTGGGGGGAATTATATGGGTTTTTGCTCGTTTTCCTTCTACAGCACCAAAGCACAGGCTGGCCAGTCAAAGCTGCCTCCTTCCCAGGRCGCTCGGCTGGTTTCCCATTAGCTGCTCTACCAAAGCCAACCTGGACATAGCTGTGCCCCGAGGCTGCAGCTGAGGCAGGAATATTGTCCCATCTCCATCCCTGCTCCTGGGGGTAGTGCTCCCCAGGTTGGCTGCAATCAATGAGTCTAGTACCTGGATCCCTCACAAAACCGGTGTTTTCTTGCTTGTGGGAGGTAGGAAAAAAAAAAAAAAGTGCCAGCACTAGGTAGCAGAGTTCACCCAGCAAGAGCCAGGAAATGAGAATGACCTGTAGCAACAGGGATAATTTTTTCTACCCGAGCTCAGAAAAGCAGAACCACTCTGAATTTGGCTTTTTAAGTCCCCACCACTATTCTTGCTGACAAGAAATCTTTTTGCACTCCCATCAATGAAGCCCTTTGCCGAGGGCAAGGAGGGAGGTTGGCRCTCCCGCGCCTTGCGGTGGTCCATCCCCTTCGCCTCCCGGCTGCTGCCGCTCTGGGGGAGCTCAGGCAGCCAGGATTTGTGTGCAGGTTCAAGCATGCTCAGTGGAAAATAGCAGGCGATTTTAAGGTGCTCAGTTTGAGGCCAAGCTGGTCCCTGTCTCTTCGGGAATAAGGACAGAGGGAACAGCAAGGAAAGGTCAAGGAAGCCGGTGGGTGGCCCGGGGGGCGGCCCGGGGGGCTGGAGCCATGCGGTAGCTGGTCCTAGGGGCTGCTTTGGGGGCACAGAGGTAAAGGGTCTGCACTGGAGTGAGGCAGAGCGGGGACAGAGTCCTGGCTGAACCCACCGGCTCTGGCCACAGCGTGAGCTGCTCAGAGCTCAGGCGCGCAGAGCAAAGGCCCAGTGCACGGGCAGCCCGGCCAGCGAGCGTTCCCAGAGCGCCGCGGGACCCTCGCTGCACGGGGGTCATCCCGCACTGCCCGGCTGGGCCGGAGCTCCCCGTGCCTCCGGGCGCCCCCGGGGCGGGAGCAGAGCCTCCTTTCCCATCGGGATCTGCAGCCTCGCGCGCCGGCTGCCCGAGGGCAGCGGCGAGGCCCCCAGACCCGGGCCTTGGCAAAGTTTCCATCAATCCAAGCACCTTGCAGAAGAGCCCTGCACTATTATTAGTAAACCCAGATCATTGGTTTGACTTTTCCTTGATGAAAAAGAGGGGACCAAGACCCAAATTGTGGGTAAAATGCCATCTTCCTGCATTTCTGCTAAACAAGCACTAGCCGATGTTTCTTCTCTGCACCAAGAAAATTATGGCTGCTCTTTGCCAAAAGAGCAGATCCTTAACACACAGATACCCTCAGCCTGTAGCACTGAAGCTTGTTTGCAGATGGGCTGCATTTCTGCTTGACACAGTGGTGGAGCAGGCTGAAGGAGGCAGTGAAGCATGCAGTGAAGTTGCTAAAATATGCTGTTTCAGCCAACCTGAAACAGTCTGGGTTGCACTTACCAAATACTTTTAAATGTATGAATAGTTTCAAGGCATTTGGCACCTTCCACAGACTGAGTGAAACAGCTGATGTCTCTTCTATTGCAGCACCTCAGACACTAATCTCGGTTCAAATTCCCGCCCTGTTTAATTCAAGGTCTTTCTCCTCCAAAAATAGCCCAACCATCAGGCGATAGGGCATACTTGGGGTGGGCACAGTTGTACTGAATATCTCCATAGACTGAGATCTGCATTTCTCTCCWAGGCTTGGCCTCGTCAAACTGAGGGTGGAGTCAGTCTGCCTCATCCCCCCCTCCGTCTTTAGCATTTCACACAAACAGCAGGAGAGATGGAAAGCAGCCCATGTTTCAGGCACCCTCCCAGAGGGTCAGTGATGGAGATCTGTCTCCTTATTCCAGGTTTTCACCTCACAACCAAGGAACTGAGTAGTGTAAGAAAACAGACAAGTGTCTGGTCCCGTTCTGAGAATCCAACTCTTTGCTCTTATTTATAGGAGCCATAAATAAATTTTTGGTCAGATAAAGAACTCATTTAACACTAAAACATCTTTTTTTCTTTCCACTCTGCAAGTCCAAGACCAGTCAATTCGGAGCCATCATAAAGCAGTTTATTTGCTCAGGCTGTCCCTTCCACCCTAAAGTCCAGGTTTGGTACCACCCTGCAGGAGCATGACCCAGCCTGGARCATGTGTGCACAGTATCTGCAGTCAGCAGGGATGGTCTCTCCTGGCAGAGACAGAGCAGAAACGATCTGTGTCAGGTCCACTCAAGACATCTGAGAACAAGATCAAAACCATAGCCCCGACTCCTGCCATATTCCATCTGCAGCAGACCAGTGTGCCAGTCAGCTAATGGCATCAAATTAACAAATGAACAAACAGCTCTGGTAGATCGGCTAGCACAGAGTGCAAGCAATTTTCAACAGGCTACAACTGTCAGCTAATGACCTTGGGAGAAGGTCAGGGTGGTGGTCTCGTGGGGGTCTTTTTTCTTTCCTTTTTTTTTTTCCTTGGCCTCYGTCCTAAAAGTCCACATTAGAAACATTGTAGATAGCAGCTGAGAGTGTCACGTACTGGGCTTTCATTCCATGAAAATGCGCTGGGTAAAAAAAGAAAAGAGGGCAAAAATCAGGAGGCCAAGTCAGTGTAATTCAAGCAGCACCTCAACTGCTTTACCAGTCATTTAAGAGCGTCTCAGCTTTGCTCAGCAGATGTATCAACTTCTCTTGGAAAACATTAGCTTCTTGACGCTGGCTAATGCACCACTCAAATACTATAGTGACCGTGCAGTAAGCTGGGAAACTGCAAGCCCCCCCAGTTCCTTATGAGCCCAGGTCATCTCAGTCAGTTTGTGCTCTTTCCAGGCTAGGGCTTCCGTAAGTAAAATTCTCTCTATCCAGGAGAGAATAACCTGCACGTGTTAAAGGCTTGTTACACTTTGCACAGTGATGAGTGTAAGGTGAGAAGAGCAAGATGTTTGCCTACCAATGCAAACGGTAGCCAGYGATTTGGGATTGGGGCCCAGTGTAGCTGTGATGCAGGTTACTGTGGTCACTTCTCTAGGTGGCCYCTTCCCAGGACCTGCACTCAGCCTTCAACCGGCGATAGACTTCTCAGCCAGCATCCCATAAGATTTCATATATGAAGGAGRAAACTGGCATGGCCTTATTGAAGCTAAAAATTTCCAGGTGTTTACATTGTGGAAAGCAAGGGAAGGGAAGGCAACAGCTTGAGTCCCAGAACACACAGTATTTGTTCACATCAATTTTGAGTAGATTTCAGGTTCGTTTGGCATTCCCCCCCCCCACTCCCAAATCTTGGGCAATGGGGTTTCATGATGCCAAGAGAGCTCGAGGGAACCAAAGAAGAATTTRGAGAGGGAACAGGGCAGTCTGGGAGGGCAGAACTACTGATGTTTGCTTTTCTTGTGTGCTCTGAATTCTGACATACCCTTTGCAGTAGACCACATTCCTTCCCACTCTCAGGAAGCCTCAGGTCCTCCCAAATCTACCATCCCACCATGCCCACCCTTGGGGAGATCACACTGGAATCTGCTGCTGGTGGCCCCACAGGGCTTCCTCCTACTGCCAATCTCACAAGAACCAAGTATCTCTGAGATCTTCTCCTCTGTCAGCCCTAGTTGCAATCAACTGAGGAGTTCACCCTTATTAAAGGTCAAGGGGAAGACAGAGACTGCAGGTGGAAGGCTCCCGCAATTGTATATGCCTCATTTCTTTAGGAAAGCAGCCTAAAGGCAGGGTGAGGAGAATTAAATTCTCTGAAAAAGCTTCAGAATAGCTTTTCTGAGAAATACACTGCATATCCAGACCTCCTCACAGAAAACAACAAGATGTAAAGATTTTATTGGCCTGRAAGGAACAAATTATGAATTACTTTCCTGACTTGGTTGTTCCCCAGTAAGGTATCAGACCAAAATAAGCCTGACAAAGCCTTTATAATATCCTCGTACCATGGGGTAGTAATAGCATCATCATCAGGGTCACAGATGATTGTATAGATCAGCAAAGTAGATCAGCAGCTTTTGTTCGAATCAGCTACTCTGTATGCTAGGTTTGTAGTGCTGGCACTCAAAAGCCTTCCTTGTCTTATTCGACTTAACGTGATACCTTAGCAAGCTCTTGTGCCTCAGTTTCCCCACTACAACATGGATATCAGTGTCCACTAAAGCAGAAACTGATATTTTAAGGTTACTGTGAACTGCATCAAGTCTCCTGCTGTAACATAGCCTTCTGTATTATCACTTTCCTGACTTGTTAATACAAATAAATAAATAAATAAATAAAATTTACACCTCAGCACATCTGCACATATAGAGGCAGACAAGCTGCCCTTTGGGCACCCTAGGCACTACCAGAAGCAAGGAGACAGCAAAATAGAGACCACRTAGGAACTCTTATGCACTCAGCTCCCCTTCTCTTACAGGGAACCATCAGGTTAGTCACAAAGTTTCCATAAATATGACATAGGTGTTCTCAGCCTTTGCTCCTGACCAAGGAATCATCAACATAACTTCACAAAGCATTTTCATGAAAGCTCTACCCCGAGTTACACCTGGGAAACTAAAGGATAGACTTATTTATCTAACTAACAAGAGCTGGCCAAGAAATTTGGAGGATTCAGTAAAAGAGAAGACATTCTCTGCTGAGATGGGAAACAAGATGATGAGTTGATCAATTGGAGAAAAATTATGTGACTATGAATACACAGCAATTGCACAGCCATATACCGTAAAATATGAGTTAACAAACAAGCTACGYTCATATGGCTATCTATCACATCCAGCTGGTGATGTGTGTTGTAATTACGTAGCTATACATCCCATGYTGCCAGATAGGAGTGTACTGCATTTTTGGCAATGAATTATACTGCTTATGGACATACATGTATTTATTTGGCATACACTGCATACAATCCCAACTACGTTTTATCTACTTTCCTCTTGAGCACATGTGACTTTGTGCATATGTATACACCTTTCTTATTGCAAACTTCCTCAGCCTCCTCAGGATTCAAGTGTCTTCTACTGCTCCTGYCCAGGAGTTACGTGTGCATTTCTCCAGAGAAATATATTGTGTTCAGAGCACTGCAAGACTTCACACTACCCAATATCAAGTATTGCCACACCATAGAAATGAATACTCTGATTTTAGTCCATCACTTTGAAATCACACTTAACACAAGGTAAGGAAAAGCCTAAAAAAAAACAAAAATAAAAACAAAACAAAAAAAAAAACCAACAACAACAACAACCTAAAATGAACCATAACATTTCCAAGGTTTATAAAGACCCCTATCAGGAAGAAATGGATTTTTAATATAGTTATTATGAGGTCAAAACCAACAGGAAAATTTTTCCACTGTGGTCTGTTGGCAGCATAGAGATACTTACCTCACCAGGGGCTTGGTCTTAGGACCCTATTTCTGCATTCATAGGAAGAAGAAAAAAAAAAAGATTGACGAAGCACACCGCCTCCTTAAATTCAAAGCTCCCTTCAGCCATTGCATCATGGATGCGTTGACCCCCTCCCCCCCTTCCAGGGGGAGGTAATTTCACCAATTTTCCCTCGGGGCTAAGGCAAGCTCTCCTCTCTTTGGAAATGCTAATATCCAGTTGGCTGGCCAGGTGCAGCCATCTCCTGTGCCTGAAAGACCCATTAGCAAATCATTCAACTACTAAGGGATAAACTGATCTTTTCTACCTGGGCAGGTGCTRTGCAGCCCTCAGTGTGAAGTCCTTCTGTCTGCCTTGCATGTCACACAAACATGCAAATTCCCAGCTCTAGTCTTTCTCCAAACATGTGCATATGTATGGAGCCTCCAAAGGCCGCTTGACTGAGAACCAGACCCAGCTGAAATCAGTCCCTTTAGGATGCAAATGGCCTTTGGAGTGACTTAACCCCAGTCCTACCTGGGAGAAATACTGCGAAAAACTCCTGCTTTGCTGCAGCTGAATCACKTCCACATCAGCGAAAAAGCTTGCTTCAGTTGTGAACACCTGCAGGAGAGTGATCCTCCACATTTCCTTTGGGTGTCTATCATAAACAAAACCATTAGTTCATATGATTYATAGTTTTAAATGCTTTAAAAGTTAAAATCCACTTGAAGCATTCTGAAATAATCAAAATACAGTGTTCCCATTCCCCACTCAGATGAAGGGGTCAATCTACAAAAATGTTCTCATTTTCAACTTTTCTTCCTCAAAATCTCTACATTTCTGGCACATCCTGCTTAGCTCTTATTATGAAACCAGAACTTCGTTTTAGATTTCAGTAACATAACAATGGTTTGTTTTGTTTTTTAAGAACATTAGCTATGCAGTAAAATGACAAAAAGAAAAATCCTTGGAGCCTTCAAATTTTCTTTTGGCACCTAGACCATTCCATTCCTAAATGATGGGATGCTTTAACTAATGGAGAGAAACTATGTAAACTTGGGTACGCATATGAAAGCAGTGAGTGACCCAGAGGACTCGACTGCAGAAGCCTTTTTTATACTGCTTTTGGCAGGAAGAGAAAATGTTTAAACACATTAACCAATTTAAATAGGCAAAAGGAAGGAGAGATGTTTCTTTAAGAACTGCGATGCACTGCAAATCAAAGAAGCTTTCTGGAAAACATAGTAGACGCATTAACAGATAAAAGGCCAACCAAAAAGAACTCAGCTAATTGCCACAGAAACCAAAAAATGGTCAAATCTGGTGTTTAAGATCCCTGTTCCCTGGATGCAGGATTTTCCTTGGAAAAGAAAAAAGAAAGAGGCATGTAGATCTGTTTTCTGCCTGCCTCAGTCCATCCAACATGCAGAGTTTGGACTATGTTGTCATCGGATTTAGTATCTCAGCTGGCCAAAGAGTTGCCAAAGATCTTAGGGAAGACAACAGCCTTCTTAGACCACCTTTGATCTTTCATATACAAGCAGTACAAATAAAACACTGCACATAAAAATTGGCTTGGACTTTGAACTGCCTCAGACAGAGGCAAGGCTGAAGCACAGATATGACTCAACAGCAGAACAGATATTAGGTCAGAGGATGGAGAGTTCAGCTGTTGGCATTTGAAGACTKTTTTACAAACCAGACCCCAGCTGAGGTTCACAGAGCAATTTCATTGCGGCAGTGAAGGTACAAACCTCCTCGTGCTGTCTGCCAGGGTGTAGGTCTCATCTGTCACAGTTTGCAATCCACTGTATATTTGAAAATTGCTGGTTTCTTTGTTAACACTTTTAATTATTAAAGAAATACCTGAAAAGTGTGGTGGCCCAGGGACAAACACCCTGCTTGGCTAACCAAGCTCAAGGGCTGGTAACAACCGTCAGAGAAGTAGTGCTGGTAGCCGGGGGCAGAATCTGGTTCATCTCCCTCAGCTCACCCTGCCAGCTAGCGTGTGTCAAAGCTCTTCGTTTTGCCTGTCTTTACCTCCTTTTACCTATGATTAAGGACAGGATCTGTGATTTAAATGTCTGAGACTATCACTTCAAATTGCATATATGCCTGCTGAGAGTGTGAGACAGATGCCAAGGATATTGTTTGATAGTCAGTAACATCGAGGCTAGCTCAGATTATGAGAGAAACCTGTCCTATGTTGAAATCAGTGAGCTTTCTTTACAAAGTGCCCCACTGTTTGGTTTGTGAGGCATTTTGAGGGCCTAGAATGTCATTTGGTATATGTATTTTGCTGACAGTATTTCATTTTGAAGCCATTTGGCATTTCTTCCACAACAGCACTGCCTCACTCAAACRATTGTGCTTACAGTGTGAACCAATGCTGAGCAGCAAAGGAGAGCGTTTACTGTCTGTAGTAGTACTGCCGCATCTGCCCACAGGGTTAGAGGGAGCATAATGGCTGGGAACAGAAGGAAAACCCATTTGTTATACCCAGAAATCACAGCGTGATCCCAAGTACTTCCCTCTCCAGTCACTCACRATGCCTTTTGCATTCTTGGTGTGGCTGACTCAGTCCACGGAGGTCTGCTGGTAACCAGGGCTGAGCATCCCTGGATGTCACAGGACACACTGGGTGCTGCAAGAGGTGACAGGCTGGGAACKCAGCTTCCCTGGGAGCATTTGCTCTAAATATCTCTGTGCTTCAGCATTCACCCTCTTGCAGCAATGGGCAGGCACTACAAGAAAAACCCGAGAGGGCCTAAAGAGCACACAACAGCGCAGGCCTGAGGCTGGACGTTGAACAATGAGGAGGAAAGTGTCTCAAATAGCTGCGCAGTAAGTGAGCACCACCAGTTCATTGCATTAACTGACTTAGGGTTTAGAGGAAAAAAATAGCATGTGACAGGGTAAGTGAAGAYGAGATCATGGTGAATTAGAGTTGCTTGAGCAACCTTGAGTGTGGTCTTCCCTGACACCGAGACCTGTGCTGAAAGTGGGGCTGGATACGTATAAATGGAATATTCATAGATGCAGTAGCCAGAGTTTTTCACGGGCATTGAGATCACTTAAAGAAGTCTTTTTCCAGCATGGCAGGAACCAGCAGGCACCGCCCTGGTCGACGGCAGCTACTGAAAATCACTCACCAGTAGGATTTTTAGGGAAGGGGAATGTAACAGCTCACACTGAGCAGGACAGTAACCACAGTGATGTGGATACAGCACCTAAATATATTCCAGGTTTTGGTGGGGGCGAGAGGAAGCTCAAACACTTCCCTCAAACACGGACAGAAATGACACGGGACCTTGATAACCCAAAGTTCCCACAGACACTGCATGATTCCTCACCACAAATATTGCATTACAACAGGTCACACAGTTCTGCTAAGCCATCAGGCACTCCTGATTTCGTAGCCTTCTGTCTTCCAGACTCCCACCCAAGCTGAAATCTCTTCTCTAGCTAGGGGCTCCCCACAAGGAAACCAATCCAAACCTCTTCTCATCCCTACGATGTTTCTAGTTCTGCATACATATTTTTTTTGAAGTGGGTATTTTTAGAATTGCCCAGAGCACTCAGAGCAGAGGGCCCCACACACTGATACCACAGCAGAAAGACATTGCCCGTTTTCATGGGCACAGGTCCATCAAAGCATGCAGTCAAACTGTTAGCTTGATTTAAAACCTCCACCAGTGCATCTTTACTATTTCCATTGCCAGCTCTAGCTGGATTAAGCAGTCACAGCAAGAGTGCAAAAATACTCCGTGTGTGTTTTCAGCTTCTAGTACAACAGGGTCTAACCTGGGATGACAGAGCCACAGTCCAAACCACAGCCCTCCCCAAGCACACACAGCTTTTTCGGCTAATGGGATTAAGACACACAAATGTCTGTCACCAACAGGACCTTCTGACTCGAAACTTCAGCCCTGAACAGTTCTCTAGGTATGGAAGGGTCAGTTAGTGCTCACCTTTAGGTTGACTCAGGAAAGAGCCTTCAAATCACCACTCGGCTTTACTATCTCAGGAGACACTAGAGGGTTTTTCACTACCATGACACAACTGAGGGAAGCCCAAATACAATGTTCTTCTCCAGAAGTTTAACTTTYTTTTTAGCAGTAATCAAAATCTCTAGTTTGCAACTCCAGAATGTCTGACCACTCTCCCTGCACTTTAGACTGCTAGAGCAATGTCCCTGCTAAGTGGAGTTTTGCTTTGCTAACAGTATCTCTTTTTTTTTTTTCCAGACCACTGCTTCTCTTCTTCTTGGGGACATTTGCCATCTGTTTTATAATTTCACCATTATCTGATGGTAGGACTCAGTGACCTTTCTAGACTTTAATTAAAGTTTCTTTCTTTTTAAATCATCTTCATCAAATTCGTGTTTCCAAGCCACCTCTCTTGTGAATATTTTATCATTCTGACTGCAAGGAGATACATGACAGAAATATATTAATTACTTTTTATTTTATCAAACTGATGAATTAAGCTATGATTGCGTATGAAAAGGGTAGAGAATATCTCATGAAGTCTATATAGATGTCATGTTAGTCATTTTATGAGTCACTTTACGATTTTTTACACTATTCGAGTTTTAAACTGAAAATGCAGCCTTTAGCAGTTCAAAAGCAACATGTAACCGTCCAGTTAAGCCTAGTTAAGCGTTTGCAGCAGCCAGGCTTTGCCACCCCATGCACAGAGCAGGGGGGTTGCTGTCTTCCATGATGTGTGTTTAAAATGGCCCCTCCGAAGGGAAGTAGCGAGGTCGTTATCTATTCCAGATGGAGAGATGGAGATGGGAACAGCAAGGACATGAACCGGGGGGCGTGGGAACCTGTGAGCGTGGCTAGGGAGCAGATTTGCCGGGGCTGGTCCCGGCTGCACCTGGCCAGGCGGCCACGCTGCTCCGTGATGAGCACGGGGCCGTCCAGGCGGCGGGATGCTCCCGACCCGGCCGGTGCCTGCCTGGCACTCGCTGCGGCTGCAGCAGCCGGGGCAGCGCGGCCCTGAGCTCTGCGGCACGCCAGAGAAATCCTASTGACGGGCTCCTGTCTTTGCTGTGGATTTATTTTGCGACCGTGGGCAAGACAGGCTGAGCTTTAATATTTCTGCTCCAGCTCCTCATCCATAAAGCAGAAGGAGAAGAGGGGAATGCACTTTTCTGCGTCCCAGAGTGCTGAGCATAAACACATCAAACTCCGCTGTGCTGTCAGAGGCTGCGACTGCACAGGGACAGGTAAAAGCACAAGCTTAGGAAGGCAGCCTCAGCATTTGAATAATCAGCAAGACAGTACTGACTATTTCTTTCCCTTTACTAGCTTTAGAAAAGTACTCTTTCCTCCAGGCTGGGGAGGCAGGGGGGACCACTGTCACTCTGTTTTCTCCACCGAAGGCACCAGATCCCGAGCACTGAGCTGTAAGCGCAGACCGGGCTGCATCTGTTCGTGGGCAATTGCTGGTAGGCCTGCTGTGATGGGGCATCCCAGAGCACAAGCCTGTAAGTGCGAATCTCTACAAGGGCTGGGAGATGTTATTCAAATTAAGAATCTCATTCCCAGTTTAACCACATGTGGTACAGTAACCTCTTTTTCATGCTTCCAGAATAGGATCACATCTAAATCTCATAAAAGACTGTGCATTTAATATTTTCATATTATAATGTTCCAAGTTTAACCTTGAAGTGTATCTTCAGAAAGGAATTATAGAGACAAGTAACTTGATGTTCAGACTGTACTAGTTATGTCATAGAARAGAAATATTAATCAGCAAACCTCTGGGAAGAGTAAGAAGAAGGTAAGGTGACTCCACCCCTCCATCGATGGCACCACCATCGAATGTGGTCTCAGGCACCCCACTTCTGCAAACAGACAAGGAAGGACTCTTACAGAGGGCAAGGCAAGTCCAGACCATTTTAACTTTGACTTGCATTGCACATTTTCTGTGCCTTCCCCTCTCCTACAGTAACCACCTTAGGCAAAGAAACTCCAGCGTGAGTTAATAGAGGGTTTTTCCAGATTCCCTCCAGGAGATAGTACTAGCAACTAATTGAGACAATAAGCCCTGTATATTAAAAATGGGGTCCTGGAATATCATAACAAGTGCCCAGCTCCATAACATACAACCTCTAGCCATCCAAAGGGTAACTCAAGAGTGTCAGCAGAGTAAGTGCACAAGCTGCCATGAAAGTTGGCATAACAGGGCTCAGGAAAGGGAGAGGTGCCTTTTGCTGTCCGGTCAGATGGGGAATACTGTTTGGCATGCAAGTTAAGAAGGAAGACTGAACCCCAAGGAGCCCCAAGGAGCTTGTGAGAGCCACTAGCCATTTCTAATGAGCAAAGGACGATGCTCCATTGCCATGYGCACAGGACACCACTGTTCAGGCTGCCCTAGGCCCCACCACTGCCCTCCTCCGTCTTCGCATAGGCTGTGCCAGGGACAATCTGCCTCTGTGTTTGGACTGCCCAGTACAACAGTGCAAAGGATACCTCAATTAYGCATGAAACATGCACAAATTGGCACTTGACTTGGCAGTTTTGGCACGAAAGGAAGGCCTTGGCTCTACAAGAGGACAAGTGAACAGGCGCAGAGCATGAGCTCTTTCCCTCGAAGCGAGTGAGCCCTTGAGGGTGGCTTAAAGGAGCCAGCAGAGCAACGACTGCCCTGGGTCATGGATGGCCTGTGTATATTGGAAGGCTTTCTGCCCCTCCTGAAAGCCACTGACACAGACTTTCAGTGCAACTGAGTGTCTTGAAAACTGCAGAAACAAAATTTACTTTTAAATTGAGGTAGCAGAGACACCTTTTCYGTTAAAGCAGAACTGGGAGGAAGGAGACCTCTGTTCTGTTCCTGGGTTTACTGAAATTATCTGTGCTAATTGCTGAAGTTTTCTGTGCCTCAGYTTCCCCATCTTTGTGAGAGGAAAGACGATGGTCTGCCTCTGCACTTACAGAGACCCTCTTTACAGACACAGKATTTTCTTAGCGTTTCTGGCACTCTAACTGCACAATGCTATATCTATCTGTCATCTACTATCCATCTGCCCATGCAACCATTGCAGGAAGCGCTGTGGGCAGGCTGCTCAGGGAGCTGGTTCTGCYGCTAGGCTCGGGCTGTAATCTCGTTGGAGAACACGCTGTCCCTTTCAGGCCAAACAGCATCTAGCACAGCAGAAGCCTGAGCTTAGTTAAGAGAAGACCTTTTCAAGAATAACGCTTCCAATACATAAAATTATGCAAAAAATCATGGCTAGCGACACACCAGAACATAGAGCAATGCAATTCATAAGGCTCCAAGACCCTAGGGGACTAAAACAAAACTTTTTCCCACCATCTTGGACTCTGTTCCACATCCCTGCTCCAYCTCAGTAAAATAACCCTGCTCCATTGCCAGCCACTCACCTCTTTGATCCCCCTGAGGACTTCCTCCCACCAAGKAACTCTCCACAGATTTTAAGGCCAAACAAGCACTTTGTGCTTGTTTTTTTTTCCCCYAGCGGGCTGGAGAAGCAGGTGTAATTGCATTTGTCACCTCTACTCGTACACCCRCACCCCACTGAAAGTGAGCTGTAATTATCATTTACAAACAGGTAGGTAATCTCTTCTCATGTGCCCTTAAAAATCGTTGTGCTACCGGAGTAGACCGTGCAGATTAGCCGATACTGGGAGATTGTCTTCAGCAGAGCAGTAAAAGCTGTAAGTGCACTAGATTGGTTTTTGATTGACTTTTTGAGGAATAGTATATCAGAAGAATCCCAATAACCTCTCCCTGTGGTATTTTAAGTGGATATAATGGTCAGAACTGACAGACAGTAATGAGCCTTGTAGACAGGGGCAACTGTATGTTATTTAATTTCCACTAAAGAAGATAGCGCGGCAAGGAAGCTCAGGTTTAAGACAACACACAAATRCTCAACAGCCAGATTTTGTTTCCATCAGTGTTGAAGCACAGGGTGGTCCAGTTCCTTCTACAGCTTAAAATTTAGGGGCAAACATCTTAAATGTCACCAGTTGAGGAATGCAAATAAAAAATGACTTCCTCTTTGGAAAGACCTAGTGAGTTCCTCTCTCATAGACCCTACTTCCTAGCATCTAATGGTTTTCACACAAATCGTTTCAAGCTGAAAATCTGAAATAGCTGATTAGTACCTGGGGAATACCAGCTGGGATATGGGAGAATGAATCCCCTTTGCATCAAATGTCAGACAGCAAGACACAGACACCCTGCAGCCAGAGGTACTGTGGTTTTTTATCTTTGAAGTTGTGAGACTTGAAGGGGAGTTTCTTAGCGAACAAGGATTAATTACCCTGTCAGACTCTCCGTACCAGGTCTCAGGAGGATCTCCTTGGCTTTGCATTCTTCCCTGTTTCAGGAGGGCAAAAAGAAAAATTAAAAATAATTCTTTAATGAAAATTCCTGATAGTCCATAAAACATTCGCTAAAATAAACACWACTGGTTTTACACTTTTACTCACTCTGCCAAAGATGTAAACAGGCTCTTTTCTCATGAATTCTTCCAGAGAGTGCCCAAACTGACATTACTACCTCTGGCAATTCCTGGCCATGAGAGCCTGATTTCAGCTCTCCCTGATCCAGTCAGAAGCAGAGTCAAATCCAGCCATTGGCAGAGTAGGCAGCTGCCAGGCTAGCAGCAGGGCCACAGCCCCCTCCTCTCCCAAAACCTTTTTCCAGTGAGACAAGACATGACAGGGACCAGCGCATCCTGCCTGCACAACCAACCTTCACTTCCTCACCACGGGGCCAGGCACAGGCAGCTGGAGTCGCTGCTGCTCCCACCGACGTTGGAGTAACAGCAGCAAACACCACTTTTGTCCTTGCGACTTTTTACTGGTAGCAGGAGGAGAACATCTCTCYCTCCTGGGCTTTTTCCCAGCTCTTCATCCCACCTTCTGGCAGAAGCAGAAGTTTATCTGTTGTCCTCTTTCTTCTCGGCTATAGGCTTAGGTGGCAAGCAAATAACTTTAGTGATTTCTTCCCCTGCTTCATACAGTTGGAGATGGTCTTAATGGCTTTCTGACACTCTCCACAGAGGCACGATGTCCTTCAATATCCACAGAGCCTGCAGAGGAACCTGTGGCTCCAAAAAATGGTGCTTTTTTTTTAGCACTGTTTCCTATTTTGCATATTTTTATCCTAGTTCTCTCAGCAATCACACTCTGTTGGTCTCTACTCCTTGCCTATCCATTTGCCTGTCTTCTCTCACAGCTTTTTAATTTGATGCAATCAAAGTCATTAAGTTTCTAAAAGATTTTGGTAAAAAGAGGTATGCCACTACCATAGAACAAGGTTGTTATAACTTAGGCCCTTAACTATGTTAAAGGCAGTAGTCAGCCGGTAAGGCAGCATGCATGCACTGGCCAGCCAAACAGCGTGCTTYGCTCGGAATAAATCACAGCATGTGCTACTATTAGCCATCCAAACAGGGAGCTGACAGGATTGGAGGCACAGCAGGTAAGAGGCTAAGGCAAAATCTATAGGAAACTGGATGGCAGTAATTCCACTGTTCACAGCACAGCTTGTTTAATGAGGAATTCGTGTATCAGGGCTTAGTCTGCTTTTGAGAAAAAAGAATTAGTCTCTGCTCCATCCATATACCGCTGAAGCAGAAAGACCAATACTGGACGATGTAGCCTGCGTGTTCCAAGATGTTTGTCTGTTGTGTCCAAAGAATCCTGTCTAAAATTAACYGTGTCTTGTCCAAAGGACAGCAAGTGCCCTGACAACTCCTGGAGTCACATACTTGCATACACGCTCTCCTGCAACGATCCTCAGCCCACACCGCAGCAGCAAATCGATGCTTTTATATGGATGCTTTCATATGCCCCCAAGAGAAAGGAAAACATCATGTCAAGGAAAGCTGGTGAAGTTCAGAGCGTATTTGAACATATATCTCTAAAAGTGTGTTTTGAAAGTGTGTGGTGTTCTCTACAGCTGGACAAGAAGAAACCAGCTGGTGGTAGGAGCTGGCTGCCACCATGGTACACGGCTGCTTCATAAGGGAAGGGCCAAAACCTATGGCCACGTACAGCTGCTCTGAGAGGCTGAGTGACCAAGGAGCAGCCCTGCTTTTCAGCTGAAGTCTTCAGGGTTGGAAGAGACCACAAGAAATCACCTAGTGCTGTGTTTCTCAAAGTCAGCCCTGATTTTGGCTCATGTCTGGGAAAAATCTCTGAGGGCATTAGCTGTGAATTAAAGGGTTAAAGGCAGCCTTCAAAAACATGTTTCTTATCCCACAAAATCATCACAGTCTGGCTTTATCATTTTTCTTTAAGTGATTTGCTTTGTTTGGTTGCATTTTTTTTCAACTTTTGCAATCTTCCGTGCCCTCCGGAGGAGATCAGGAGCCATGGWTGAGAAATGCTCCCTGGGAGCACGGGGCTGCCTGCGAGAGGGCCAGGCTGCCCAGAGGACCCTCCGCAGATCCTCTCAATGTCGGYGACTTCCCCACCACCCATCCCACGTGCACGCCCCAACCACGCTTGCTGAACTCTGTCCTAGAGGTGGAGAGAGGCTTTTTCTGGTCCCCAATTCGAGCCCTGAGCTGTGACAGCTGGGAGACCTGGCTCAATCTCCATTATTTAAATGCCAGTTGGGCTTTACTCGGGTTAGACATGATGTGGACAGCCAGCGCAGACAGCTAGGGATCTCGCTTTGAATAGTCGTGTAAGATTTAAATAACAAAAGACACTTACACAAAGGCCCTGGCTGTCCTGCCTCCTAATTACAATCCCAATATACTAATACCTGCAGCAGCATTCAGAAACAAAAATTCACACAGGAACAGTAATTCAATGCATTGAGCTAACTGCAAAAACCTCCTTTCTAATCCCTCTCCTTTTTCCCTCCTCTCACCCTTCCAGCGCGATGAGAACATACCTCTTCCCAGAGGCAGTCTAGAAAAACCCATCGTTTGTAACTTCGTCTTCACCACGATTTCCGTGCACAGTCAGTGGTTCAACGGGCCTTTTCTTTAGAGGAGAGCTCGGGAAGATTAACCCATACAAGAAACTACTAAATAGGCTTTGACTTGCTTTTCAGATTGGAAGAGAAATAACTGAGGGGAGACATGACACAGGTCTATRAAATCAGGGGTAATGTGGGGCAAGGAACGGTCGCTCCCTACCTCTCCCAACACCAGAGCTAGGTGGCATCAAGTGAAACTAAGGGCTGGCAGGGTAAGAACAAACAAAAGCAGGTTTTTCTGCACAACGTATCGGCCCTCTGGAAGCTGCCGAGCTCCTTGCAACAGGCGCTACGGACCTGAGAGCTTACGGAGCTCCCGGGAACACGGAGCATGTTCGTAGGAAGTAAATCCCCCGAGGACGGACATCGCAGCTGGCTGGGGAAGTCCCCGAGCTGAAAGTCGGTAGAGGCTGGGCTATGCCTSGGGGGAACCGTTATCCCGTGTTCGCCCCCGTTTCGCACTCTTCCCTCAGCATCTGCGCGGCAGAAGCRCCGCAGCCAGGTCGAGGGGCTCCGGGCCGGCTCGGTACGGCCGTTCCCGCGGCAATACTGTCGACTGAAAACGGAGACACGACTCCGCCGTGAAGCTCTTTCGGGGGCATCCAACAACACGGGCAGATGCTCCAAGGCACGGACCGATTTCGTTAAAAACGTTCCTACAAAGGCTTAAAGCAGTTCAACAAATCTACTTGAAAAATTCAACCAGATAACCTTTGCCAAGCGTGCCCACGAAGGCAGCGCCGCTGCCGGCCGGAGCTGGTGGGACGCYGTGCCTGAGACCATTCCTCAGAACGGCAGAGTTTTCTCAAGACACTCTCTAGCTGGCTTCATATTCAGCTGCACATCCGAAGGAAAAACAGTACCAAGTGCTTATATTGTGGTTTTCATTTTCCACTGCTTTCTAATCAGTGACTAATTAATTCTCAGTTCCCTTGGGGGGTAAATATATCTGTTTCATGCATTTATATACATATATATACACATATACACACACACACACATATATATATATATAGCATGTTTGATCTTTCCTTAACAAGTCCCCATAGCCGTAAAAATTCACACTGAAAACAGAGCGGGAGGGGAAATAGCCGCAGCTTTGAAATCCRAAAGATCTTCATTCGTATGTCAGATTGCAAGTGAAAAGAAAACAGTTATTTGGCAGGTCTATTCCCACKGAGGAATTGGTTTTCCTCAATTTGTATTTAATAAGTGTACCACCAAAAAATATTTAATGCATAATGTATGATATAACTAGCACCATACTAAATAATATCCTGTGACTTTAAACATTAATGACTGTTCATGACAATTTCCTTTGAATTTCAAACTACACAGAAAATATTTGTCAGCAGTAAAAATAAGCACGCAATAAATAAATAAAATATTGGTGCAATAAACCCCAGTCATGATGCAGACTCCTAAAGTACCTATTTAAATGTGTCTATACCTCTATTTAACAGAGAACAGTGAACACTAAGTTTTTGGATGATATTCTACTAATGTGTACACTACAATATAATAATGTTCAACACCTTTTTACTTCAACTGCAAAGGAATTGCCAATTCAATGCAACATGACTCTTGCAGCTGAAAGGTACATTTATAGCTTTTGTAACTTGTTTTTTAATTTGTTTATAGCATTTTTAACATCTTTGGTTTTATGCAAAGATGAAAGAAATCCTTTCACTCACAAACCAACAGGAGATTTTACAACAAAGAATATTTAGTTGAGATAAATCCAATTATTGTCATTTTACTTAATTACTGGGTGTTACATTTCTGGGTAAAACATTTCTATTCCTCCTATTGCTCAGAAAGCTCCAGATCCCTAGGAAGCTGCCCAGAGTTGTCACTGGAGACACCTTCCTGGAGAACGCACTTTTATCAAAGCCAAAGCTAAAAGCTTAAAAATACAAATGTCAGTTCACCCAGAGCTTTCACATGGGCTCTGGTGCCAGCGGACAGGRCTCAGGGGACTCTGGGTGTTCCTTGTGGGAAAACAGGCCAGAAACATTAAGGAGAAACATGAATTTACCAAAAAAAAGTTTTCAAGATGGTCAAATTTTATTAGCTTGGACTGAATTTTTTGGTTTTGTTCCAAATCAAAAAACTAGGGGACTGGAATTCATGGACATTCAGGCTTGCTCTTTAAAACCATGGCTTTGTTTCAAAATTAACCAGACTTCATACGGGAAAAATAAAAGAGCTAAGTATCCTACCAGTTAGATATTATGTTCTTGGTAAAACAAACCATTTTGATCAATGTTTTACCTTGCAAAAATAGTCTTAAAAAGTCTAGTTAGGACTGATCTTACTTGAACTTCCTTTTTCAGTTTTTCGGTGTGGTCAATGAACAAAAAACAATTCAGTATTTGTGCAGTTCTGCTATATTCAGATGGATACCTGAAACCAAAAAGATCGTTGGCTCCTCCGGTATCTGGGGACAGGGAGGGTCGGTGCCCCCAGCCTGCCCCAGTCCTGTTCAGAGCATGGAAGCTGGGCTCAGGCAGGTGCCGCGCATGTCTCAGAAAACCTCAGCCATTACGTTTCCAAAGAAAAACTTCAAAACATGACATAAATGCAGCTAATGCAGAGGCATTTTCCTGAAGTTGCTGAGGGCCTGGCGCAAAGTCCTGCTGGGTGCCTTGCTCAGCTGACTGAGAAGCAGCTCACGTGCAGGTTCTTCAAAGCAGCATAGGACCAGAGAAGCAACCTTATAACCTTGCAATCTAACTAAATAGCAATGGGTCAAGGACATATTAATTTAGGTACAGAGAGCGGCCTTCACAGGCACACGGCTTGGTAGACAAGCCACTCAAATTAGAAATGCTACAGCACTGCTGAATTAACTTTTATGTTGGTAAACGCAAATTTAATCCATGGCACAAGCATTCCTGCAACACGCAGTTGTCAGGGTGGGGTCATAGTTAGGAAAAGATGGTTTCTGAGGCATTCAGATCTGAGCCATTGCTTATTACTCTACAACCTCTGATAGCTCTGAAGTATGGGCCACATGCTGCTCTCTGTTATACAGGATTAAATCTGTAACCCACAGGGTGCTAAATCTGGATTTACACTTGCTTCGAAAATGCAGAGTCTGGCCTTGTGCCTTTGCAAAGTGTCAGAAGGTACAAATACTTCAGACAATAACTGCAGCATTTCCAGAGCTTGCTGAATGCAGCATCTTCCATGATCTAACCCTCTTTCAGGAGAAACAGATCAGTTTTACAGCTAGTTTAGCAGAAAAAAAAAATGACAACAGAAGAGTAGTAGCTATTCCCAAAACATAAACTATACAATTATGTTACTCTATTGATTTTAATGGTGTTGTTTCAAAAAGGTGCAGAGGACACTTGATGCTTTTACAAAGAGCCAGGTAACCTCCATCACCTGCACTTCAATTAGCCAATTTCCCTAGTACCTGGGAAGGCAACGTCAATGGCAAATGGAAACTCAGTCATTCAAACTTCTCAAAACRAAGCCAAGGTTATGCTATAGACAAGGGCATATTCACATGTTAGCTTTATGTATCTAAAAAATTAAAGACTTGAAAGCAATTTAGAAAATGAGTTGTGGGTCTTTTAAACACAAAGGAGATGAAAGGTTTGATGCAATTTGGGAACATGTTGTAATTGCTGACTATTTTAGAAAGGATCTCCCAGTTTGAGCAATTGTTTGTAAATGTATAGGATCACTCCCTATCTTCCAGTCTCAGAACTAGCATTGAAATGTGCATGTGATTTACTGTAGTGGGGGAAAAAAAAAAGTCTTCCTCATTTGGAGCTGGGCTAATCTCAGAGCAAGACAGCTGAGGCAGAAAAAGTCATTTAAGTAATGTAGTGTTTAAAAGGYCTGTACTGACCTTCATTTCTGTCTATCTGCTTTCTTGCAGCACTGTCTCTGAAGCACTGTGCAACATAAATAGCATCTGTCCTGGGATTTTTAGCCTGAGCTTAGCAGAAATTTCTCTGGTGGTCTGCAYACACCCTTTCTCAGTGATTAGCTACTGAAGAAGTTTTTCAGTTCTTCTGCTATTTGGGGCATATGTTACACTTCTATTTATTCAGGTATTATTGGGGAGGCATTTGATTAAGAGCGGCTGAGGGCACTCTTGCTCAGCAAACCTGTGCACCAGATAAAAATAGAAAGCAGAGAAGCACATAAAGTAGCAAGAGGAGAATCGACCAAGTACTGAAGTTTTCCTTCAGCYTCCAAGTGTGTTGGCATTAAAGCTGTCACCAGGCTCAAGTGATCAAATTAGCAGGGACTGCAAGGACTTTCTTACCTTTTCTGTAGCACAGGAACACAGGTAGCTTCCTGCAGGGGTTATGCTTAAAAAAATCTTTATTGCATGAACTTTGTCACTGCAGATCCTCGCAGTCTCCCCTGAACCTTTCCTGCCGCATTTGGGCTCTTTGACAMGTTTCAGTGTGTTACAAGATGCCAAAAAGTATCTGTAACCCATGGCCTGGAGRGACACACCACAACTCCTCCTCAGTGAGACACCTACTGCCCATGACCACAGATGCTCATCTCCAGAGCTGAGGTGGTCTCCCACATCACAYGTGCCTTCGCACAGTGTGGTGGGGCCAAAGAGCCAGATGCAGCCCTGTGAAGTCTCATCTTTTAAAAATGCAAAACGTATCCAACAAGCTCGTGCGTCCAGCTCGGACATGGGCAGCCATCCTCGCACAGGGCCACTCTCCCGCTCTGCAGGCCACTGCGCCATGCTGCGCCGGGGGGTGTACGCTCTCATCCAGCCCAGTACAAGGACCTTCCCCCACCCCATAATTCCGTATGGCACTTTCTCACATCCCACAGAAGAGGAGCTCTTGAGGTCTGCAGATTACAGTTGAGGCAGCAGGAGCTTCATCCATGGAAAAAAGAAGGCAATGCAGGAGGGTGACAAATGCTATCGAGACAGTATGGGGGCCACATGCTGCTCTGTTCCTCCCCAGAAGAAAGAGGAAGAGAAAGAGACGGCAGAGCTGCATCTCAATAGGTCTTTGAGCCATTATCCAGGCTGACTGACCTGCTGGATGGAAGAAAAAGTAAGGTGGTTTCAAACCACTCCAAAAACAGCTTCAGAAGAGAAAAAGTCCTTCTGTACTCCCTGCTCGGGGTCAGGAAGGGGATGACGATGACGACGTTGGCTCTGTCTCACCTGCTATGTGCTTGCACAGAAACCAAAGAGCCTTTGCCTGTTTAAGGGACAGGAAGCACGCCTGCAGCGAACGCTTATGCACAGATCAACCTGAAGCTGCTGCAGTTTTAATAATGCTTTTCTCCAGTTCATYGCCTCCTGCCTGATTGTAATTGCAGCATCATCCATTCTCTGGCCTCTGAATTATGGGGCTACTGACTGGAGCCTGGGAACAGCGGTAATGTTCTTCCCACATGCTGCATGCAATGCCTCTGCAGCAAGGCAAGGAGGGGAGGGGGAACACGCTGGTGCCAAAGTGAGAGACCAATGCCAGGAGTGAGCTGCAGTCAGCTAGGTGGGAAAGCTGCGCAGTGGATGGGGACTTGGAGCAGACACCAGAGCAGAGATGAGTTTGCAGAAGCTTGAAAGGAAGTTGATAAACCATCAAGCCCTAACCGAACACAGAGCATAAAATAAACCTAATGCTAGGCACATGATTGGCCTTATCAGCTTTAATGATATTACTCATTTGTTTAAGGGAAGCACATGCTTCTGCACTTTGCTGCTGGCAGATCTCAGGGGGGCTGGCAGGTGATGCAGTGCTTACTTCCACAGGGTTGAGAACCGAGAAGAGGAGCTTTTATTCCAGCAAATCTTTTGGGACATTTCCAAGGTCTCTATGACCTTTTGGGGACCTTACCAAGTTTATCAGAGCACTGGCAAAGGCAGAGTATATATTTAAGGCATTTTAAAAGCCCAGCAATTCTTAACTCATATAGCAAGCTGCCAGCACCTGATGGAGCAGAATCAACCATCCTGACTGGACAGTGAAATCATTCAGAAACATTTAGCCTTAAGCATTCACTTATAACAGCCATCTGGGCACAAAATGATTTGACCATTCCTTCTCAGCGTATCTCAGCTGTCACACAGAAAAAGATGCGCAAGACCATCCTCCTAGCACAAATCTAACTTTTCAGGCTCCCGACAATCCAAAGCACCCGAGAACAAGGCACATCAGCCCTCTGTAGGGACACCAGACATGCCAGGGGAGGGGGAATCTAACCTCAGAGCTCCACTCTTGGAAAGCCAGGGATTCGTTTTAGCTATTTGCAAGATTTTTCTTGAGGTTACTTTTAAAGTTCATCCCTAGACATAATACAATATTCCTAGAGGCCCCACAGCAGTCCAGAAGTACCTCGTATAGTACAACTGCAGCTGAGGGGGTAAAGCTTCTTGAGCCCCTAGTTTTGGTAGTAAATCCAGTTTAAGAAGTTCCTCCTCCTTGRCTGGATTCACAGCCACCCGCTCCTATCTCTTGCCACAGTTTATTGCCATCTCTGTAACGCTCAAAGAAGAGGCAGTAAGAAGKCAGGCTATAAACTGGACAGCTGGAGTGTTTGATACGCAGGGCTTGGCTGAGTATCTAACCTGGGGTTAAAAGGGCACATATCAAAGAAGGGTATTTTTAATCTGGATTATTTTAATCATTCAGTATTCAGAGACAGAAAATCCTCAGCAAAGGAGGGCATGGTGATCTGCCCCAGACACAGCCACAAATCGCACCCGTGCTTCCGTCACATCCAGATGCCAAGACCCAGCAGTGCCACAGAGCGACACAAGGCCCTGGTCAGACCATTAGTCCAACAGTCRCTCAAGATAAGCAAGAAGTACTGCAGACACCGAGGAGCATGCAAACACTTCAGATTTCCCTAAAAGCAGAAAGTGTGGATCTCTGGTGGGAACTGAGCTCTGGCTGCTTCACTCTGTGCTGAGCCGCTGAAGAAAGGGGTATCACTGAAGAGCAGCCAAGGAGCGCTCTCCATTTTCTGCTTGCTTTAGGTGGAAGTTCATAGCCCTCTCTCTTTCTTTCCACCTAGTGTAACACATTTCTCATCCAAAGTCAACTGTCACAAAAAGCAGTCTGGTATTGACTTCCAGAGGCAGAAGCTTTCAGTCCTTAAATAAACACAATATGAATTTAATACAGAGAGCAGACAGAAAGTGCACACCATTTCCAGCACGTTTCCAAGGAGCGGTATTCACTCCCCAAGACCAAGAAGGAATCCAAAGAAGACAGCAGGAAGAAGTTAAAGTTTTTCATGTGATTTTTATCTGGTGTCAGATGTCAGCCAGTTTGCCCATCTGGGATATTAATAATGCAAATAGTGCTAAAGGTTGCTTCGCTCAGAATTAGCCACAGGAACTTATAGAGTTCATTAGACTCCYATATTTCCTCTCCTCCCATTTATATAAAGAGAAGGGACACCGTGCCATTTCCTTTCACACAGAACTGTTGGGCTTTGGCAAGGTTCTTACATTATTTAATTAGCCCACTCAAATTTCACTGAATCGGGAATATTCTAGTGACAATAATGTCCCTCTCCTGCTGAGTATCAGAAGGTGGAAAATAAAAAGCTCTGTCATGCAAACGCAGCCTCAGCAAAACGCCTAAGGTGGTTGGAAAATATCATTTAGTCAAATTATTCCTCCTGCATTTGCCTATGAATTTGGGGGAAATGAAAATAAACCTGAGTTTTTGCCTTTTTAAAGCCTGCTGCTGCCTCCTCCCCATGAAACGCTCTCCACACTTCAGCCTTACCCGCTGTTGGTGCAGTATCCCATAAACCCTTGCAAGTGTATCCTGCAATTACGACAAAAAAAAAAAAAAAAAAAAAAAAAAAAAAAAAAAGATGATAAACAGCCAAAAGCTTGATTCAGAATCTAACGTGAAAGATTTCTCTACCATTCATCGACGTTAGCAAGCAGCCATATTATCCACTGATTGATATATTATCCTCCCCTGCCAACGCATCTGGCCACRTCGCAGAGTGGAAAACAGTGCATTAATCTCTGTCAGAGGGAAATCAATGGGAATCAGGCACCTAATTCCCTGAGCTGCTTTGGGAAGTCCCGCCATTTCCCCACTTATCATACATCAAATTCAAAAGAAAACCTTTCTCTGTCTCTGAACGTATCGTATTTGCTCAGCCATGATCTCCTCCTCCCTCTGAAACGTGTCCGTCCGCAGCTGGCCCTGGGATGCGAGGACTAAGCGCGATGATGCAGCTGCGGTGCTTTCTGCGCCCAGGACGAAGCTGTAACACGAGGGCTTTGCGCACTRCATGGGAAGAAGGCCTTTGACATGCCAGAGTTCCCTAGTAGGCAGGTACAAGGGTAAGTAAAATGCAGATGACATACTATTTCAAATTAAGTATGAAATCCAAAGTCAAMCATTAGTTCTCCAGCCATGTATCCGCTGGCCCTTCCTCTCTCCAAAGGGCTGGAGCTTCTGGGTGCAGTGGGAACATTTGTCAAAATCACATTTGTTATTTGGCTGGTACCAGTTCAGCAGTTTAGATACGTATCTATGAGCAATTACTTTCCTATTCCTAGCTTACAACATTTTGGATAGAATTTTCATAGGAAAAGGTAATCAGTTACAGGAATTGGAGGATAACATCAGAAGAGCTTTGCAGGATGGACAGCTGGCACCTAGTGCATGTCTGCTGCGCATTACATGTTCGGGTCCACAGTGTTGCAAAACTTTCTCATTGCCAACAAACTTTTGAATTTTGCCCATGAATCCATGCTGAGCCACTGGAGAAGGCACACTGGAGAAAGGRGCAGATCTTTGTCCCTGCAGTGGTGTTGTGATAGTGGTTTTCTGAGCTGCCCCTTAACAGAAGGAGCAGCAAACACCATGGTGAGGTCTCCTAGGGGAGCTGTGGTATCTCCACTGTGAGGTACTCCTCACTGCCATCTGCAGACAAGCCGACTGAACCATCAGGGGCAGAGGGATCAAGTGACTGCTGCTTTTCCACAGCTCTGTAAAGGTCAGCGGTCAGGAAGGACTCAGAAACCACACCGCAGAGGTACAGGGCAGCCGCTCTAGGTCCATGCGGGCCTGGGCCTTGTGCCCACCTTGGCCGTAGCTGCTCCACCGGGCTCGCCTTGTCCCASGCAAACACTGTCTGCTGGCAAAGGTCCAAGCTGCTCCCAGACCGGCTGTTCATGCTGCGTCAGTAGAGAAAATATCAGTCTCCAGTGTCCACTCCTGAGCAGTGCCACCATCATGGTGCTAGAAGCAAACATGTTTTCCCTTTTGTTCCTTGGGTTTCTTTTTTAATCTTCAAGAGATGCTTATTCATGTTAAATTGTACAGAAATAATTTTCCTTTCACAGCACTGTAAAAGTCCCTCTCTGTCAGGAAGTCCCACCTTTCTCAGGCTGCTGGCTTTATGCCTATTAATTTTCTCCTTCAGAAATCAGCAGGAGGAGCAGGCAGAAACTATCCCCACGGAGAGACAAGAGCACAACCAGGAACCGGGAACACGGTAAGGTCCCAGGCTTGCAAACGCCAAGTGCATCARTACAGAACGATGCTTTTTTGTTTCACACTCCCAAACTGCTGTTGGACCAAAGCAGCAATGCAAACACTTCCCAGCCAGGAACAAAAAGGCACTAGGAGAGCAGGGGCAGGGGATGACGCTGTGAACAGATGAAGCGGAATAGCTTTCTTCAACATAGTTAGGAACCTGCTTTGTTCAGCACTTGTTCAATAGAAAACAGACTCAGAGGGACCCAAAAAATTCACAAATCTGCACCAAACCAGTTAAGCCAGGAGGGAACCCAAAGGAATATCTGACAGTGCAAAGTTCTATTATACTTTAAATTTTAGATCTTTCTTTTTGAAGCAGTGTTTCAGAATTTTATGTCCAGCCCCTTAAATTTAATCTATATATGATCTGCATTTACAACAAACTTACATTTAAGCAGGGGGAGGGGACGAATAAATATTAAGGAAATAAGTAGTTTATTTGAAATGAAATAAGATATGTGGACTTTTAGGCTAGGCAAAATTTAGAATTGYCGGGGGAGGGAGCATCCCCCCTTTGGTGTTTTAGTTCAGCTGGTGAATCTAAACATCCATCATCACCCCATCCAAGGCGGTGGCTCCCCGTCGAGCCCACCTCCCGGACACGACGAGTTAAGTCAGCCCCGGCAAAACCACGCGCATGTGAAAACAAGCTAAATCATGTATATGTATGCACGCACGCACGTGCCAAACTGGTCAGACCCTTTTTAAGGAGACTTTAGCCAGATTCCTCCATCRGTGGGTCCGCTCACCAGGTGAGCAGTATTTGGTTTGACCCCGCTATTTGATGCATGCTAGGAAGTGGGAAACAGCTGGCAGGGGAGAAGCTGGGAGCTATAATGGTGCACGAAAAAAAAATGAGGTGAGATTTCAGCTGTTAACACATTGCTTCACAAGCAAGAGCAGCTCTTGGCACCCGCTGCGCAAGGGCAAGGACTGTGGTCCCTTCCTTCACCAGTCATCTCATAAGCCCTCGCCCCTCCAGCAGGCGAGGAATCGATCCAAAACTCAAATATCAGCAAGAGGAAGGTTGCTGCAAAGGAGACACATGCTGGAAACCCTCCTGTCCCTATACTCCGGAGAGCTGCTGCCGTCGTGCTCACCTGCCGGCTCAGGCTCTTGGGACACCAGCTGCAGACCAGGAGTTGGCCAGCCCGCACAAGAGTRGGGTGCAGAGCAGACGGGGTCGATAGCTGGCTCCTCTGCTGTCAGTCTGACCCTKCTGCCTTGTTATCTTAGCCAGAATTTAAGTCTCCAGCAGGGAAAATGGTGTTTTCTTTCCTTGACCTCTCCCATAGCCCGGGCACAGCGGAGCTCATGGAGGAGAGGTTGCACGCTTGGGCTTCTTTGCCTGGCGGCGGCCGGACAAGGACAGGGTACGACAGCGCGGGAGCCAGCCTCCGCACGCCCCRTCTCGCAGCCAGCGTCGTACGGCACGCGCTGCCTCCGGGCAAGAGGGAGCGATGTGCATTCGCGAAAGGGCAGAGGGCAAAAGCCCCATCAAAGGTCAGAAGAGAAGCRAGAAGAGAAAGCGGAGAGGGTCCTGCCAGCCTGTTGCACCTGGCTCCCGTGGAGCCCGGATGCCCTTGCCCCCTCAGGCATCTGGCTGGGAATCCTGCAGCCACCACGCAAATTGAAAACCAGATTTTATTCAATTAAATGCCAAAACCGATCACATAAAATCAGTGCAAGCCCACCCCCCCCCCATCACCAGGCCTGTCTTCCCATGACATTTTTCTATTCGATTTAATTGACTTTTCTATTGGCCTCACATCTCCTGATTTCAAACTCTCCAAGATTTTTGTATCCCCAGTGCCTGACCCTATCTGCGAAATCGTCAGGAGCCAGCCGCAGACATCCACRGAGGTGGCAGTGAGAAGAGGGTGCTGGCCTTTACGGGGGCTCAAGGGAGGGCTTGGGAACGTTCACGAGCACATTAATTTTATGCTGCTGCCAGAAACAATCATCAGCAGGACCGCTAACGATGTTGGCATGGAACCGGCTGGTCATTACATTTCAGATTAATCCTCTGGGATGAATGGGGCAGCTTGTATCTCCTTCTCCTGAATAAATAGAACATAAAACTGGGAGAGACTTTACAGAGCACAGACAAACCTTCTATGTTTCCATCTAGATTACTACATAGTTAATTTATTCTTATTCGTTCTTATGCGACCTTGTTCTCATTGCTTTTTCCCTTCCCCGGTGTTTGCCCCTTTGAAGTATTTGCAGATTGAACTTGGACCCCTCTTTGCCTCTGCTGGAGGAGACAAGCCACAGCCTTAGGAGCCTCTCCAAAGATTTTCTGCTTTCCTACCAATCTGTTCTCATTCCCTTTATTATAGGGGTGACCAGGACTGAACACGAGGCCCATTTGAGATCTAGTTGTAGTTGCTTGCTGGTTCTCACTCAGGAGAGTATGGGTCAAGCAGGAAGGGCAGGCGAACGCCCCCAGCCCACCTTTGCCCTGAGGACCACGACCCAGGGATGTCCAGCCGCACGCGTGGGGCCAGAGACGCACAGCCAGCACTTCCCACGCAGCCTGGCTCACTGCGCTTGGCCATGAGYGCCTGCTTGGGAACCGGCAATGCAGAGGAACCGAAGATCCACGAGATCTGGTGGCCGGGATCAGGAAATCCAGTCCTCCTCCTTTGAGGGCTGCAATGCCTCAGTCCGCGGTGCATGAACTGGGGGCAAACGACACTGAACATCCCTTTGCTCTGAGCAGAGTTTGGTCCCTCCCAACTGTCCGTCCCCACGGGAAGCCACGAATGTTTGAACGAAGCTCCCAGGACGGTTTCTTTCCTGTCGCTGCTGCGCTCTTGCACYCCACCGGCAAACAGCTCTGCAGTTGGGCTCTTGCATTTCATCTTTCCTCTCCGTCAGTGAAATTTTACAGTGATGCAAATACGCTGTGATCAGTAGTGTTTGTCTGGGAAACAGTGAGCGGCAGAAACAGTCTAAATACTTTCAGGCCTCTGGCAGTTCATAGAGCAATACCCCAGGCAAAGAAAAAGATATCTTGATTAGAATAATTATAATTGTCTTTTCCTTCGTTATTTCTACAGAAATTCCAGGCTAAATTATCATCTAATTTCAGAGAGCTCCATGACCAAGATTATCTATGAGTCATTTGTAATTATGTGCCAGATTGTATTAAAGCATGAAAATACAAAGGTTTCTCATCAAACATTGGGGGGGGGGGGAGAATCAAATTACACTGGAGCAAGATAACTGTTCCAACCACTTTCTCATTCATGGCATCCAGCAAACGCAAAGCAAAAGGGGGTAGAAAAATCTCAYTTTAATAATCAAGGAATTGTGAAAACCTGACAAGTTACAGGAAATTCCGGTTTAAGGTTGACATACCATCGKCTCTCCAATGGCTCTGGAGAAGACCGCAAGGAACATTAAAACTCTCCCAGTCCAGCTCTGCACTAATTCCCGTGGGAATTTCTACTGCAGCTTTGSTCCCTGCCCGAGCRTAGCRYGAAGYRGATAGAAGTTGTCCGTTTGGAAACRCAGGCYGYGGCTATCTTAACAAGCTTAACTGGGAGAATTTGTGCCAGCGCCAACTGCAGCTTCACTGGAGTCCGAGCGTGCAGGACATCCTCCCACCGGGCAGCAGACAGCATCCGCACCGGAGCCCAGAAGGATGCTAAGACAAGTCCTCCGGGGATCTCGAGTCTGGTATTCCCTTGGTATCGCTGCACGCTGTGYTTCAAACGGTCTGCAGGAAGCAAAGGGGAAAACGCTCCCGACGCGGCGGCACGGGGAGGGGAGGAGGCTGGAAGCAGGGCTTCGAGCGGCAGGGGCAAGGCAGGGCTGGGCGGGAAGGAAGACATCGCTTCGTAAACAAATGGGTGCACRGATTTTAAATGAAATATCAAACACACTGTACGGCTTGGATGGGGCCATTTGTCTCTCCTGTGAGAATAAATAGTCATTTTTTACCCTCACAAAAATAAAGAAAAAAAAAATCGAGCCTTATTGAGCAACTAAAAAACGGAAACATCTCCAACCACAACAGCTGTGTAAAGATAAAGTGCAAGATGATGATAGCTCCCGCCTGACTCAAAGGATGGGATGTTTCCCCCTGCAAATTTGCATGCAGCAAGCCGAGATGCTGCACTGGATTGACATGGCGCCAAGCACTGCAGCATGGGCCTTGGGCTCGCTCCGGGCTCACCGTGTCCCCCCAGCCTGCCACGTGGACTCTGATCTCAGCCCCRTCAGCTCGGCTTGGGCCCGGAATTGCTCCTGGTTTTTCCATCTCCATCGTCRGCAAAGGCTTGAGTTTTCCTCTTGCCTCTTCGTGGGGTACCAGAATGCAGCAGCCACCCCAGAAATCCGTGTCCACTGCGTGACGCAATAACCCATGTGCTCGCGCAGGAAGGGTCTCGTCCCAAAAAGCAATTTAATTTTACAGAATGGAGGATGCTCCTGGCCACTGCTCCTCTGGGTCACAAGAGCTCTAAATTGCAGTCACAGCAGTCACTTCGGGGGGGATCAGAGCACCCAGGAGGATTTTAGGTGAGTCCCCAAACACCGCGTTGACACAGGCTTTACAGCCATGGGCCAGCGACAACAGGAGGTTCCTACCATCCAGGATGCGGTTTAACTTCGCTCACGTGAACCTCAGATTGCATTGATGGAACCCAAATTAAACACGGACGCACATCAAGACATGCCAGTGCAAGGAATACCTTAGTAACAGAAGTCCYGTGCAGGCAAAGCCAGAGAAATAAGGTAGTAGCAGCAATTAATGGACAAGTAGGCCAGCTGCAACTTACTGTGTGTACTTCAAACATTTAAAATCTTCATTCCTCACAAAATTTTTGTGATGCCTGTTGTGCAAGCACATTTTAAACAACAAATTTAGCTGCAGTGAGCACTGCTTAACAGCCTTAGAAGCATTTGCCCTGTCTATGGCGAAGTGGCAAATAAACAAATCTAAGATATTTATGAACCAACATTTTACAATGCCAAGTCAGYCAATATATTTAAAGCTCTTTTGTGTTGTTTTGTGGCACATGATGGCTGGTTAATAGCAGGAGGGAGGCACTCAGTTTAAAATAAGGAAGTCTTAAAATAGAGGTTAAGACACATGAGAAGTGGGATTTTCTTACTCAGTGCAAGGTGGCAACCTGGCAAACAGCTCTGTCTCCACAACTGCCCCTCAGCTCCCTCTGTATTCAGTGGAGGGGACATGGACCGCTCTAGAGAGGCATCAAGCAAAGAYGACTGCTTTAAACAAGGCAAAATGTTCCTAGGGAGTCTAGTGCTGAACAGCATAGTTGCCTACATATATTTATACAGCCATGGGTGGCCCTGCTAGATCCCAGAGCAGTAAATTTGGAGGTCAATGTGACAAATAGGRCAGAGTAAAGGTATATAGTAAAAATATAACAAGACCCTGTAAGCTTCCACACGAGTTGGAGGCTATAAAACAAAACAAAAAACAAAACAAAACAAAAAAAGCGTACTTTTCTGTTCCCAGAACAACAAGGCCTAGAAACCAGCCCAATTAGAATGCTATGTCCTCATCTATCTGAAATAGTAGAGGTCCAGCTTGCCCCTTTGCCCACTTCACCATCAGKTAAGTCAATACTGTAACTTGAGAGGGCAAGAAAAAGATTCGGCAGTGCAACCTCTGTGGTTAAAGCCCTGGCAGACCCGGTRGAAGTGAGCTAACTTTCATTCTGGAAGAGTCACAACCCTGGCTGGCAATTTGCCACTCATTGGCCCCATGACCACGAGATGTGCCYGTGCCAGTGCTTAAGGGATGTTCTCATCCCACAGTGCATCTGCCTCTAGGTGTGGAGATGGTTCTCTTCTGTCCCTTATAAATGGAGGAACGGTTTTCTCTTGGTGAATGCCCTCCCCTTCAGGACAGGCCTCCACAGAAATACCTGCTCTGGGACAGAGAAAATGCAGCTATGTTCTACTGCCCATCTCCATTGGGCAGCAAAATATGGCAAAGGTTTTTCTTACCAAGAGTAGCTCAAGAGCTGATGGTGAGGACTGTAGAAATGGTGACAAAATGGCAATGAATGTCCCCCATCTGCTCTTTAGCTTAGTATTGCAAAGCACAGGAGGTGCTGAAGAGCCAGCACTTCCCTCAGTACAGAGGAACTTTGCTATTGGATCCTAAAGGACAGCTCATTTCAACCTCTTTCCAGAGCTCCTGAGCAGTGGGGCAGGGAAGTACACTGCTGTTAGAAGAAGAAACCATGTTCATGTCAAGTCTTTGGAAATCACAGGGCTTTTCAGAGCAACTGTTCAGATGCAAATGTCTCAGAACTAAAGAAATTCTGCTCTGCTGAGTGTTAATGTCCCAGGAAACTTTCTTATCTCTTCTATACATTGCTCTACTGACAACAAAACACCATTTCTAGCACGCTCCATCACTGTAGTTCCTAGTTGTGTTACTCCATGCTATTTCTTGTTGGTCTGCATGTGATCCTACACTCTCTATCCAGAGAGAAAGGCAACAGCTTTTCCTTTATTTATTTGGATAGTGTGTACATCTGCAAGACTTTTCCAAATCTGAAGAAAGACTTTTGAGATTAGATCAGGTAGATCCAGAAAACAGAAGGACAAACGTCCCCAGCAGTGCAAAAAGCTGATGTTGAAGTTTGATCGGGTGTAACAAGTTAAGTAGTCTGGGTGGGGGACAAAGGGTTAGAAAGGCTAACWAGGTAGCCAGGTACTTGCTTATTTAGTAGTCATTTTTTGTTACTTTTGTCATGCTTGATCATCTTCTAATGCATTCAGGGACAGCCAAATCCTCTGGCTGTGCAACTACATCACCATATGATCCCCACTCCCTGCTCCAATGAGGCCAAGACCCTGGACAGCCAAAACAAACCCTTGGAGGAAGCAGGTCTGGATATGAGCATCCACTCACTTAAAAACCAATGAACAAGTACCTGCTTATTTAAAGGGACATAAACCCTCCTGTCCTCGACTGGGTATTCCAGATACAGGTACATCCGTTATGAGACGGCTCACACCTCTGGAGAACGTGGTGCTGATAGCTAGCGAGASAACGCAGACCTACAGGAATCACCGAGGCCTTGAGGGGTTGGTTTGTCAGTGATCGTGTTCCTGCCTGCCTTCAGCACGAGCATCTTACACCTCAGCAAATTTAGCAAGGGTGGGAGGARAAAGCCAAGACTCGCAGGGAGGTCCAACAGGGAAAGGATATCAGGCATCTAACATCTCCTTTTTCTTATCCCAACACACTGCTGATACTGACATCCAGAAAGAGACGGTCAACAAGTGCCCACGCTTAAAAACACACACACAGTAAAAATACCCGGGACCATCCCATGGTCCTGCCTGCAAAAGGACTGCCTATAAACCTCCAAAAAAGTCTCTTGACTATGGTAATGGAATGAGGACAATATACCAAAAAATGTAATATTTCTCCTGAACTGCATCAGGTTAATGACATTTCATTCTCCCTTTGCACCTCAGTAAATCATGGTGGGACTGTGGAACTCAGTGATGTTACACTGATGTAAAAATTACTCTCAGGAGAGAAYTAGTTGGCATAAATCAGTCCATTCTGTTTCCTTGTACACGTAATCTGGTGCCAAGCTCCACCAAAACAAGGAGAAAACTTCCCCAGGATTTTCCGAAGGCAATAGTCTGCCGAAACATAACTTTAGAAGCCTACCATTAAACTTTCCTTCATCTCATTAAAATGACTTGCAAAACCATCTGCTAGCTAATAAAGACTTTTTAAAGTTTTAATATTGTATTTTATAATTATATTTTCTGAGGGGAACACAGAACATGTATTTAGGAAGACAGAATGGCAACAACCTGCTGTTCTTTCACTTAAAGCCAATGATGTTCACTTCCATGACTAACTAAAGAGACTGAAGACTTCAGCCCTTTGAACATTTCTTGTACAAAYCTTGTAATTCCTAAATGCATCCACATTTTCATTCAGACTGCTCACAGACACTGCGGTATTGCTGATATCATGCTGTTTTCAAGTTAGAAAAACAAAGATCTCACTTTCATGTCTAGCTCCATTCCATTTTGTTAACATTTTACACCTCAAATATTTATTACAGATTCCAAGGATTGCAATGGGTAATTTTGCTTCCTCCAGAGATATTATGCCTTTGTAATGGTAGATAGGGCTACGAAGTAGGACTTCCACTTAGCCATAAGGGTGACTCTGGCGCCAGATTTAGTCCCASCGAGCACTGGCTGAGAGCGCAGCCTGAGGTTTTGGTGAGCTGCCAWCCAGAAGCAAAATCTGCTCTTGTCCCGAAATCTCTTCCCTGGCACTAAGGAGGAAGTGAGTACCTGTCACTCCTGCTTTCCAGTTAAACTTGCCTCTCCCAACAGCTATGCCACGCTCCCAGCTCAGCCCTTTCTCACACGTTGCACCCTGAGGTGCAGACTGTCCTCRCCTTTATGGTCACCTTTTTTGGTACTCCTAGGTGTTACTGTGACAGGGCTAACACACAGAAACCAGTAGTATTTCTAAGAATTATTTCACAATGTCCTTCTGCCCTTCTCTGTACTGTACCAGTCACTGGCATTTTTGGAATAGAAAACGTGCAGGCATTAAGGGTCTAAAGGTAAAGACAGCTTAGCAGCCCAGTGTGCCAGAAGTCCATAGCAGGTCTGGATTCCCTCAGCTCCCACATTAGTTAGGCTCCTTAAACTACCTATATATATGTGTGTGTGTATATATATATGTATGCATGCATATATACACACACATATATGAAGTAAACAAGAAATAAAAAAAAAAAATCCGGGTAAGATATACAAATGGAGAGAGGGAAGCGGCAGGGATCAGATGCAAAGGCCCAGGTGAAAACCCAGAGCAGCCGCACCGCTCTCTCTCAAGGGAAAGGAGCTGCTTCTCGCTGTCCGACTCCCCTTGCCCATARGGCCTCAGATCTGGGCCAGACCTGGCAGCAGGCATGTTATAGTCACTAGCAAGGGAAGAGCAAGTTAGCTCCATGCCCACACGAATAGTAAACAGYGAAGAACGAGGGAAAGCACAGGGAGCCGTCTGAGCGAGCCATCTGGGGTGAAGGAATTTCAGGGMACAGCTTACCAGACCTGTCTCCTCTGCTGCGCTCACTGCTTGCTCCGCCACCTCCAATATGGGACATCCCTGGCTCAGTCACCTGGAGCAACTGGTGTTTTCACGCTCCAAGTCTCACCACGATTCTCCATCTGTGCTGTTTCCCCCCACCCCCTTCCTTGTACCATTTAGCATCTCTGTTCTTCAGCAGTGATGACTYGCTCCCGCTGGGCGCTGAGGACTGCTTAGCAGGAGAGCTGCAATCCCCAGCACAGTCCCTGTGATTTACAATAATAGAGGGAGTAACTTAAAAACAACAACAAAAAAAAATCCCAAACAAGCAAAAGCAAAAAACTCTTTCTTGGTTTGGAAGCTACCCCATTCCTCCAGTCAATCCAAGATCTATCCAAGAATTCAGTCATAGTTAACCTTTCCTGGGAAAACAGGACTTGAAACAATATTGCAAGAGCCACAGCTTTTCCTCCAGATCTTAGCTAAATTCTGTAATTGTGCTGTACTCCACCCACTTTTATGTTCACTTCAGGTGTCAGAGCCTGTTCTCAATCAGCTCTCCAGGAGGATGAGGTCCAGCAGCTGGGCACACAGATGGTCTCTACTGCTAGTCATCCTTCTGAGCACAGGTGCTGTAGCAGTCGAGGTGGGACTGATCAGTGGGTTGAACACAGCCCTAGGGACSCCCTCTCTGCACAATGGTATTAATACAACTACTTTTCCCCACTCGTGTCTGCGGCAGGCTAGGGCAAATACAATCTAATAATAGCTGTGGCTCATCAGGTAAAATCACCCGAGATGTRGCCCACTCACGCTATTATTATACCCCCAGACAATGACAATATTTGGGGTTTATGCTGAGCTGCTTTACAGGGGTCAGCGCTGCTCCTGTGTATTGAGACCTCTGGCTTCTCAAGTGGCCAGGAGACATCTGAAAATCCATGCTTGGGTGGTGCCAAGCGCAGTGGCTAACAGTTTTTTAGATGGCATTTTATTAACGCAGTTCAGCCGGCTCCTCTGAATCAGCAGAAAATATATAGAGACGATCAACAAGATGGAAAATCCTGCATCTTACCTGCAYGCAGCAAAAATCGCTCAGACTTTTCCTCTTGGTGCTGGGTAGTCTACAAAGAAAACACAGTGATTCACATCACACTAATTTGCGTTTGGAAACCATGGAGCTTATGGAAGGTCCTACTGATTTAATGCAGCGTGCAGCAATAGCAAACAAATTCCCAGTGGCCTTGCATAAGAGTTTGCTTGAGAATAGTGACTACACTTTTGAAACCATTTGTTTCAGCTATATTTTACCCTGTGACAACCCAAGATTCTTACCTCAATTATTCTGGTATGTGTAYGTAGATTCCCCTTTGGTGAGCTCTCTGAACACAGGGAGGAATCTAAGCACATACAGGGATTAAGCCTGTTTCCCAGACACGATGCTGCTCTGAAGAATCATTATTCAATTAGATACGTGTCAGAGCAGTCTATTACCACCTAGAGAGAGAGAGTTTTGACAGCCGCAGCCATTCGCATGTAGAGCTAAAGTGGGATGCGTTATGYGCTGTGCACGGTGGTTGTATCACCGCTGAAGCTCCTGCTCTCATTTATCTCAACACCARCAGAATAGGTAACTCCAGTCTCCTAGTTAATTAGGAACAGCAGTAGGATGCGCTTGACAAACAGAGTAAGCAGCAGCACGGTTTGGCTTTGGGCRATATACCACAGTATCAGAAACTGCTTTTACCCCAGGGCACTTTCCTCCCTTCTCCTCCTACCGCTGTCACCTCTTGGGACTGCYATTAACAGCACAGATCCTCAACTGCTCTTATTGCCTGATGTAACCTCACAGGAACTGCATGAATTTACAGAAACTGTAATATCTATCGTGTATATTGGTATGTAGCCCTATTTTTTAAATTATTTCATTGCATTTTTAGGAACCTAAGATCCCTCACTATCAAAAAACATCTGCTTAGGGCACAGATCACATTCTTCACATGAGACCTCTACTCAAAATGTTTGCTCCAAATTTCTTATGTGCACAAGGTATCCAACCAATACTGAGATGAGCACCTCTGCAAGAAAGGCCAGGTGGCCTGCCTGGTCCTTTCTTCAATTACTCCACCAAGCAGATCCATATCAGTAAAGAGGAGAGTCTGAGAGAACTTGCTGGCTACAAGACACACCAAGCTGCTGGACCACGTCTGCATCAGCCTTATCTTCCAGCGTGCGCTACTGCTCTGTAATAAGGTGGTGCCACAAAGCCAGCTTGGGCTTCACAGTCGATGGTTTGGTCTGTTTTTTTGTCATGGTTATAAAAATTCTGAGTTGAGAAACGAACATGTCCCTTTTTTCCTGAAAGCCTAGCAGTTTCTTCTTCAGGAATAACTCACTATAGCAGGGGGAGAGCAGGAAACGTCTGCATAAAACAGGTAACGCTTGTGCTGAGCCTGTGGTGGGGAGTGCTGTGATCTATTAATCTGAAGTATAACTCTGTGGGCAGTTAACATCCGAGGACAGGATTAGAAATCACTTTTAATATCGCTCASTGGACTGGGCCACTAGTCTATAAATGCTGAAGATGGTGCAGGATATACCATGAAAYGAAATCGGGAACTTGGGTGTGCAAAATGGACACCACTTCCTCACTTCTGTTGCTGTCAAGATGCAACTTTTCCAGCTGTTAATCTCCCTGCATAAATGCCTTTTACCTGCCCCACTGAAGAGCAGTGAAGAAAAATTACCTGGGTAGCATAGTGTTGGTTGTGCTGCTTTTCATTGCTTTCTTCAAATTCCTCTATTTTGCTCTATTTTTCCGGTTTTGAAGAACTGAGAAATCTTACTCAGAGCACCAACAGCAGTGAAAAAGCAATTTTGCAATACAGGCATAACAAAAYGACTGCCGTCCTGGGGTACCGTGTGCTGCCACGCAGACCACTGCCAACTCACACGGTAACAAACACAAGATTCAGACTAGAAGTCATTAAATCCTTTGCTCGCAGAGTCACACGGCAAGACAGGAATTTCAGCGTGCATTTTTATGAAATGTATACGCCTCCCTCATTTCCAAGAAAATGCAAAACTCCCTAAAGAATAAAACAATTAAGATAAGGAAACTCACCAAATAAATTTATTATGCTCTAAGTAAGTCATGCATTTTAACCCAGCCTGACTTCTTGAGCACTTCATCTTGCTTGCTGAACACCACTCATCAAGATCACAGCCAGGTTTCAGGGYTGGCAAAGGAATAATATGGTGTAAMTCTTCCTACACACGTGACTGGCRCAGACAATTATAATYGCCTCTTCYGTTGTAAAATACSTGAACCTAAGAATAAGCACGCTATGATCTACTGATGACAAACRACGCTAAAATAAAGCTTCACCAGATTAGACACATTGTGAATTCTTGGAATGAGATATGGTTAACCCTTTATCAAAACTACTGTTAATTTTCTACTCTAAGCTAAAACTTTGCAGTAGACATTCCTGAGAATCCAGCAGTAGCACCACTGCCAGGGAACAAAAAAAAAAAAAAATACAGAATGAGCAAACACCCCAGCATGCAAAGGGTAGATGCGGGTTTTGGCCTCCAAACTATGGTATCCAGATGTTAGTAAAATAACATGATTTTAAATTCAGTGCACGCCTTCTTTGTCAAGGTACAAGCGTTCAGAAAGCAGCACTGGAACAACTCCACCAAGCACACATACTACATAGTGTACCCACATTCAGCTAATTACACAGCTTGGTGGAAAAACCCCACGGATGTTATGCAGTTTACAGAAAGTAGCTACATTTTTCAGTAGAACAATATTTTGTAAAACACACTTGCCTGATTAGACATGTCTTCCCTTTTAGACATGAAAGAAAGCTCCAGATTACATATTTTGTCCACCATCAACCAATCACGCAGCAATCAAAAACAAGCATTCAGAAGAATGGAGGTAAAAGAATCAGAAATTATCACGAGAGCAGCATAAAATATGGGACATGCAAGGGTTTTACTTTTTATTTACAGCAAATATATTACAGTAAAAAAGCTTAACATGGCTCATATTGTGGTTGTGTAAGGAAGATACATATGCTTTCATCAAACAGGTTTAATTTCCTTGGCATTAACTGAACAAAATGCATGGATTCAACACAAAAATAAGAAACAGAACGTTTATTCGGCAAATTCTACGCTAACTGTATACATCTGTTTCAATGCAATCCAAAGAGAATACAAACAAGCCATCAGGATGGCAAGAACTTTTTAGACAAACATGTTTAACCCTCAAGTCAGGGCTGTCTGGCACCATTTAAGAGCTGCTGTACTGAACACAGTGATTTTAAAGAAATGTCATAAATGATTAAGACACCAAAAATGCACTCAACACAGTGAAGAATCCCATTATTGTCATTATTTCCTTCATATTTTATTTCCACAACAGAAGAGTGTTAAAAGGCTGCAATGGCAGACAAGCTGGATGCAACAGCTGGAGGGTTTTGCCTATCAAAGTGACTTCCAGCAAGAGATGTACTTTATGCAGGAAAACCTATGATATACAGCTTTTGTGGGTTCTGGTGAGAAGATCTAAGAACAACAAATGTTGAAGCCTTATAAGCCTCTCTTCATTATAATCAGAATCCTGAAAAAAGCAGGGTCCAAATTACTCCAAGTGAATTTAGGCTCACTTACAAAAAACAAAATTGTCCAGATACATCAATAGTAGTAAACAGAGTTAATGCAGTGTTAATCTTTTTACATTTTAATGACTAGCTATAAAAACAGAAACTAGCATGTTCTAATCTGTTTACATTTCCTGAGCTTAGTTAAATCAAGAAGGAATGAACATTATAAAAATCCCAGTAAGTCACCAATAAATTAAAAATGTACATAACCACTACAGTTTGAGAATCCTTACAACGCTCMGAGTAAAATCTCCTTAGCTGATACCACGGCCTGTACCTTCAGGGCCCCTGTACAGAAACCCACGCCGTTAAATTCACTAGCAATATTGMGATGCTCTGCAATTGCGGATCTTTTTGTGCTCTTCAAGTGCCTTTCTAGCAGACTATGTGATAGTCTTCTCTAATCAAATCACATGAGAGCATTCAAAACCTGCAAGTTCTTCCCCTGTCCTCAACAGAGAAGCATCCTCTACTTCCAGTGCAGGAAACAGTGTTCCCAGAAACCCCATATGCTACTGAAATTTAAATTTACTAGCAGTAAGTATTTGAGGGGACTTCCAGCTCTCGCACAGAATGTCACTACATAGGCAGCAGGTTTAGTATTCTGTTGGGGGAACAAACCAGCGAAAATCTACACAGAAAACTGCAGGACAGACCCTTAGCAATRAAGAACTCATCTTAGTGGTTTCCTTAAGAGCCAACATTATGCATTTGAGAAAAGCACTCGACCTACATGAGTCATAAGCATGTTTATTTATGCATGTTTATTTCCTGCATAGAGCATAATGTGTACCTTGGAATAAAAGCCCAGCTTTGAGAATATCCTGAGAGCACGGGTATTTGTAATAGCGCCGTTGGCAGATTGCTTCAAACCAAATGCAGATACTCAGTTGTCTCAAAGACTTGCAGACCATGAATTTTGATAATACAACGCCATTTTTTCTAACTGTCTGCTTATAGCATGATTTTGAATTCACGGTGTAGATAAAAGAGAGGTAGAAGGGTTTATCTCCTCAATGTAATTTTCCATGCTGCATTTATAAAGTATCAGGAAAAAAATATAGCTTTTTGGTGAAAATGCCAGCTCCCCCCACCCCCAAGAATTATACGGAATTGCCTCTTTCTCACTGAACATCTACAATTAAATAACTGAAATCTGGTTCAGGAGAGCGTTACTTCCCATCAGCCTCACCACACCATTCTTGTTACCAAGTTCCAGTTGTTAAACCCATTGCAGAAATATTCCTATTSAGGTCTCAGAAATACCTAGCAAATACAACCTACCCACAAGACTACATTTACCAGCCAAATAATATCAAATCTGTTCCTAAAAAAAGAGCCCACTCTTGCTCTACTTACATGTCCTCTCTTTTGAATGCTACCAAGGGGGTCAGAAGAGGTATGGAAGGTCGCATGCCCCTTCCCCTCTTTGGCAACTGCTACAGGTACGAGCACCCTCCGTTCCTACCTCTGTCGCTCCGGCTGGCAGGAGTCAAGACATTTTCCGAAATCACCTTCTACTCCTGCCTGAAGGAACTGCCAATATCCACCCTCCACAGGATCGAAGGGCAATGAAGAGTGCCTTTTTGATGAGTGCTCCTCAAAGAGAGGAGGAAGGACAAGCTGGCCAGAAAAGAGAGCTTAACAGAAGCCACGTGAGTAAGGTAAACATCCTTTTTTTTTTTCTAGTGTAAACTAAGCCTGCAACATAGTACAGCTTTCTTGATTTTGCTAGTCAAGGGAGGGAGATGAAAACACCCTAGCTCCTGCAGYTGCAGCCATCAAGACCTCGATGCAATGCGTACTGCACTTGTCACTAAATGGAGAGCCTTGGGCCCTAGCAGTGGCAGGGAAAGGCAGGCCAGAGTCAACAGAGCAGGATCCAGCGATAGCAGCTCCATCTGTGATCCCCAGTCCTCCAGCCCTGCAAAGGCTGGCTTCTGGGCGAGAAGGGCCAGCCTGCTGACATTCAGGGGCTCACAAGACTAGTGTTCTAGCATTATTCAAGTAACAGCATTTATTCAAAGGGGGATTTAAGCCATGAAAGTCAGGCTGCTGTATGGTGACCTTTAATTTACCCACAGAAAGTTAAATAAATTACATTAAATTAAATTCAGCCAAAGCAGATGCTAGCTTATTTATTAAAAAGCTCATTTTCTTTCTTTCAACTGGTTTTAGAGAAAGGCAGCTCTTGGGAGCAGCCCTTCACTCTTAAGTAAGCTGAACAAGAACAGGTCAATAGGGATAGTCAAGAGTCACTCTCCTGCAGCAACAGCAGCCCCTACAATACTTAGCTGTCCCTGGGGACACCCAGGAAAGCCACATGACTTTCCTATTACCTCTCCCAGACTTTCTCCCTCCTCCCACAGGAATAGCATCTGACTCACGGTGGAAGACAACTCCAGTGGCAACATTGCCTTCTGTTGTAATATCTTTTAAGAAATCTGTGAATTGATTAGCATAAGGAAGTATTTACTTCATTTCAGAGGAACAGATACTCCCCTACAAATATATAATTTGTGATTAATTTTTAGAGGCTTGGGTTAAAAAGCTTGTATACAGTAACAAGGTCATGTCTACAGTAAGAATTGGAAATATTTTCTTTTCAATTGTAGCATTGTAAGAAAATTATACAAGTGTACAAATAATCAACAAGCGAGCTTCTCTTTTTCACCTGTCCTTCTACACACTCACTTTCAACAGCACACTTAGAGCAGAGCCAGATAAATAAGGGATGTGTTGCTTCCAGCCACATATGCTTTATACATAGTCTATTTTTTTTGTTCTCTGGAAATGTTCCTCCCATTAGTTCCATCCTCCAAATGTGATCCACTGAACTAAAAAAAAAATTCAAGTACAAACCCAAACTTTATTGCTGGGTTATGGGTCAATGTAAACTAACCAGAGTCAATGACAGACTAAAATTTGCTTTACAAAAGTAAGAATTGTTCAACTACATCTGCTGACAGAAGACAGCTTCTTTCACCATTCATACACATTGAAGATCTGCTGGGAAAAAAGACACAGCCCATGTCCTTTGGAAGTAAATGGGACTAGTAGCCATCATCATCCTCTAGATCACAGCCATAATCTGAAAGACACAAACGCATATAAAAATGCAAATATTCCAAGGTAGATTAAAGACACAATGAAAATACGATTACTTTCTTGTTGTTTAAGTACCTAGATGGTAAGTTTAGATTTTAGCAAGCAATAAGAAAACTTGTATTTTCTTACAGCTAAAGACAAAGTTCTCATATGTGCTTTCCTTAATGAAATAAAATTACTTGTAAGCATGTATGTTTAAATATCCTCTTCTCAGTCGACCCTCACTCAACGATATTTGGCACGTGGATATGTGAAATACTTAGTTTAATTTAGAGGTTAAGGTGAACAAGCCTGATTGTCAAAAATAATTTGGAACATGGTGGCTGATAAGGAGCAGCATACATTTACAAGTAGGCCTGATTCTTGCTAGACATGAATATCAAGAAAAAAGCTAGCTTGTTTATATTACTCATGGATTTATAAGCTGAAACTGCAAAAGTTCGGAGGCAGCGTTCCCATCAGTGACTTCCTGAGAAGTCTTGCAGTGAATCGTGACCAACACAACTTATTTAGATCTCCCATACCTACGTTTAGAGGAACAACTTAAAATTTTGCCCAGTCATTTCCCAGAGTGTTTTATTTTTTTYCTCTAAAATGATGTTGACTGAAAAGATTGTTCTGTGTGTGTCAGAGGGAAGACACGTTTATGTGTTTCTAATGCATCGGTTTCTTTTTGATGTAGTTCCTGAATGAAGGTGACACAGATCTTTTCTGTTGCGAAGTGGAACCTAAGGATAACGATTACAGATGACCACTCAGTAAAGTTAATCTTTATATTCTGAATTCAGTGTAGAGCAACATTTAATCCAAAGACTCACACAAATGCTTTGCAGCAGAATCAAGTGTAATCTAAAGTAATTTGCACAGAATGGGTGAAGCTCATCGTCTGTAATTCCTGCAGGTATTGCAGACAGACAGGTCTAAGATCCATGAACAAAGCAGTCAGAAAACAGTTAGTTGTTTTGCTGAGCAGCTTTGCACACCTGCATTTGAATTCTGCAAATGCTCCCTTCCCTTCTATTTTTTTTTAAACTCTAATTTTTTCAGCTGCTGTCTAGACTAGACAGGCAGTAGTGGAATGTTCTCAGAATGGTTTAAAAATAGTAACATTTACAAAAAAAACTCAGTGACCTTTATTCTATTTTTGCAGGGAGTTTATTAATAAACACAGGCCCACCCTCCTCCACACGGGTGCACCATCTTGGGAACATTATTCTAATAATATATATGCAGGCAAAGAAGTGTTTTTCCTGTGTTTCAGCAACTATTTTCCAGTGGAGACGTCAATTCAAAAGCAAGACACATTTTTATGAAATGTATACATATTGTCCACGAAAGCTAAGTTAATGGTATTGGAAAGACTTCTGCAGTAAATAACATTCCAGTAGGAAACTCACTGCCATTTTGCTTTTCCACAATCCASAATTGGCAGCCCTCATTTTAAAAATATTTCTGTATATTTTCAAAGCTTAACTTCTAAGGGGAAGTTTTTTAATAAAYGATAAACATAGATGTGTCCAGCTAGGAAAAAAAAAAAACAAAAACAAAAACAAAAACACAGCAGAGAGGATACTGCCTTTCCCTGCCAGCACAGAAACCTAATTAAATGCGTGGCTTTGGTGGGTAACCCAAATAAATTACCAGACAACTGTGTACCATTCAGCACGCCACACGCTATCAGTTTGATACCTGTCTTTGGGGAAGAACTCATTCCTCCTAACATTCACCCCCAAAAAATGGAGCRTGATCATCCATCTTGTTCTGAGCTGCACAGCCAGGTCCATAGGGCTCATGTACRACACGGACAGAGCTGAAGCCGAAGCTGGGGAGCCAGGTAGGAGCAGGGAGGGCTGAATCACGATGCAAGGAGCCCCAAGAGCTGCTAATGGAGTGGTTACTGTGCCACTAATTCCCTTCAGTAGATGTGCACTAATGAGCATAATTCTGAGTAAGGCATAATATCAATTTATTCTTGAAAAGTCCTGTTAGCCTAAAGCTAGAATTGCAAAGTGTTCTTAGGTGGAGTTGCTAAGAAGGTCCATGCTGTGGGCAAAAGGCGACCTCAGTTCTCCCACAGGAGCGAGCAATGCTRCAAAAGCAGCAGGAACCCAGGAGGGGATGAACTGCTCACAGGCAGGGACAAGCAGGGGAATCGTGTCTTTCCCAAGCCCTGCAACAACAAAGTCCACAGCACCAGTAAAGAARTAACAGGCAGCAATTTAGACAACAACCCAGCTTACCATTTCCTCCCATTAATTGCAATGCGCTCATGCAGTGATCATCATCATCTTCTACTTCTTCCTCTTCCACCTCCTCATCAGGGTTATAAGCTACTGGGCCACTCTCCACCAGCACAGCTGCTGGTTTTGCTAAGTCAGAGGCTTCCGCCTGTGCATTCGGAAAGRTCACCTTCAAAAAAAGAGAGAGGATAGTAGAGTAGCCCTTCTCTACATGCAAAATTTTTAGAAAAATATTAGTAGCTTCCAAATGGCAGAGACAGGACAGCTGGAAGCCCACATCTGATCCTAGAGGCTTAGCTATTCTAGGAAACTTTTGAATGCTCAGTGAAATGTCGCCTGAATGAAAGTCAGGGATAAATATCCACAGTTGTCATGTATTTCAGAGCCAGGTAACTGAAATATTCAGAGACAGTGCCAGTACAACAGGATCTTCCTGCAAGCACAAGGTAAGGCTAAACTGGGAGTGAAGGTTCCTCAGCAGAGCTCTGTGCAAAATCCTACAACTTCTCCTCATTGTGTTTGACTCCTACAAAGCCTACTACATAATAAGAAWGATATCAACACCATAATGATAGCAAAAAGGTGCTCTTCACATCAGAAAAAAACAACGTGTATCAGTTTTGACTACGGTTGGATTTACCTGAGGTAGAATGAGCTGTGGAACAGCACTCATTAAACAGTACTTAATATTATGRTAGAACACGAGGTTGATAATACACATCATCACCTACAGCATTATCTAGGTAATTCATCAGAATAACCATTTCGAAGTACTAGCTTGGGAACTGACCACTGCCGAGACACATTTCATACATCCATCTACACATATGCCCCAAGACTGGGCACGTCCTTGAATGTTTGCTACCTTAGGGCCTGAGCGCTTAAGCTTGTAAGCTTGACCTTACAGAAGAGTCAAGAGCTCAGGAGTTGCCTTCAAACATAGAGCAGCAGTGCAAGCTCTCCTCAGGAGAGGAGCAAGCAGGTATGGAGGGAGGGAGATAGCTGGACAGGGTCTCCCAGGCAGAAAAGTCTCAGCTGGAAAGACTTCCTGGAGGGTAGAAGTCCAAGCACCAGGCCACTGTGAGAGGAGGAAATGAGGGAGCAACTGCAAAGGTGGGAGAGAGGGAGGAAGAGAGACTGGCATGGCAGGGAAGGAGAAAGGGGGAAATACAGCGAGGAGACAGAGATGTACTCGAAAGTGCAGGGCAATCCTGTGTTCAGTTCACGGACTGAGCTAAGGGGAATGTGGCAATCAGAAGGAGACGGCCACGGCTCCCGAAGCAATGTCTGCCCCAGCAGGACCCAGGGCACCAAAAGGGCTCTGAGTTGCCACCCAGGAGCCCTTATTTCCAGTGCGTGCTCAATGTAGGCAACTACCTCCCTTTCACATTCAGGGAAGAAACATCACAGGAGCTTTGCTTTCTTCACTAGTTGTATAATAAGGTACTTTCACCTCAGTTTTGTATTTGGAATATTTCAGTTTTGTGCACTACAGCCTGCAGCCCAAAAAGAACATCCCATGAGCAGAAACTTGGAGTAGATTAATCATTAACACTGCTTTGTCACGTAAGCAATTTTGACAATTCAGAATGCTAGTAAAATTACCGGTCACTAGTCATCAGTTATCAGCACTGAGTCATCATCTCTCATATTAGCAGAGATCGAAAAACTGTGATTGTTTACTTGGGAAGGACAGTGGTGGTGGGGGGCATAAAAATGAATGGTCTAAAGGAGACAACGGAAATCTACCTTCTCTGTTCCCTAACACAAGAAAAATCATTATTGCTTTAGAGTTAAAATCCTACTTTAACTACAGAAATTGTAGGCCTGCTGCATTTTTTTCATTTCTGTTGGCAGTAAGTTCTGATTTGGTGTTGTAATTCCTATCTTATTTATTCATGATGCAGTAACTCCCAGAATCCCAGCAATTTTAGACACTAGATACCGTAAGAGAAAGTCCTTATACCAGGAAGCTGATAGTCTAAATATTCAAACATCAAAGCTGTTCCCAAACTTGTCAGATATTATGCCAGTCAACCTAAAGAAACTGCTTGAGACTTTCAAAGTCTCCTAAGGGTTTGCTCCAATAGCTCATTAATAGGGCAAAAGACACCCATTAATTTTAATAGAAAAATCAAGTATTTAGGTATTCAGATCACTCAGAGACAGGTTTTCATGTCTTTTTTAATGTTAAAATTAATCATATTATTTAGAGGAACTCCCCACAGTTTATTATGTATTTCCTACCATCGCTTTGCCCCTAGAGTGATCCAGTTGAGTCCATCTAGGTTTTAGGTATAAGCAGAAACAGACTCCAGTTTGAGAAGAACCAGCATCATCAAGTATATCAATTTTTAAGTTTAAAGTATCCATCTGCTCTAAAAAAGTGGGTGAATACAAAGGAGCTAAGATTGAGTCATTATTTTTTAAAACTGCACCATGCTAATTAAAATATGACCTTCATCTAATTATCATGTCCACTTCCAGACTGCTATCGTTCTATAAATGTGCAGGGTTTTCTAATGAGCACAGCATAAGAAGTGAAAATGTATTTCCCCAGGCAGGATATCAAWCCGTTTCTGAAAATAAATGGGTTTTAGTCATTTTAAAATGAGGCTGTCAAACAATGCCTATAAACAAAACTTCCTGAATTCACTTCCAGATAACTTGGACTTCAGTTTGGCATACATCTTTGTGTAGGCAGAGATGATTGTGAAAGCACGTTACACTCCCAATCGAAGTTAACTAGCACACTTTCCAAAGGGTGTCAGTGTCACRTGAAAAACAGGAATCGCAGATTCTTTTGGTGTATTAGCAACAGCTTTGAGATACACAGTAGACAGTTATTTTATCATATGCAAAATGCATATGTCTATTTTGTTCAGTGTGAATATAATAGCGAGGAAAAGTAGTTATTACTATGACTATGCTAATAATCATGATCATTCTAGCAGAAAATACACGTGCGTGAAGCAACGCAAGGAAGGCTTACATCAGTGGACYTTTTCTGTGCTGCTATTGTATTTTCAAACCAAATCCAAAAAGCGCAAGTCATGCTCTTTAGAGCAAGCCATCACATTGTGCTTCCTCACCACTTTCCTGAAGCAGCCCCCARGAGCACAGCACCTTCCTGGATCACCACTTGCTCCCCAGCAGCAGCATTTTGCATCACTCCCTTTCTCTGTGTGTTGGGCTGCTGAGAAGCAGACACAAGCTCTTCTTTCTTCTATTTTTCCTACCTACTTGTTTGCTATGTTCTAGATGCTTGCGGAGGGGAGGAGGGATCCCTTTTTTCTGCCTTAACAGCGATTCTTGTTATGCATGTGGAACATGAGGCTGTGCTAAGGTTACTGAGGGATTAATGCAAGGTCAAACCTTCATTAGAGACCACGTTACTTCAGCTTTGCAGTGTTCACAGTAACCAGCTYCTCATCTGCTCACTGACACAAGTTTCTCACTTTTTTTGCAAGGAATTCACCACATAGATGGTCAGGCTGAGAAAGGCTTGTGGGAACTTCCAAACTCTAACTGTTGCCCTGGGGGAGCTGCTAGACTTTACATACCTTTTCAGTAGCTGCCTTTTTAGCTAGCTGTGTAGAAATCAAGGGTCTTAATCTGGAAAGAAGAAAGAAGAAATGGTGAAGATCAAAAACGTTAGACCACRTGCAAGAAAGTTGACACTGAGTACTCGCTCGGACTCCAAACAACGAAAGCGTTTTGGTAGCGTTACCATGCTGCGCGCTGGTTTTTGTTTTAAAAGATACACAGTAAGGTCAACAGGGGAGGGCCACRAACTCCACAATAACTAAAATGCACGTGCCTTGTAAGCATCTGCTCCAGCTTGGGGTAGTAAGAAAATCTGCAAGTCAGTAAATACAGCAGCAGAACTGCAACTCAGACCGCACCCTCAGCTCATCCCAAAGGTCCTGTGCAGCTGATGATTTTGTCGCATATTACAAAGGTGAAAAGACTCAAGTAAGTAGTGAAGAGCARAAGCAAGGACACCCCACACTTCATCCCTTCGCGGGACAGAGGGACACTTCATCCCTCTCTCCGCCGCCTGTGTGCGGGCTGCAGGCAGGCACGAGCGGCCACGGCGTTTCCAAGCCCAAGGGGACCGGCGTCTGCAAGCTGCCTGCTAGAAAGCCGCGCGGCCCGAGCACGGGCACGAGACGGGGCAGCCGTGCTTTGGGCACAGCAGCTGACTTCTCCGGCCAACGCAGACAGCAGACACTGCGAACGAGCCACGTTCGCTTTGTAATGACACCAGTGTTGCTCTGCAATGACTTCCCTTTACTTTAACGACATATGCAGGATACAAGTAAGATTACATATATGGGGTAGCATAATCATCACACACTAATCTCAAGATACAGAAAAYATCACTGAAAACAAGAGGACCCAAGATAACTTGAAAGAGAAATGACAGAAATTGAACATTTTTAAAAATWCTGCATCAAAGACATGCATTTTTGGAGAGCAAAGATGGATCTCTATTACTCTATATTAGGCATTGAGGATCATTCATTTCTGAAAAACATTTTATAGCCTGCTGTCTTCTCTTACTGCTAGGAAGGCTGTTCTTAATCCATCCAGTTAGTGTTGCTTTCTGATCTCTCCTCCTGATCTAGGTGTATCAAGTTATGAAAAGGATGACTTGCTCTCTACTGCAATTCTGCTCAGACAGCTCCTCAAATATGTCTTTTAACTAAGTCTAAGCAAACAACTTAATGAACACCAATTTACATCACCAGAGATACACTTTCTTTCACGATAAGCAGTCTCTTTCCTCTCATTTTTCTATTAGTCATTCTTCCCCCATCAGCACACAGATACTAGTTGTTTTCCTATTTATTTATTTCAAATAATCAGCAATAGAAAACCAAACCGCAGAGAATGAGGAGGGGAGACCTTAGATCATTAACTCTGACAGAGAAGACAGTATTAAAATTCAAGATACCGGTTAAGCTCCAGCAATGTTCTGAAAATCATCATTTCTGGAATGCTTTGTAAGCCCTCAAAGGCACTTCAACAGTCAAACTAGTCCAAGGTGACTGTTTACAGTGGATCTAAACAAAAAGATGTTACAGGAACGCTTCAGGAGCTCTACTGCTGAATGATCTGGAACACATTACTCTGCTACCGAGAATACTTGTCACATTTCATGATTATCAAAAATTTCAAGAAAGAGATATTCTTGACCCACATGAATTATCCATTATTTACAATTCCCAGTGGACTTTTGGGCTTAGAGAGAATKTATTTGAAGGCAGACACATTTCCACCTAGGCTTCTGGTCTTCTCTTTTCCCTATCTAACCTGAGTTATAGAGTTTTCCTAAAATTTGAGATTGCCTGCATTATACTGTCAATCACTGTTTGCCAAGTCACCTTGTTTGGATGCTTACAAACTCAAGAACGCAGCAACGTCAAAAGGTTACAAAGCTGAAAGAGGCTAATTATGAAACAGGTCTTCTTGCATTGACTTGACGGAAAAATCAACAGCAGTAAGAAATGAAAGGCTTTTATTTTAAAACAGTGGTAGTGATTATTGCAATTAGCATTGTACCAAAGATAGTACCTATTGCCTCATGCTGCTGGCAGACATCAGACCTCCTGAGAGCACCCTGAAATCCTTCCTCCCCCCAATTAGAATCAAGCTGTTGAGTAAGACTCRCAAGGTAATCAGAAACTGCTGACACAGTCTTTTAGAGCAAATTATACATGTGCTCACACAGTGAAGAAAACAATCATGGCTATAGGAAGCAAAGAGTAAACATTCCAGTTTCATTTTAATTAAAACGGTCCCCTAATGAAAATAAAAGGAATCATGCTTATGAAAAGCCTATTAGTAAACTTTAATGCTAACTTCAAGAGCCACTCTATACCGTTTTTCAGCACTGAGCAACTTTCACACCTAYATTGAAATTAAAGTTGTATTTCTATTCTATATTAATGGTTCACAAAGCATAGATTTTCACTTCATTACTTGAAATACAGTGCTGCCATTCAATTTGGAAAATATTGTTTCTCTCTCAGCCTAGCATCTCATGCATTCAAAGACACTGGGCCGGATTCTCCTTTTGCTCCCGCCGAGCTGGCACCCTTCGCACGCCGGTGCTTCTGGAAGGGTTACTCGCAGTGTAGACAAAACAGCCCAGTTCGCTGCACCTAATTAATGCATGCTAACAGCAAACACAAGCAATGAGAGCTGAAAAAGCTTAAAACCATCACAAAGGTAAAAACAGAACTTATTCTCCCCCTAACACAATGCTTTTTTTTTTTTAAAAAAAAAAAAGGGGTGATTTCTCTCCCTTGTCTGATCACATCACTGTGTCCATGAAAAACCTTACTATTACTGCACCAAATGACTGGGGAAGGTTTTTTACAGTGGGGCTTGGGTTTTRTTTTGTTTCTTAAATACCCCAATGCCCTGACCTCCTTTAAGGGGAGCAGCTGCTGTCACACCAGCCATATGGGACATTAAATTACTGGCTGCCACAGCTACAGCTTCTGTCCGACTGCACCAGAGAGGCCGAGAAACAAGTGCCGAGCACCCTCAYGGAAAAGCACGACTCTTTTTTGAGGCTGGGGGATTAATGAGCAAACAAGCAGCTTCAAAAATGGGTATCTGAAGTATGTTATCTAATTCTTAACAAGTATCATGCAACCCCATCAATAAACACTATAAAGGTGCACATGTGCACACATAAACCGTAAGGGAAAAAAATCCTGGCCAAGCAGACGAGTTGTGTTCTGTCCAAAGTCTGCTTTGAATTTGGGGTTGCCAAGCCCCATAAATAAACGCCACCTCCTGCATGAAGATACAACCCAATATAAACCAAAGTGGTTATATTCCAACAGTCCCTCTTTAAAATGTAATGTCGTCCTGCTGGTCTTCCTAAATGCTGCAACAACTGTTCACCGCTTTCAATGATTTCTAGATTGGAGCACGTTTATTATGAACTTTGCAACTTAATACAGTACCTTGTGGCAGGGATTAATAAAACATGCAACTTTCTCAATGGCAAAGTGATCTATAGACAAGAAAAAAAAAAGGTTTCACACAGCCCCAAGCATAATATCCACGTTTCACACTACTTCAAAAATTATGCGACTCCTCTAATGCTCACATCAGCCAACACATCCCAGTGGAAGCAGATAATCTTGACACGGTCTTGACAAAAAAAAAAAAAAAAAATCACGGCACGGTACACAGCATCGGAGGCTGCTCGCTGCCGAAGCGGCTCTGCTCCTGCTGCGCTCGCAATTGGGATGTGCACGGTAACATCTAGCTTTGGCCTCCAGCTTAACAATCTAAAAGGAGATTCAATATAATAGATTCTGACAGGGCTGAAGATCACAGACTGAACTTTCAAAGTGAACAAATTCTTTGAAAAATAAGCTGGCTGTGACAAACAACTGTTTTTATTTTGCTTATTATTTAATAACAAAAGATTACACGGCACAGTACACAAAACAGAAGGTGCACTACGAGGCAATAAAAACACGTAACTTRTATCAGGCTGTTCACCCACCAAAAGGTTTACGATACCACAATAATCTCCTCAGTGAAATCCTGAAAGTAATTTGAAAACTCACTCAAAGCTCTGTTTCTTACTGGATTTTAATTTAATCCATCCAAGTAGGGAACGYTGTATTGCTGCTTACCACACATACTAATTTTATACACAAACACAGAATACACGATGGGAAGAGGAGACGCTCCAGAGCCTGGAACCACAAGCCGGCAGTAAACTTACGCAGGTCCTCTAAGACAAACACCCRTAAAACCTATATAACCATACCACAGGCATTTCATGCATACGCAACTTCTGTGACAAAAAAAGAAGAAAAAACCTTCTTTAGAGTCACTTCAGCGAGAGACTGGGCTAGCTTCTTCATCCTGGTTGTACTACTCCTCCCACCTGAGGCCAGATGGTTTTGCCTCAGGAAGTCAGTTTACCAGACATCTGTGTGAGAAGGAAATTAATATAAATGTTTACCCCAGCTAAACGTGCCCTTTAATTAGGTACGTCAATGTTATCCTTACCGGAAAGCTGGGAGTTGCCTCTTTGCAAGGATTTAGTGCTCCTGTTAGAAACACGACAGCATCAGGAGATACCGAGCCATCGTTTCGCTATTAGTATAGTACAAGGGAGGATAGTGACCGCTTTGGACTCGGACCACTGCTCTTTCCAGAAGGCAAAATACAGACTAKGATGAAGACTGGAGTACTGGAGCACTGCTGGCTCTGCACTTCTGCCTGTGCACCCAACCATCTTCTACGACCACACCAGGTCAAGACCCAGGTGCTGCTCCCAAGAGCCGTTCCCCTCACCGCAAGGCGTGTGGCCAAGGCACTGGCTCGTCGTGCCATAGGTGAGCGGTCGCCTGACGTGTTGAATAAGGGGTTAGGATGTGGGAGTGCACTGCGGCACAGCAGAAAGGGCAGATGTTSCCACAAAAAGCATCGTATTCTAAAGAAAGACATTCACATCTCGAAACCGCATGCGTTTAATGTTAGGCAGGTTGTTATTTTCGGCTTTCTGGAGGCCAGGCTGACCACCACGTAGCACAGCACAGCCCTACAGTGAGTGTGGACGCCTCAGGGAGTTCCTCTGAACCACTCTCGCTAGCGACAGGACCGCAGAGACATCAGTAATGACCAAAAGACACCAGCTGAAGGGTGCATCCACTCCGCAATAATGCCAGCTCCTGCCATACGGAGCTCCTGGTTAACCTGGGTGCTGCCGACCGTACAAGTGCGACTTACGGGCTCAGCTGGCAGGATCTGAAGCATCTTTCGTATTAACACACACCCAGGGAGGATGCCCAGGGTGCCCTGAATACGTCCTTCCCGTCAGCAGAGCCTGAGCTCTGGTTCAAATTCCCAACATAAATGCCTACATCAACCGCTCCAGCTACACCAATGCATCTGATGCTTTCCTCCTGTTTTCAAGCGAGCAAAACCACAAAAGAGTGCCTTCAAGCAGAAAACACAAAGTTAAAGTGACAACAAAAAAATAGAGTGAAACAAGCAATTGTTCCCACTTTTGATTCCAGATCAGTCCTTTTTAATGCTGGATCAGAGGAGCCAGACTTTCATCAGCACAGCATCAGACAACGCAGCGCTGAGAACATCTTCAGTGCTAACGAGACTGGCCACTTCTAGCAAATATCCAGACTTAAATACCAAGAGACCAAGAACTCACAGGGGTAAACAGGCAAAAAATAAGAACCTCTACCATTTACTATGGGAAATATTTGTCAGCAGAGAAGTAAGCATCTCTCTCATTCACCAATAGACTCTTGCATCTAGCTTAAAAGCAAGAATTTTGCTAATAGACAGTGAACTGAACACCTACTCTAGGTTCTTCTGAGAGGGGCAGAGGTTACTGATGCCTGTTGTCTTCAATAACCCTGCTCAGAGTGGGTAATATTTTTCTGTGTAGCTATAGAACTCATTCGTCAATTATACGCTGTAAAATGGCAACATGCTGTTCTTTTCACTGACTAAAACAAAAGATTTTCAACAGAAAAAAAAGAAAAAGAAAAAAAGAAAAAGAAAAGAATGAAATCTAAGGCCACCTTATTGGGACCAAATGAAATTATGCTACAACAGCAGATCCAAAACAATCTCTGCACATATCTCATTCTAAAGGAAATTGCTGCAGACCATGGGAAATTACAATTGCTCCAGGACAAGAAAGGCTGACTGATCTAATATTTCTGGTCGACACACCTTCTTCCTGGGTTTGTCAATAAAGATACTGATGAGCTCAACTCTCCACAGTTCAGGAAAATATTAGTTTAAAATATGCCATTCCTTTCACTATGGAACTTTTTCCAGGTAAAATGATGGCAGCAAGGCAGATTTGCACCTCGCTGAGAAAAATACTTGAAATAAGGACGCTATGAAGCATTTTGATGAAGGCAAATGAGTAATCGGGATGGTCTCAGTTAAGCAAGTCTATTGATGTGTCACTTCTAAAACGTGGGTGTGAGACAACTTATATGGTGACAATCCAGATACATCTAACTGTCTGGTAGTGATCCAAATGGTAGCAGTACAGAATGCACCTATTACAACAGAAAGCACAACCATTAGCTGGACAGACCACATAAGGTAAATACAAATGATTTTTAAACCATGCTTGGAACTGCAGTAAAAGAAATTAAATCCAAACAGTCAAGTGAACACACTGTCATCCAACAGAGCCGTTATACTGTCAAAAAGTTCTCAGCAGTAGCACTGCTGTCTTTATTTCTGGTACAAATATATTTCTCTAAACTCAGGCAAGGAAGATTATAAATACTTGCTTTTGCACAGGTGTTTTGATCAATCTCGACCTCATAAAAACAGCTAATGAGGCAAAAGATGAAAAGAAAAACATCTTAGTAACCGTCTCTGAGAACAATCCACAGAGATTGCTATACCCAAAGGTGATGCCAGATTTATCGCTAGATCTTCCCTGTTGACATTACAAGGACAAAAATCATCCCAGGAAAAATATTAACTCACCTCTTCCACTACCTCTGATAGCATACACCACTGTTCAAATGAAATTTCCCTCATCAGATTATGCAGCCAAAACTAGTATTTTATAATTCAGGTAACTATAGATTCATACAAGTAATCCATCAAGGAATAACGATGGATGATAGGGGTTTTTTTCCCCCTTGTGTCTGGTCTATTATACATTAAAGAGCAATTTCACTGCCAGCCATCTGGAAATCAATGTATTCTAAGCTTTATTTTATGATTACCAACATTTCTCTTCGTAACTCATTTCTAATTATAAGCAATAAATCATTCCTTCTTGCTTGTAATTTATAACAGCCAATTAAGGCAAACCTCTTATTTAAATAGCAAATATAGCTTTAAAACATCACATATTTTGAGGTTTGCATAGAACACATCTAATCAAGCAGCCTAAGAGTAGAATGATAATTTTACTTTGCAGCAACTAAGAAGGCACATTGGAAGAACCCACTCTACTCTTCTGACCTAGATATACCAGGACTTTTTAAAACTTAAGACACGTGTCTTACCTCCCTGATTAGATGCTCGAGAGACTGACATGTTAAGATACACGAAACAATACGCATCTCTGGGAAGTCGGGAGCCAAGACTTCCCTTTAACATGCCAGGATGTGCATAAAAAGTTGGTCTATTTAAAAACCCCGAATAATCTTTTTTATTTCATTTTAAGAACTAAAGCTGAACCAATGCAACTCTAAATTTAATACTGAAGGAAAAAAACAGTTTGAAAAAAAGGGACTAGCCTGCTCCTTCCACATCTAAGGACACCAGCAAGCAGTGCACCAGGTGTTTACCCCATCAGATACTGCCTGTTGTATGAGATTTAGCATGTTTTAGTCTATAGCATAGCACCTGGCATGGGTACGGCGTTCACTCGAATCACTCCTCCTTGTCCCTCACGGCCACGAGAGGATCAGGCAGAACAAAGCACTGAAACAGTCTGCGAAGAAAAGGTGTCACCAAATAAACCCCGAGTATTCCTTCAGGGAGAACGCTTTAGCGGTGATTTCCCATGACAACCCTTACTGACAGAAGAATATCAAAGACATGTAGCAGAGGATGTCAAGCAAGACAAAGCAAGGCGGATCGAACAGCAGTGGCACAGGCGTCGAGTTAAATTTTTGCATATATTTGTTCTTCAGGGTTGGTCTGAGTAACAGGCATGTGAGAGCAAACACAAGAGAGAGGCTTCTTATAAATAGCCCTGCTGGGATTTGTCTGTAAGGAAAAAAAGAACTCTTGTCAGAAAAGTATTTGATACAATTTTGGATACAGAATTTATTACATGAGAAACTGATCTTAGGAACGTGGAAGTAGTTCCCACTGAGATTTTATTCGGTCATCACACAGCTCAAGTCTGTTCCAGTTTCACATCATGTCATCTGGTAAGCATATACAGTAGGAATCAAGGGAACTGGATTTGGAAAAAATCCATCACAACTGACCTAAATCTGATCTGACCTGAATAATCAAACTAATACCAAATTCAAATATGGCTAGACAGAAACAAGGAAAGGCAATTCATCAGGAGTTCTTCTACAAGTTTCCCTTCCATATCCACTGATGAGGGTTAYGCACTCCACTCTGCTTTTCCTCCTAAGAAGCGGGAGGCTACATAAGCATCTCCTTGTAGCAAAGATGTCAAAAGCCAAGAGCATAAGCTCTGCAGGCTCACGTTACCTTCCATTTCAGACATCCTTCATTCCTGAGAGAGCAGTACTTGGAAGTGGGGAAGAGAAGATAGCGAATATATAGGAAAATACAGAGAAAACATTCTGGACGGACTGCAGCGACCATGTCAGTACCATTTGGCCTTGCCTTTGCAATATAGCTCTCCAGAGTCACTCTGAAGAATAGATTTGGCTAATGCAGAGCTCAGTGTAACACACAGCAATGACCGCTTCGGTGCAGCTAATATTGCGTTATATTCACACCCATGCTAGTCCACGATACAGCTGCGTGCGAGATTCAAGACATGTCTCTTCACTGACACTTCTCTATATCCCTGCCTAGGGGTTTAAAGGAGCCCCAGCGAGGTGGTCTGCAGCACCACACCAGATGACCATCAGAAAAGAGCCCGTTATGGTGCAGCAAGGCGAGAAGGGAATTACATCACAGCACTACCAACATCTCTACCAGAGACGTTATAAGGTTACGCTCCCAGTTTTACTTTRTTCCTGAGGGACTGACCTGAAAACATGCAGCTGTAGCATTATCTACGCACACAGCTAGTCTCAATAGGTAAAATATTCATGCAACCCTTGTGTTCAATAAAAGTTTCATGATTTTCTAAACTCCTTTTCTTTTCTTGATGAAAGGTCTAATTATTATTTATTAATCTTCTCCAAATACAAAACTTAAAGCTATCTTAACATCTGGATTACTCTTTCGGTAGTAAGAATGGAACACTGGAAAGAAAACTCAAGAATCAATGTCTTGATGTTGGTGAAACCTGGACATTATTTCTGGTAAAAAAAATGGCTGAAGATGCAAAAAAGCCTGCACAGTATTGCAGACAGAGGGAGAAAGAGACACCAAAGCCTACAAATTTCAGTTTGAAAATAAAGCGTCGTTCCTATTATGCCTGTGGACGTATATCTTCCCCAAGTAAACTTTTAAAAGCTTTATATAAACTATACTTCTAAGCAAGCTTGTAATTAGCTAGGGGCAGGTTTGGCTCTAATTATATCTTACACAGACACACATTATGGAAATACTTAGCTAATAACCATAGCTATGCTCTGCTGATGGTTGAAGTTAGGCTGGCATGTGATTCTCTTGTAACCGCTTGAGTACTTTCCATCTTGTGTAAACCAGGCTTCTTAATCAAGGTGTTAAGACTGGTCTGTCAGGTCCTCCTCCCAGCTTTGCGTAACAAGACAATGCAAGCTTTGCTACCATTTACACTATAACGTCCTGCACGCACCCATCTCGCTTCCTTACCTGGTACAAAGATGGTGTGGGATACCTGTTCTGATCTCACCAGGACATGCTGACACCAAAAGGACTAGGCAACTTGATAGATACAGCTAAACTTGCTCCATTTTAGCCACAAGCAACAGCAGACTGAGTCCAGTATGTGAATTTGCCAGATGCCAGCATACAGTGCAAACATAAATACATTATTCCATACAGCCTTTTTTAAAGTTAAAATTAAGTTGATTGCATGCTCCTTTTCAAAATCAAAATATCTGTAAAAATCTAGGATGCTCAGTTAGAAGRATGTCCTTCCAAGTCAAGGTTCCTGTAAATCTACAAATTTAAACAGATCTCTCACAGGTTTGGRTCCAACTTGTACTGATACAATAATGCTCCAGGAAGTAAACTATACCCTTTTGTTCCAACCTTGGAAGATGCTTGCATGGCAGTCTCCACTTAAGSATAAGTATGTTGGGTAATAAAGTACAAAAATATTAAAAATCATTGGGAAAATGGCCATTTACCATTAAATGTAATRCAAGTTTAAAGGTACACTGCTACATATCCTCACTCATACTATTACGTACTAATGAATCATAAACTGGGTCCCAAAAGACCTTCATGTTACAAAAAACATATCTCATTGTTAATGCATGTTTTTACAGACAATAAGTTAGTGCAAAAATGTAATCACATTTCCTTATTGAAAGACAATTCAAAATGTGTTAGGAATGGAAACAAAGTTAATTGCTATTTTAAAATCCTCTCAAGGAAGGAGGAAAATATTTCTGATGTAGGGTGCTGACAGCACCATCTTCTCCAATGTCCTGCGTAAGGTCTATGCTGTGCTGCTTTAATTAAGTTAGGTTCACTAGAATAGTGGAAAGCTATCGGTAAAGCAGACATTTTTGTTTAATTGTTGGTTTGCTTTAATATAGTTTATTTGATACCAGTGTTAATAGACACAAATTAATCAACTGAAATCTCATTCAAACTACAGGAGTGATGTCTCCCTTGCAGTCACTTGCACTGGTTTAACTGGATCAATTAAAAATCTTTTTTAYGTTAAACCAGCGCACCTCAGTGCTGCCCACAGTCAGGTGCACAGGGCCACGAACGGAGGAGCTCCGGGAAAAGCCGGGAGTGAGGCTGCAGCAACGAGCCGTCTCCCAGCYGCCCATCACCCTAACACCACCCTGCAGCTCCACGGGCCTGCTTGGGCCACCGCTCCCCAGTCTGCATCAGTCAAAACAAGCCAGGTCAGCCTCAGACCTTTGCTAACTACTACCCTTTGAAATTGCCGGAGTTTTTGAAATTGGTTAAAAGGCAGTTACAAAATCAGGTCAGCTGGCAGGTGTGAAGGGGTCACAAGCAGCTGAGACACAGGAGGGCACAGGCACAGTTCATTTCTGCAGGGAACGCCGTTCCCTGCCCTTGGCTTGCAGACCATCCAGATGGCTCCCAATGTCCTCTCTCTCCCAAAGCCCTCACCTAAACGGGTGGAGGGTTGACCTCAATCTTGAAAATTCAGAAGGTTGAACCTTCTGTAATAGGCAATTAGTACTGTTAATTCCTTGCCAAAACACARCAAAATCCACAAGACAAAATCTGTTTCAAAATACTTATCCCATCTCTTCTTTTACCCTTCCTTCTTAAGAGCTTGTGGCCTCCAGCACTAGTTCTTCAATCATCAGAGATCCAGCTTCTGAGACAAGTAGGTGTAAAAAGCAGAACAAGTGATTCCTAGTGCTAAACAACGGCCCCTTTCTCTACTGAACAGTGCTACAGAAGTTGCTCTGAAAAGAGAAAATTAATGTAACTACAAGGCCCCATCCTAAAATTGTTCATRCACATCCTTAACTTTGCACACACGAAAATACTCAAAAGCTAACAGTCGTAATTACCTTTCAGCATTGGGCTTCCTTGGAAATGTACAACTAAAGACAAAATCAGACCTTTGGAAAGGAGGATGTGTAACATATATGCCATGCAAGCTACCTTCCTACCACAATAATTATRCACTGTGGAACAGTAAAAGGTATTCAACTGACCAGGAAACGTGCAAATACTACAATAAATAGTTTTTAGATACTGTCCTATTTAAATAATTTCTTCCCTCCCGTCTTCCAGTTCATATTCTGTCACTGTATTCTGTCAAGTTTTTCAGACTATTTTTGATACATGGCAAATTTTAGTGCAACTCTAGTAAAAATGAGTAAAACATGAAACAAACCTTACCCATCTCAAGTAAATCTTTGAGGTACAAAGGCAGAAGTAAAGAGCTTGCACTAGAACTATGTCATGAAATAACAATTGTGCTGAACAGAGAAGAAAGCAAATTCCCACTGTAGTTTAAATCCTTCTACAAACTAAGCTATATTTGAAGATCAATAAAAAAGAAAATACTTTCAGCCTAATCTTCATTTTTCTTTTTCATTCTGAACTTTAACTCCTTGCAAGGTAAAGGAAAAAGCCACCGAAAATAAACTAATATTCCTARAAGACCTGAGCTACTTACTTAAGTGCTAGAAAGTATCATGAGACTTTGTACGTACAGACCCTTTCTAGCCTCTGTGCTGCATGCATCGCTCTCCGAAGGAGAAGGCTGCCCCACCGCACACTGAGACACGGCTSTTTGGGCTGAAGTCTCAATTTCAAAGACCAGTAGCACCAAATTTGCCAACCTGCTTTGCCGTTCAAACAAATATTAAGCGAAACAAGAGCACACAGAGCAAAGCAGGCGCAGAATAATGTCATGTTGGGAAAATACTGCAAAATTGCATCAATGAGCAACRGAGTTGTAACTAAGCGTAATAAGTAACTTTGCTTTTGCTTGTTTCTGCCACTGCATTTGTTTTGCTTCCTAAGGTTGAAAAGCCAGTTCTGAAGCATCGGGTAAAAGAAACTAGTTTTAAAAAAGAACGAGTCTTTCCCCCCCCCCCGTTATTTTTTTAAGAAATATAAGTCTTGTGTTCAGTTAGATTTCCTACATTGTGTACTTGGTCAAAATATGCAGCAAATGSCTAAGAAGTACTCGGCCCAGTGAGCCAACAGTCTGTACAGACTCATTTGTAGTACATATTTGCCTTTCAGTTATTTAATCTCCATATACTGTATTGCCTTTACCAGTCCTACAGCATCATCCCAGTTTGCTTTAGTTTTTAGTATTTACAAAATATCATGGGAACATCAACACTTGGCATCCCTAACACGGGTTTTTAGCACTGCACTACAAATGTCTATGTTACTTTGTTTTGTTGGTTAGCAAAATACTAAAGCAAATAAACAGACGCGTAAAGTATTTTTTGTCAAATGYGATGTAACACGCGTGCTACATTGTGATATAATCACTTTTCACTGTGCCTATTTTAATGGAAAATGCTTTTTAGAGTAAACTGCYTTAAAGCAACTGAATCAACTTTAAAGATATGCTTGATAGAATAAATTTGGAAATTAGTTTGGTAGCAATTTAGGACACTTTGATTTGAGGTGAACTTGCACAGMCATTCTTAGAGCAAGAACGTATTAGTTCTGAAGTATAGGGTACTGCCTGGCCTCTGCAGGAAAATGACAGCTGAACCACCTCTAAGGTCCTTATTACCTCTAAGGCTTCTGAACTTTTAATAGCTTATTTTAAARTCTTAATAGATGAGTAAGAAAGTAACATAAATCTCCGTTTTCTTCATGAAAAAATATATATTTCTAGCATGAACCTGTTTTATAAAAAAGGTATTAACAATTACCAGCAATRGTAAATCTGATCCACTCAATACCAYATCTACATSTTCCCACTGAATTACGAAGTCCATGCAAGCAGTCTAAACACTCACATTCATTTCACAGAACATAAGTGAAAAACACAGACTTTAGAAACAGCAGAAACATGATGTGGCTTTTTCAGCAAATGGCAGCAGCACCCAGAAACCCCCAGTGCGGATTTCTCTTGTCTCCTGACAAAATGAATACATGGAAATCCCCGAGTGTCGTCACAGTGGTCGTACTCTGGAGTCCTGGTCCATGATTCCTTCTGTGTCCGCCTTACACTGACCTCTGTGATACTTCTGTGCCCATTAACAGCTGACAGTATCTACCCCATGTTAGCTGAGACACAACATTACGCCCTCGTGGTGTTACAGCTTCCAAGAAGCTCAGACCACAGGCCAAGGTGCTTGGGATCACCAAACCTCTGCCATGGCCTGGCTTAACCACTTGCCCAAGACACTAACAGGAAGCCCCAGACTGATGACCAACCCCGAGCCAGACTTCACCTTCCTCTCATTTTCTATTGCTCAAAAAGCCCACTATCAGCCTCTTGGCAATGGAAACAGGTTTTGCTGAAGCACCATGGACACAACCAAGGCTGATAACCCCCAAACACTAGCTTCCTCGCTGGCCAGAGTTTGGCCAGCGAGAGAGTCCAGATATGTTCTTTTCTATGGCCAGCATTTTTGCCGACCAGCTTTTTACTTCTCTTTCCTATCTAAACTGTAACACTGAAATTCATCGAAGATGACACACAAGCCCCTCACCTTCCGGACATAATAAACCGAGTGGCTGTTTTTAAAGGTAAGAGCCAAAAAGTTTGACTCTATTTGTCAAAGTGAAACACTCACTTGGCTTTAGTTCTGATATAAATGGCATGGAAGATTCACAGTTAATAAAAACTGATGAATCGTTCCAATTCGTTTCGAATACTAGAAACTACTGAAGAGACCTGGTGGAGTTAAGCACAACAGTAGTTTTAGTTGTCTATCTCTACATGTTTAAACACTTGAGGACTTTACAATAAATGCTGGCCTGAATTCACCATCAAAAGACAAAATCCATGTTCTATCTGCCAAAACCTTTAGCAGCCTAAACAGAAAATGTCACAACTGATTTTCAGTAACACTATAAAAATAAAAAACAACATTTAAAAGTCTTTAGGGGATAGATAGATAGACAGATAAACAGCATGACAGACAGATGGATTTATTGCTGTAGGTATTTTTTTTTCTCCTATGTAAGAATCAGGCTTCAAATGGACTGACACAGCTAAACAAGTTAAGAAAAAAAAGTGTGTAATTTTATTTTTAAATTCTCTGGTCTGTCAGGATCATCAGCCTAGAGATATAAGGTGAACAGATTTTTTTTTTGAGCACTACTATTTTATTTGCATTAAGGTTATAAGAGTTTTCTTCCCTCCTTGACTGGCATCAGACATAATGAAACAAAAACTTTTGAAAAGGAAAAAAAAAAAGAGCTATTAAAAGTGCTGCTTTGGAGGCTCTTTTGCTGCTTCTCTGTTTCTCAAAGACGTTTTGTTGTCAATGAACGCTTGAGCGGGGGGGGATTGGACTAGGGTGTCTCTAGAAGTCTCTTCCAACCTCAACCACTCTGTGATTAAGGAACAAATCCAGATCTGGTATCATCAGACACAGCTCCAAAAGAGGCCCAGATCCCTTTTTATCACTTCAGCATTTGGCTGCCCACCTGTTTCCCGACCGGGCTGTCTTTAAACATGCCACTCAGACCACCACCAAGACGTTTTTCTCCTGTTACTCCACTGAAATTATCACCTGCCATGTCACACGCTGCTGTTTCACTCTTTATGTTTTCATGTTCACGTATTTGTAGGCTCCTATAATCAACCTGCATATCTGAGTTTCAGCATTTCCTCTAGATCATAACCTTTTTTTTTTCCTTGCTGAAACACTCTAATGACTCCAATTTTCTCTTATCCCCAGAACTGAATAGTTCTCCAAGAAAAGCCTAATGCATCCCTAATCCGTCACATGACGTTTCTTGAACATGTGGCCCAAATTGGCCCTTTTGYGGAGTCTCATATCTAATTTGCAGTCCACTATCTCTGCACCTCTTTCAGCCTTATAGCTTTTACAGCTTCTGCTCCCATGTATGTCTGCATTTCAGAATAGATTTCTCTGGATGCATTAGCCTGGATTTTTTCCAAGATGCTCTTTTTATTTCCTGCTCTCAGTTACTTAAAAAAAAAAAAAAAAAAAAAAAAAAAAAGCAGCAGCAGCTTAGCAGCACTGTTCCACACTGCTATTTCTAGAGTTCTTTGCTGCATGGCTCACTTTACTGTCTCCTGCAGATTTCATTAGCACAATTTTCCGTGTCATTATGAAGTAATACTGTATTTCACATGTTGTTCTAGCTTTCCAATGAACATCATCTTGCAAGTTAGCACCACTCTCAGTGTTTSCTTGGGCAGATAACGGTACTCCTCAAAAGGAAAGATCTCGGGGCTGCTGAATCTGCCTAAAAAGTCCAAGCTTCCTGAGTGCTATGAGGGAAATATTAAAGGAGTTACAGAAGCAGGGTATGTTAACACCATTAGCTCCTGGAAGGTTTTGGTTTTTTACCCATGACCTGTTTATTTGTTAGGTATCTGAAGGCAACTTCTGCCAGGAACAGATGGTGTTCAAGCAGACAACTGGCCAGTGCTCTAGAGGAGCGCACTGAGATGGTGTTGTGCGCAAGTCTGGTCAGCTATCCAAAAACCAGGACGAATGCAACAGGAGCTGCTGAAAGGCATCGTTTCTAAAGGGAAATGTAGTCAGCAGGACCAATGAACCTGCAGGTAAGAAATTTTAAGAAACTCTATCACAGAAGGCCTTTTCCATTAGCAATTCTGTCTCCAAAGTGTTTGTATCAAGCAGTCTACTGAGGGCTGGAAATGAGCAACACTTTGACGTGTGCCCATATAAAAGAATATGATAATCATCTTTTATACATGTGATGGCAGAATTAAAATAGTGCATAAAAGAAGGAATTTTTGAGAAATACGTAGAACAAACAAATCTTAATCCTCCACAAAGTACCTTTGAGTGCCTGAATAAATTTGCTCCAAATTATTACTTCAATATTATCCTACTTAAGACCAAAAAAGATAACATAGGAGACCTTCAAATGAATTACACTATACATTATTTATGTGCTTCGGATAATCCCAGCTCACTATTCAAAAACACTTCATTTTCAGAAATTGCATGCTACCCCAGCATAAACAATACTAATGATGGAAAATAAAAACATAAGGGATTCAGTCCCTTTCTAAAGCTAAATATCGCACAAATAACTACCATCCATGTAATCTTTATGCTGCCTCAACACAACTTGCAAAATTGTATATAAAATTGAAAATAAATTGTTAGAGATTATTTTTCAAGAGAACTATTGCAGTAATCTCCTAACAAGGCTTGTCACTTTGACCTTCACGCATATATATATATTTTTACACCTTTACTTGCTGCAACGCTTGTGTGAGAGTCTAAGTGCAATGTGCAGCCCATTTATGAAGCAGTCCCTTGTGTATTATGCCTCAAGAAGCTCCACAAGCCTGAAACATCCCTGGAACCATTTAAAATATTTACAGTCACCAAGGTCAGGCTTTAGAGATCCTGGACAGAAATTTATCACACTATGAGAAATGGAAATGCTTGTTTCAAAAAATCCCCATAAAAGTAGGCATTATTAAAGGCATTATTAAAATCAAAGCCTGCAAATACAGGAAGACTAACACAGAATATGTTTTCTCTGTTCTTAACTCACCTCTCTGCAACACATAGATAAAATTAATCTTTACAACGGCCACTATAAAATCTAGATGTAAGGGGTCCTAACAATGAGATCTCAATCCTTTACTTGGAATTGCATATTTGTGAGGAGCAGARCATGCTGCAGGTGGGAAGCCACAGAGAGTGCTACTCTCCCAGGTGCCAAGCACTGCAGCAGAAAGGCCACATAAAGCTGTTGAGCAAAGATAGCCCTGATGTACTATTATTCGTCAGGGGATGCTAGGGGCAGAGCAGCTGCAGCACTTCAGCTTGTGATGTGATTTGCAGTGCTGYCAGCTTAAACCCCACTAAATGTCCTGAGCAGTCACTGTCCATTGAACGACAGCTCCAAACTTCTCTCCTGTCAGTATGTGTGTCTACCATTTAATGGACTTGCAGACAAATCCAAAGTCTGGAGCATCAAAATTCATTCAGAATCCACTTTTTGTTCCTTAAACATCCCTCCTTGGCACACTGCATTTAAATGATTTTGATTATAGTAGCTGAAGAATGATCAAATGATTTTGACATGACACTTTCATAATTAAGTTCTTCAGAAAAAGYTCTAGTTTTTATCAGTAGGTACTATTTTTTTTACTAAGTTGGTCTTTTCCTCCCATTTAACCAGACACGTTTCTATTCATTCTAACCACCAAGTAAATGCTACGAAAGAGGTAAAAGCCCCGAAAATGATACCTGCATAACCATTAACTAAGTATTTGCTGCAATCAAAGCAATAATTAACAACTATTAAAACCACTGAAACCAAATCACAGGCTGACGCAACAGCAGTCYTGACCGTATCGCACAACAAGAACCGTCAAGAAGCTAGAACTGACAACTTTCTAGCTCATCAGGACATTGGCAAAAAAGGCCCTAAGAAATCTTGTAATTCTTTTAACAAGATCGCAGCCTATCTCACAAGTGAGGCTTTCCACTGCCAGATGGTCGATAGGAATGCTAATGGAAAGAGTTGAAGCTGAAATAAATCTGCCACTTTTAATCAATCACAGACAACTGTGTCATCAATAAGCGACTCGTGTTATGACAAATGGCCTTTGGTTACTTACAAGCAAAGTTGATAAAATGTATCACACCCACACAGTCATTGCCACTATCAGGCAACATTAAGCCRCGCATTTTTGGGAGTTAAACATTATTCAGTCCCTAGCAAAAATGTGATTTTGGAGTCACTCTGAAAATTACTCAAAATAACAACAGTTTCTGAATGTTTGAAACTACACAGTAGTCATTGCTCCTGTAGGACAGAGGGGGGAAAAAACCTTCCAAAACCTCCAAAATTTCTGTTAAACTAGCTACTGTGTAATAGTAACTCACTACTAATTTGCAAGTCTTTGCCCATAAGCACAAGGTGCGCTGTAAGGAAAAGACGACTGCAAGACGACATGCTGACAGTGCATCCAGTGTCATCCTCTGTGTCACTCCTTTCCAGCCCCTCCAAATGGCCAAGGATGACAAACTCTGACAGGAGTGGAAGTCACAAAAGTAACCAAGTTCCTATCTGCTTTGTGAAAATGAGAAGTGGGAGGAGAGGTCCCAAGCAGTCTCCCCGCTGCAGCAGAAATCCCCACGCGCGCATCCGCTCGCCGATCGTTGTGTGCGTCCCACCCCGATATCCAGAGGACAGGACGTGGCTCTGCCTGCAGGAKCAGAGGAGCTGGAGTTCTTGCTGGAGGGGAGGAAGAGCACAAGGGAAAAGATGGCAATCTGTAGGACACCAGACTTTATTACTTCCACTACTCATAGGACTGGTTGCTTTACGGCGATACGTTTAATGGAGGCTTCCAAATCCRCCTCAGTAAAAATTCTACCTTGTTGGCTTTTACTGACCACTGTCCACTAATGTTTCAAAATATAACTGAAAAAAAAAMMMCAAGACTGTAAGATTAGGCTAAGGAATGTTTTCGCAATTTAAAGGCGATATGGCAATCAGCAGCTTGAAAGAAAAAAGAATAAACGAAACAAGTTAGTACAGCACAAGAACAAACAAGTCATTTTGAATCCGCTTATGGAGACATGGGAAATTATAATTAGCCTGAACTTCATAACTTGTCTATCAGTACAGCRGTAAGTATATTACTAAGCACGCTTCTCCCTTCTAGCCAAATTACAAACTCCCAGAATCAAGCTTACGAAGAACAGAAATCACTACAAAAATCCCAGAGTGGTTTTTTGAATCTCACTGTGCAGAATTAYGATGACACAGACACTCCTTTTCCTCCCCTTGATCACAACAACAGCAGAGATGATACTTTTCTAAAGACCAAGGATCAGAAATGAACCAGTCACATCTTGCTTGCTTTGAATTCTGCTTTTTGGTATCCATCCAAGCGGACAGAATCACTGGAACAGCATGATCACCCTTCACTATCATTTTGAAAGAATATTGAACTGTGTGTGCACACAGAGAACACTGTTGATCCATTTTATGAAATAATGCATGCCAGGATGAGTATCCCAATATCTTCAAATTTTAAAAACAGCAATTTTTATTCCAGTAATAATACTCTGAAAGATAATATGTTAGAGTTATTATAGACTGCTGCAGCATCATAGATTAGTCTCATAGTATTGATCTTCAAGAGACCAAATGACAGATATGTGAATGTTCCCCACAGTTTTATCAGTGTGTATCTTTCAAGGTTTCTGAATTATTATTTTTCTCCATTTTCCTATTGTAATCTTTTTTGTGCTGTCGAAGTCCTAAGGGAAAGAAAAACACAGCTATTTTTTCCTTTTCATGCATAATGAAAGATTCTTTTTCTAGATTTTGAAAAAGACTACAGTCAACAAATCACCTAAGAACCTAAGTTAAACAGAAAGATATAAACACTGAAATACACTTGACAATAGCTATAGGAAAAGGTCATTAAACACAGAGGTGATGTCCATCTTAAAAAAATAATCACACAACTGAGGCAAAAGGAAAAAAAAGGAAAGTAATGGTAGTAATAGTTATGGACAACATATTAAGGAACTTACTAGGGAAAGCTGTAACACAAACTGGAAAAAATTCAGACGTTCTTAAATAGATTGTTTTACCATTTCGTTCTGGAAGTGTGCAAAAGACTGAGAACATACTTTCACTCAACTATCTGCCTCATTAGGGACTGAGTCTACAGCTCTTTGTACTGCTTGTATACATAACCAAAATACACATTGCTCCACCTTTTAACAGAGTGAATCAAAGTCCACTGAGGTCGCTGGAACAAAATCCATCTCTAGACACGTTACACTACATAAAATCTTGACGTGATCCATTACTACAACACTCAGTCGAAATCACTTATCTAAAACATTTCCCATCTCACCTTACTGACATTTTTAGAGCAGGTATGTTTAAATTCTTCTTTAAGAACTCTCTTATATATTAGTGCTTCGAAGGATTCTCACTTTGACCCCTTGGTTATGGTGGTAAATAGAGAGTGTTTAAATCACGTCAGATTTACCCTGTTAAGTGAAGTCCAAACTGGAAGACAGCCCAGCATCTCCGACACTGCGATGTGGAGCACTACGTATAGACAAGGGCAGCTCCGTCGCTCTCATGACTGTGCTTTAGGAAAAGATGAGCACTGCCATAAAAGTCTGAAAATMTTGATCAGCTTTTAAAATCACTTAAAACTAGAGCCTGGGGAAACCATCAGCTCCACTGCACCTCCTACAGGGTATGTCCCGCACAGCCAACACCTCCACAAACACGAGCTCTTCAAACTATGGTGTGTAGAGAAGTAGGATATTAAAGCTCCTGATTACTGTGATAAAAAAAGCCTAAGCTGTTTCATTTGGTTTAAAATGGGTCTTAAAATGAAATCAACAGATATTGAAATTGAAAGGAGAGGGAAAGTAATTTGAACAGAAATGCATCCGTTACTCAGGCTTGCCTCTCATAGGTACTATGTAAAAACCACCTTAGAGTTGGACTTCCATGAGGTGCAAATCCTATCAGCAAATGCTGAACCATCAACTGAGTTTTCCAGTCTCTGGTCTTCACTAAGAAGTTAATAAAACACTATGCTTAATACTTCTGAGCTACTAAGTAGCAACAAAATAATGAAGGYACACTGTACTTCACGCCCACTCAAGGCCTTGGATCTCAGAATTTCCTACTACTTCATAATTTAAGATCTGCTTATGTTTTAAGAGGTAATTTCAAACTGCAACCTAAAGCTAGTATAGAAACTACATCCTAGTAATTATCTAATCTCAGAAATGTTCTCAGTCAATTCTCCTGATGATACAGAAATAAATGCAGAAAATCTTCCTTCTACTCCAACAGCTATTTAAATATCCTTTTCTGTACAAGATACATATTAAAAGATCCAGAATTTGAAGATGACTGTGTGCTCAAAGACAAATTTTCTATGTTATTTAATTACATTTGCATGTTCTTTAGTTGAACAAAATATGACTTAGTTCCCCACTCCTGGATGAAATACAAGAGGCACCTGAAAATGTTGATTCAGTGAAAACAGCAAATCTTCAAAACAAGTTTGGGCAAAGGAATCACGGAGTCAGGTTTCCCATCTATCATGTTAGGAGATGTGCATTGTTTTTACGAGGCAAAGTCTGCAGATTCAAAGTCTGACCTACAGCAACGTGGCTATTGCCGCATTGTTGGTGCCAGCGGGTGAAGGCTCCAGAGCAGGCAGGCTGCTGCGTCCTGACGTCCTGATAAATCGCTCCAAAATACAACGGGGCTCTCACAGACAATAGCTGCTACGGTTCCCTTTGATGTTAAGGACTTTCCTAATCTTTTCGGGTTAGACTGAGAGAATGGCAGCCAGGGTCTGCAAAGGTCAATAGGATGAGGTTTATTTTTACAGAAATAAGCACCTTCCAACCTAGACCGCTCTAGCTAATAAGTCACTTGATACATTTTTACCGTTCCCAGATAGTACTTTGGGTTATACAGAACTCATGATTTGTTACAGCTTACACACGCCACACTTCACACTGGACTCAATTTACCAGCTGGAAAAAATATCGTGGTTTTAAATCCTTTATTAGTACTTTCTTTTTCTTCTCTTCCTCACTCCCCAGCTCCTCTCTTCTCTCTACTTTTTTAATGGAACAGAATTAAGCATTACAGTTTCATGCTTTTAGAGTTGATGAATAAGTATTTAGCTTTATTTTCATGAAACGCATGGCACAGCCTAGCTGAGCCATAAAACATYGCTGCATTCTGAGCTGTAGCTCATCAGAAGCATTCAGAAGGAAGAGAAGTGTAAGGACATGTCAAATAAGAGATTAAAATTGAGAACTAAATTTCACCCATATAAAATATTTTTGTGGTTCTTAAATTGAACGTGGTGTAGTACGATCAACAACGTTTTCAGACCACCTAGGCACAATCCCAGACTGACTGAAAAAGACACATCAACATAAATGTAAATGGAACCTATTGAACAGTAAATGTGTGTACACCTATAACACATTTCTTAATAAGATGTCCATTCATTTATGTTTGGTACGTACAGACCTCATTTTCTCTTGATGTGCTAATGTAATATTTTAAGTTAGTTTTATACTATTCCAGATATTTCTGTTTTTGTTAAGGTTACTTTTCTAATCTAATTAGAACAAATTATTTTGTTCCCGCAAACAAAATGCTGGTGAAAAGGAATAGGACTATTTTAAGAAATACTGAAAGGACGAAAATACGGACAGATGGATGAAGTGTAGCTCCTGTTGCTACAGGAAGTTAAGGAAATGCAAGTCCTAAGTACCCTGAGTTGTTATCCCATGATGAGACTGAAGTTGCTTCAGTAAGTTTCTCCCTTCATACTTTTGGAGCACAAATGTTCCAGATCTTAAGAATAAATTATATAAAAACTGAGAGGAAGACCTAAAAATTTTTAACTTTCTAAAATGCCCAAAGGTCAAAATCACATTTAGACTGGACCAGATTGGAGGAAAACAGAGCTATTACTTCACCAAAGCATCGGGAACATTTCAAGAGGTGAGGAAGAGTCGGTATCACAAACAAACAGCTCAGCAAGAAAGGTCGAGTTTGGGCACTACTGCATCACCAAGTGACATTAAGGATCCTGATCTCCTAAACGCCGTCCAGAGGACAAGAAAGAGAGGAAGAGACTCCCAGGTTACAGCCTGCTACAGGAATCCGTGGAGAAAGCCCGCACACAGCAGGCATCAATCAGCGACATTACCCACCCGAGCTGCTTTCCTGCCCTTAACACTCCCCAGCCTACACAAATGAGTTAACCTCTTCCTGTTCCATTCCCTTCAATTTTTCTGTAACACTTTTAAGCCATGAATGATGTGCAAACATCTTCAAGGCATACTATATGTGCATATCAATTTTTTAAGCCAATATTGCTTAATAAAGACTGCTGGCACAAAGTTCATTTGATCGGAAATGAAAGAAGAATGAATATCTAAACCACCTTCATCTAAGTAGTGCCTTCAGGCAGAGAGTTAACTGTTAAAGTTACTTACTAAAGAAGAAGCTGGAAGGGATGCTGCCTCTGAGACCTGGGAAGCAAACTATATTCGCTGTGGTTTCGAGGCTTAATGTTTTATAATAATCAGTCATATGTTATATAACATCATAATTTCAGTCTTGCTTCTCTTCATCTAATGATCTGATTCACTGTTGACTTTAATCTCCATTATTAATTCATCAGCTGACTGATTGATTAAACTATAGCTTTAATCTGATAATTATGTTCCTCAACTTCAGCAACAGTAGTTTTATTATTTTGTCTCTTTATTATTGCATGATCAAATTCATGCAAAAGACTTTTTTTCTATTAAAATTGTCGTCTCACCACTCTAGAAAGACAAAGGTAACCTGACAAAATAAACAAGCTAGTCACTTTGTTCRGCTTCCAAATTTGTATGCATGTCCATCACACCTGAAGTCTCTAAACAGTGAGATGAAACATACTGATTTTAAGAAACACTATGGTATTTGGCATACACTTCTTTCACATAAATACCTTATCTAAAACCACTTCTGGAAAAAGGGAGAGCACACTATTAATATACAACCAATAATTCTGCTTTGCGTGGGACCTTAGAAGGATTCAGTGGCCAAGTATCTTCCAGCAGCCAATCCAACAAGGTTGCRCTCATCAATTTTGAATATCAATACAGATTTCAAACCTATCACACTATGTTATGCTRTGGACTACAATAGCTTTATTGTATCCTTTCACTCCCAGCTATGATGGTCCTGTTGGAAAAGGAAGGTTGCAGACAGTTCAGTTTGGCTGCAGCAGCCTTTAAAAGCGCTCAGGATGGAAGGTTCTTCAGCTGCTGTGCACTCGGGAGAGGGGCTGCAGCTCCTCAGGCCCACATACATCATCCCCTACTCGGTACCTTTCCATCCTACCTCTGTAGCAGCACAGGTTTCTCTACCAGTGTCAAAGTGCAGAGGGAGATGCAGTGTAAGTCACTGGTCTCCCTCCAACACTTCTTTCTGGCTCACAAAGAAGTGGTCTGTATCAGAGCAGAGATGGAGAGCTGTGGTCTAGAGAGGACAGGCAAGTTATCTTCGTCCTTGCAAATCCTAAGCACGGCAAATAGGCTGTTCAGTCTATTTTTGTGCTGGACTGGAGGCAGGGGAAAATGCTGGGCAGAAGTTTCTGACTTACAATAAATTGGAAATTCAGCAACTGAAGAAAAAGTTGAATTTTCTGCGGATATCTTCCAAAGCCACATTTAGAAGTTATCTCAATATGTTTCATCCTATATTTAGTAACAAATGCAGCAAGGCAAAACTGAAATCCGTCAGCACAACAGAAACATCACTGGGTAATGGAATAGCACTTACATAAATGACTAAGTTACAGTATACCAGCCAATTTAAAGCTAATTATGGAGATCCTGTTAAGTATTATGTGAACAAACAACCTAGTACCTAAAGTTTTGTAAAAAACTGCTATAACTCTCCAATATTTTATCCAGCTATAGTCAAAAGTTGCAATCATACCAACTTAATGACTGCCAATTATCTGGACTGGTAATGTACGTAATCATCAAGAAACAAAATGCTTAATTTGACTGCTTTCCTGGTTTGGGTATTAGTCTTGGTACCATATGCCATACTGTACTGAGAAAAAGTTAACTTTTGTTTTATTCCATTTCCTTCAACATTTAATGAATATTCACTGAAAACTCAACTTCATCTGCAGTCTAAAACACATTAGACATGCACTTTCTTTTACATTAAAAAAAACAGTAAATATACATATAAATAAATAAACACCTACCGATCAACAAACAGACCCTGCTGGACTAAGGTCAAAGGAAAATCAGTTCAGAAGCCAATCATTTTCCACTTGGGAGAAAACAAATAAATAAATCAGAAAAAGCTGAAGACTAATAACTCAAGCACTTCACAGTGTTCAAGCACTCTCAACTGTGACAGCAGGATATGCACCTTTAAGTTCTGATAACAAGAACCGTAACACTTCCCATTTCTTTGTTTCTTCCCTCCCCTCTCATCTCCCAAATCACACAGGACTATTTTTGCTAGCACGCTATTAAAGTTCAAGAGACTCTGCATACATATTTATATTAAGTCTCACATTAGACATACTGAGTGTAATTTGGAAGAAAAAGATCACAGAGCATTTTCTTATAATAAACCTGAAAATGAGAGCATAGTTAAACAAGAAGCTCTCYATACAACTGTCAGGTAAAATTATGTGCTGGGCTAAAATTGCTCCTATTTGGTCTTAAAAGCAAGATGAAATTATTTTGAACAGTCACAAAAGTCCATTCTGCATTTTTGTGCTGCCCAGCTGACCTCCCTTGGAATCCTACAAGGAGACGCTCTTCTTGAGTGGAGGCGGAAAAGCAATATCCAATTTATATTAAGCAAACAACGAGGCTGCTATAAAAATAAGACTTGACCTGTGTCTGGGCCACAAGGTCAACCCAGATCAATGCCTTCAGAGTTTTAAATTAAAAGCATTCTAACCATTTTGGATAAATGGAACCAAGCACTGAATCCGGCAGAAGCTTGTTATTGCTAGAACTCTCATACAGCCCTAGATGTTTCTTCATCCTATCTTGAAGGGTTTATTTACATATATTTCCCAAAGATTCTCGTAAGACTAAATAAACGACAATATGGGAATATTTCTCTCCAGTCAACAAACAAATCAGGAAATGTTAAAATTCAGTTCCATCAACTCACTGGCAGAACAGGCATGAAAGAATGGAAAACGACTCTGTATGTCCCTTCCTGCAGAATAAAGAAAAGGACCGAAGGTCACGTACGTGAAGGAGTGATCTTTTTTGGTCACCTCAYCTTGATGAACCAATTCTGCATGACATAAAAATGCAGAGCTTCTGTTTTAAGTGCTTGAAATGATTTGGGAGTCAATGGCAGAAGCAGTTCCTACAGGAGAAGCACAAGTATGTCCAGATCCTGCAGGCTGCAGACTTAATCTGTGCAATACAATAGCTGGCGAGCAGCTAATTGCTGGCAAGGAGCTAATTGCTGAACTGCACAGATCATCTACCTGATGTGAAACACTATGGATATGTGGTTCAGAGTTCAACGCACCTGTATTTTCAGGGGTACCAAGCCCCATTAGATGTGAAAGAAGAATGCTGTTATTCATACTGGGGTCTGCCCATTTTGAAGGATCAATCTTCAAAATAGCTTCAGAAAAGTCAGAATAAACATCAACTCCTAAYAAACAGCCAGCTCCTGCAAGGCTGAGTTTGGGATTTTTTTTTTAATAAAATAAAATAATCTTTCCTCCTTCTTTAATATTTTTGTAAATAAAAAACTAAACATAATTTGTATAAACTTGTCCTTCTAAAAGTTAGGAGAGTAAAAAATACTAGCAAGATTTATTTTGAGTGGCGGTACTTATCAAATGTCACTATTTTCCTGTTCAAAATCACTAATCATTTTGATTAACCTTTGATTTAAATGATTATATACCACAGCAAAGCACAAACATGCATAAAATAATGCTCCAGAGAAATTCTCAAAGCACAGATTACATAAGAAAACAGTTATGGCAAAGTGGTCTAGAGAATTTATTTACCAAGTACCTTATATTCGAACCAAAAGCTGATTCCCTAGGAACCTGGGAAGGTTCACACATGTAAATTCATACTAACAGTCACAGTTTAGTTACTCCCTTGGCCATCATGAGAGTGCTTTAAGCAGAAACACTGACCAAAATACACACCCAAAAAAATCAATGAAGCTATAGAAGAATCTCATAACTGCTATCTCAACAAGTACTTCCAGGCCGAGCATCTTCTGTATGGAATTTTATCCCAGGTGGGAAATCTATGCTAGTGTGTTAGTCGTATATAAAAAGAATGCCTGAAGCACAAGAAGAGACAAGAACTAAAATTYAATATCTCACAGTGTGTAGTACACATGAATTCTAAGCCATGTAACAGACTTCAAAGCAGAGGGGGAAAAACAGGATATCAAAGGTAAATTAGACAAAGAGCTGAAGGCAATTCTGAAAAGTCAAAATAAATGATGGAAAAATTRAAGCATATAAAAACACACTTAAGATCTCATCTCAAAGGACCAATCTGTACAGAGAATACATACCAAAGTTAGCAAGGAAAAGACTCTCAAGAGCTTCCAATCTGCCAAACACAGGGGCTTCTCTCCCTCTTTCAAAGCTCTGCTCTGTCACAAAAAACTAACCTGGAGGCAATCCCGGCACGTGCACATMAGCCTACCGGGCTCCCGCACCAGCTGCGAGCGACGAGCTTCTACCATACCCACGTCCAAACCTTTTAAATCATCATTTAATGTTATGCTTCCTACTAAAAAGTGTTCTGAAACACCCAGCTCTTTTCTGGATACAAAAGTGCTTTGTAACCAAAGGAAATACCTGGGTCTAATTGATACACAAGCTAGGCAGAAACGAAACAGAGTCATCAATCGCGTTATTTCTTCAGATGCGCAGGAATGCCCTGGATTATTTAAAATGAACTTTGTTTCGTGCTACCCTAGATTGATCTAGGTAACCTGGAAAAACTGAGCTCACCCTCTTCCCCTCTATACACACCAGTTTCATAATATAAAATAAAATAAAAATACCGCACATTCAAAGTAAAAACCTGTTTGCTTGGATTTGTAGAAACAAATTACAAGTCATGGTAAATGTAGCATAAGCATTATGGATATTGAGACTTCCAGCTGAGTTAATAATGTCCAGCAATGAAATGGCATGTCGTGCAGTACAACAGCTTTGTCTATGCAAACAGTAAACCAAAAAAATAGAAGGTTCATAGTTATCAGTGATCCTAGATGAGATGGAAACAAGTGTTTGAGGGCTTCTTCTTTGCCAGGGAAAGAAAGATATGGATTCTGCTAGGTATTCACAGTATCAAAAAATGCATCTGCAGAGAAAGCTTTCAGGTTGGAAAAGACAAATAGCATGTCAAGCCCTCTCACTCCCACCCCTAGGCTGTCAGGCTCCAGAACAGCCGGGAACACCAATCCAATCAAGACACACTTCCACCTGAGAGAGCGGAACGGACGTGCAGTATTCCAGATACTCTAATGATAAAAGGGATTTTTCTGGCGTCATAAGACCCCTTGAAAAGACAAAGACAATTTAGCTGGAGCAGATGCTAATTCAAAGCGTCCTTCCAAGGCCAGGAACTCGGACAGCGGAACAAGCCCCCGTGCCCCGGCTGCGCGGGTAGCAGCATCCCRACCTCGTGACTCGGAAGCGCGCACGGAGCCAAACCGCTAGCGCTTAGCGCCCACCGGCAAAACGGACCGTCGATAAGCGAGGCAACCGAGACCCCGGAGCGAATTCGGAGGTGCGTTTCGAAATCTAATCAAATCCAAGAACTCTACCAAGGGCTTTTGTTATACTCCCAGCAAGCACGGTTTGCTTTTCTATTCTATATTCATATGCTTTCATTCAGAACAACGTTGTTTTATTACAGTGGATTCAGCTGYGCTTTGCAGTCCTGCTTCATTTCTTCCAAGGCAAGTTCTTCAGGAGATTAACCTGACACATTTATTCCCCTGATAATATATCCTGTCCGCTCTGATATCATTACCAATTTCAAGTACATAGCAATAAACAGGCTCAAATTTTTTAAAAAGTAGTGACTTGAAAGGCTTTTTCGTTCCAACATTTTCTCGGTACAACAGTTTTCACTCCACGAGTAAGGTTGTAAGATTCAGGTCAAGTAAATATAAAATGAATTATTAAGCTTCTAATCAAAAGCTTCCAGATCTAAACCCTCTCCTTACCGGACTTGAAGAACTCAAGAGCCTGACTCTGCTCTAACTACAGTTTAGATTTCAAGTAGCTCAAAGCAGCAATTATTATTTTCTAGGAGTTCAATACATTATACTTATATGACACCTGTTTCATATGCACAGAAAACATTAGTGAAGACAAACTGTGCAATTGGTATTTGAAATTAAAGTTGCAACATCCATTATGGTAACATCCACKGTGCCACATCTCTGTAACAACAGAGAGTGAAAGGACTTCTTACGAAGCACCAATCTTGATACCTACTAGAACTAAAAAAAGGCAGCAAGAAAAGTAATTAAATCTATTTACACAAAATAAGCTTTCCTAAAATTACTTGCACTGCCTTTATCAGTTTCCTACTATGTCGACACATGCATTAACTACAACCCTGTAATAATTCTTGGAAATGCGTCTTCTTAAACTCAAAAAGTTGTACAGCATTTGTGGCAGAGAAAATTTCTCAAAAATTCAGTTTCCTTCTGCAAATACTGATATATAATATCTATTCATTGAAAAAGGAAGATCTTTGTATGATCCTCAAAGAAATTCTTCGAAAGCACTTTTTTAGCAAAATTTCAGAAAAAAGCAAGCAATTCAAAGATTTCAAAATTAGGATCTTTTAATAAAAAGGCTTCAGAAAAAATCTACCATCTTTGGAATCAAATAAAGCTATACTAAATAATAAAGCTATACTAAATAATAAAGCTATACTAAATAATAAAGCTATACTAAAAGGGCCATTTACTGAAAGAATGTCCAGTTTAAGCATGCCCCCTGAAATACACTTACCATTCCAACCGTTTATAAATGTGATGGAAATTTGCAACTTTTTCCAAAACTGCAAAATTTGCTTATCATTATAACTTTAGCAAACAAAAGGTTTTTTCCTCATAATTTAACTGATTAATACTCTAACTGCTATTTTCCACAATATTAAAAAAAAAAGAGAAACCACACAGAAATATGTCTAGCTGGAACAATCTCTTTCTTTAAAGACATTCCAGATCCTTTCCCCAGAAATAGCAGTACGCTATACTACTTTTTTTTATCTCTACTTTAATCTCCAAGAACCAGCCCTCCTCTCCTGGTCTGTCAAGCCTACAGTAGCTTGGTATTGGTACCTTTTAATYAGGATCAGGACTAAATCAGCAGCTCTTTAAAACCTGACTACAGCTCAGCTGGACTGAAGGATTGGATTGAAGCAAGGTGCTACTGCAGGCAAATAAAGCTTACTAAATATTTAAGACATATAAAGATAAACATGCAGGACTGTAAATCACTACAAACCAAAACAGTTAGCAAGAGCTCTGCAAATGCCTCCTGGATACAGATACATTATGTGCTTCATTCATTTTCTAATGAGCAGTGTTCAGGGTTTGCATTATTATTAATTGCATATAAATTGCCATGATTTTTGTAYCACTGGAAAAGTATTTCGCCGTTCACCTCTCCGAGGAACAATGCTGAACAAAGGAAGCGAATGCATGGCATACAAGAACAATGCTGAACACAGAAATTTATGCATGCCGCTTAAAAGGCATGGCATTTAGACTACTAGCAAAAAAATCAAAAGTATGTCATAAATCTTTAATTGTAAGCAAAAAAAACCACTAATGGTTTCCCACATCCTTGATATTATCTAGGCAAGAACACTGCCTACTTCTGGAGTGCAAAATCTTCTTAACTCACGTATCTGCATGCATCCTCAACCTTCTCTGAAGAGTCTTGCTGCAAAATTTATTGTATCTGAGATCTGCTAATCATCATCAGAAAACTCTGTTATGCATCTTAAGGACGTACTTTAGGCTCTCAAGGGGAAAAATAAACATCCTTTATTACCTGCTTTTGGAAAATACTGATTTGTATTTATTCAGAAACCTTTTCAAGTTGCACCACTGTTAAATTAAATATTTATGGCATGATTTTCCAACGAGTTTAACACCTGTTAAGCATTTAACATGCTGACTTCAGCAGAAGCGCCAAGTGCCCAACACTTCTAAAAACGAGGCCTCAAAGAGACATGGCAGAGACGCGGCAAAGCAGCCGACTGTCGCTCTCACGCCTAAATGCAGCAGGATCCTCACGAGCCCCTACTTCCCACTGCACCGTTTCATTTCGCACAGCTGWATCAGAGCCTTATTTTACTACAAATACCATAAATATGACTCACTTATACCTGTTGAATCCAAATAACACATATGTTAAGTGCTGGTAGTTAATCCTAAATGCATCTTTGCTTTCCTTCACCAGTGGAAAATGTGTGCACTTGGGTCATTAGACATGACCGTAAGGAGAAACTTATATAGGAGACTAAAATCCTCAGCGAGTTCTTTCAGCCATCAAAGAAAAGCTGTTGATATGAAGGGTGAGAAGCTGAACAAAAGCAAAGCCATCTGGGTAAAATACAGAACAAAGAAAGAATARGGCAAAAAAATGTTTGTTACATTATGAAAATCTGTGTCCCMGTGCCAGTAAGGCTACACAAGTAGCCTTAATTAAGTAGCCTACTTAATTTCAGAATTAAARGCCTAAATTTCCTTGTGGCATAGGGCCTACACTTTTGAAAGCAAAAAGCTATGTCTTTTAGGCAATAAATAAACATATAACATCCAAATAAGAAATTACTATATGGAGGCYGTTCAAATGATCATCTGATGTGATTTCATAAACTGAAGACTAATAAAACCGTTGAATATTGCAGATAGCACACATCAATCTCCTTACACACTTCACAGCACACTACAAATCTGCCCAGCAAGGCTGAATATTTTACGCATTAAAATAGTAGCTTTCATCACACTATAAAACATTTGCAAATGCAGACGAGAAAACCGACAAGCGTATTTACTGTACAGCTTTATATTTGTGTCATCAATTAACAACAAAAGTTTGGAGTAAAACTAAAATAAAAGCTAATCAAAACAGCTAGCTGTCAAAACAGATGGGAACTATATTTTTCAAATCAAGCAAAAAGCCAAAGCTTTAGAACGTTTAGTGTCATGTCAGTGAATAYAGTCAACGTAGAAAGGAAGGACAACAAACGTCAGGGATATATGAAGAAAAGGTGCCCGTGGCTGAAAGATTCACATCTAGGAATTTCCACTGAGTTTTTGTTTGTTTGTTTGTTTTGGGGAGGTTGGGTTTTTTTTTTTTGCTCCATGACGATTTAACACAAACCAAAACAGGCCTCTCATATGTGAACCATAAATAAGGTTCCACCGCAGCGCTGCAGGCAAAATAAATAAAAACAGAGCCCCAACATTATTTTAGCCTCAAACAAACGTTTCAGTACCTACATTGTCTGGCTCAGAAAGATACATAGACAGTCTCACAGACAGAGATATAAATGAACAATTGCAGTACCTTTTTCCCACACTGTTTACAGGGTTGGCTATATTCCTACTGGCAATAGATTTTCTTCTTGACAGCTTCTTGGTGTTGGTGCTGTCATCAGTGCTGTCATCCTCTTTCTTTGGTGTGTTACTTCCTTTGCTGTTCAGGTCCCTTAGCACATTATAATTAATTTTACTTGAGATTTTCTTCTGTTCTAACATCTTTTCAATTGCTTCTCCTGCTGTGCTGGCTTGAATCGGCTCCCGTTTCTTTGCAGATTTCTTTGGCTTAATTAAAATATAAAATTAGTGATGTAGACACAAACAAAATTTTCTGGAAACTGAAGGGCGAGCTGCAGCTCAGCAGTCCTGCTACAGGTGCTGCTGTCAGGGGACCGCCCATGCTGAAGTCAGTGCTCCCAGCCCTGTGACCAAACAGGAGCAAGGGACCTCTTTTCTCCAAAAGATAAGTGTGCCCTTTTGTATTTTTGCCGAATGCCCGCACAGTTTTTTTTTTTWAACAAATTCTTTATCTACATTAGTGTTTCGTATTTGTGTTGCTGCCAGAAAAGGAACACAGGCCATTTCTCGCACATGAGAAAAAAAATGGAACGAACTCCTGTTACAGGAACTGGGATCCTGATTAACTCACCCAACATATAAATAAAGAAATTCCCCCACTAAAAAATGCCTTCCAAAATTAGAGTCAAGACGGGTTACTGCTCCCTCTCCGATAAGGCTGTATCAAAACTACAACAGTATTTCAGATGAAGTCTGAGAGCTGCAAGTGAGAATATTCACCCAGCTCTTCCCCCACGCTGAAAAAGGCCAGGAATATCAGAAGCAGCGTTGTGAGCGTGGGCGGGCATCAATGCTGCGGGTAAGAGGATGCTACAGACGCACAGCAAGTGCAACGGTGGCGTCACCCGCACACAACAGGCGGCCCTGCCGTCCTGGCCAAGGGCTGCACGCCCAAGCCTCACATTAAGCTTTGCAGTYTGACGTCGCACAAATTCAGACGAAGAGAAATGACACTGCAGAACGTTTCTATCCATGTCTCACGCCTGGGTAGGTAGACAAAAAAGATCCTCTGTTTCTCATTCAGCATTTGCTTTTTCAAAAGAAGGTTTTAACACCAAGCTCCACAGGAGATTTATTTTTTAATTTATAATAGCCCCTCTGTTTACCTACATGGGTCAAGTGCTACCTTGAAATCTGAAAGCACTGTATTAATCAAGCTCTACTCCAGCTGTCAGAAACGATACAGAGTTACAGAAAAACTCCTATGTTGTMGGAACAAAAAGGTGGGTGTCTGGGCTACTTTCCTGTGCCAAAGAGTTATACAATTTTGAAAATTGCTGGTAGAATGCCACGTCTCTGTAAGTGCAGGACGAATGAGAAACTCTGAGGTATAAAACAGTGGTTCATTGTCTGGTTTTGTTTTTATTGTTGAAATACCTAGGGGAAGTAGGAAACTCTGTCTTTCACATTAGTCAAAAAAAAAAGATATAGGATATACACACTAAAAGCTAATGTGGATTTTTAGTTGCATGTGGAAGATTGTGCACAGATTTGACTTGTATTTGCTCAATTACGCAAAATACTAATGCTGTAAATCGTGAATACGCGGCCAATTAGGCTGCTTTAAACTGCTCAACTTGGAGACAGGACATGCCATTTGTTAACATAAATATCACACTCTTTATGAAAGGTAGAACAACATATTCCTTCAAGTTACTGAAACAAAGATCTGTTCAATTCTTCATAAAGAAATCATTATTTTAACAGTCCAGAAAAGTACTGAACTTACAGCAAGTACACGCAAATTCCACATGCACACATTAAAAAAAAAATCAGGCATGTCTTAAGAATTGTATTTAAATAAGCAAGCAATTAGGACAGTAATCATAAATGCAGTGAACTTGTTCTGAATTTGCAGTGCAAAGCATTTTTTCGTAACATTAATTTTCAAAAAGTTCAGGCAAGAAGAAAGTGTTTTACTCACCAACTGAAAACTTAGAGCCTTGCCATTCAATAACAGGTAGACATATAGTAAGTTTTGTCGGTTTAGTGGTGACCTGTACCATTATCCCCATACATCCTACACGCAGTTGATCAACAGATGTAAAGAATTTCCAGGACATTTTCAAACAAACACAATTAGTACACAGTTTTATACCTTGTGCTCTTTATAAATCCCAAGTTCTTTTTCTTTTGCTATTCTCGCTTCTTTTTCTGAAAGACGACAAAAGGGTAACCGGCATGAAGATTACATAGGCTGTATGTTTCAGCAACACTGGCCAAAAGGAGAATTTCAGTCCTCTATACTTACCTTTTTGTTCCTTCAAATAATCTGCATTTTCTTTCATCCACAGCTCTGCTTTTATCTGAGCTTCTGTTTCATTAAGTATATACTAAAAGGCAAAACAAAGTTAATCTGTTTTCAGAAATCAACTTGAAAACCACAGAAAAAAACAAATGAAAAAAACACTGGCAAGGTCTATCCACATTTTGTTTTTTAAAAATACATTAACAAAAGAAAATACAACCAAGAGGCAAGAATCAGAGCACTTCTAGTAACTTCGAGAGCTAGCGGAAACAATGGCACGYTGTAAAAAACCAGCGTTAGCGCTTTCCAAACTACGATGGGGTGACCAATAGCCATCCAGGACTCACTGACAGCGGTCCACAATTAACCTACAGAGTCATCCTGTTTCCGTGATCTTTTTCAGATGATATGGAGACTACCATGACAACACAGTAGTCTGCAAGTAATTCTGTCTGTTGATGGTGGTCTATAATTCAAAACAGTATGGAAACCATTGCTCTGTGCTACCAAAACAGAAACATGTGTCTTCTGGCTAGGTTTCTGTGAAGGTTTAGGCACAGTTATTACGATTATTAGTTCACTGCCATGTCTGTAGGGACGAATCTGGTTTAGTTTGCTGGTATTTTAGTCCTCCAGCTTTCAGAGAGTTGGGTTCAGCGCCCGTATCTAAACTTTTTCAGTTATTTCCAYTTAGTCTCAGTAACATCGTTAGTATGTGTGGAGCTGAAAAACATACCTAGAACTATTCAGATAAATTACAGACAGAAATACAGAATGACAGACAGAAAGAGGGAGGGASGGAAGGATGGAGGGAGGGAGAACTCCTTCTTCAGCTACTTAGGTATAAAAAGTGAAGCCAATATTTAGTACAACTGGCCGTGAAGCAAAGGTTCTGTAATTCTGATGCTCCTTGGGAGTGAGAACTTCTGCGGAACGGAGAAGACAAACGGGATCATCTTCCACGAACAAGACACTTTAGTTTTACGGAGCTGACCCAAAACTTGTAAACGATGTTTAAGTGCTAGTAAAACAATTTGATATTTCTACATTTTATATTTTTTTGCCTTCTGGATTTTCTCCAAGTAAAGGGCGCGCATAAGGATTTTACRAGAAAAATCGCTCTAATCAAATGCAAGCAATGCAGGGAGGAGTCCTTCCTATCAGGGCAAACAAGGCGAACCAAGCTGCCGTGCTACCGCCRGTTTATCAGACCAATATTTTCTCTGCTTCATCTGCTTCTATTAAAGGCAGGTCGTAATAGTAAAAACGCGCCTCCTCATAGCTCACTTATTCATCCTTCTTACACTTTTAGAGAGTTCATAATCTTGGGCTTACAAAATTACCGCCTATTGCCATGGAAATGAATGTGAGGTCGTAAAAGCAGAATTATGACCCCACTGCAGAGTCTAGAAGGAGGAAAAAAATCTGTCTGCGCTTCCCCAGCTTTTGTTTAAATTACTGATCTGTTATATTGAAAAGCTTTAAAATCACCTCTGCGAGGTTTCACATTGACGGGCTCCTTGCTACCTCCGCACCAAGTTGACTCCACTTACAAGACACTTTTTCCATGTGCTGGCCTGACAGGACCCGCTTTCACTGCTGATGCCACGCRGAGCCTTCTCCTACTCATTGATCCATCACCAGGAATATTCTGTAGACCAGCTTAAATTCTTAGCAGTATCTAGAAAACCCCATAGCTTTCAATGACTTAGGACTCCTAAAGGAGCTGGTAGCATTAGCATTATTTGTTCAAATTACGCCTTTCCCTTCAAACCAGCATGTTGACTGGAGAGGGCATCACACCAAGGATCAGAAGAGCTGGCCTCTATTTTGTGTTTCAGCGTTGACCTGCTGCTGGGTGGCCTTCAATAAGTTATTTTCCACAGCTGTCTGTCACCTATATTTGGGCCATACAGTAACGGATACCTTTCACTGCCATGCAAATAAAAATAAATATAGAAAATGCTGCAGAAGCCTTTGACTGAGCACGGAAGCTGTGCATGCTGTTTCTCCAGTTCGGCTTCCATAGCAGCATCTTATGTTCAATGTATCTTAATTAAATAATATATTTACAGCTACAAAAACTTTTTGAAGTCCTTCTTAAGAGTAAAGGATGTCCTAAAATACAGTTATTCCAGCGTGACAAGAGCGAGCAGCAACAGTCCCTTATACATAAGGGCAAGGAACAACACTAAATTCATGGGCTTGCACGAACAGTTGTTTTGAACTCAGATSGCCAAAATCTCCCGAACCTCCGTACACGTCAAAAGTCGGCGCTGCCGGGGTGCCGAGGCAGGGAGGGGAGAGGACGCCGCGGACGAGAACCGGCCCTCTTTCTCCGGCAGCCGCGGGCGGGAGGCGCGGGCCGGGGCGATACCTTACCCTATCTATTTCGCTGTCATCAATTCCACTGAGATCCAGTTCCCCGTCGCCCGAATTCTCACCTGCACAAAAAAACACACTCTGATTAGGCGGGCGCGCGCTCAAAACCAGCTGCGGTTCAGGCTCCCGGGCGAAGCGACGCCTGCCAAAACCGCCGTCTTTGGGGCGCCTTCGTCCTCCCGCTCTTCCTCAGCGAGGCTTCACGTGCGCCTGCGCGTTCTCAGCCCGGGGGCTGCAGCCAAAAATTCGCCACTGAAAAAAGATTTGCTGGTCAGGAATTGGTGCGGCCCGCTTCAGCCCTGAACATCTGTGGGGCATTTCCAGTAGCGTTTTTCTTTTTTTTTCTTTCTTTTTTTTTTTTTCAGCCACAAATGCTCACTCGGAAGCTGGGGAAGGCATTTTAGGAAGATGGCACCATTTTTCTTTCATCGTAACATGAATCTTTCTGTCAGAGCCCGCAGGTCAAGGAGTCAGCTATAAATTCTGGCTTAGAAAATACTTTTGGTTATCGGGGAAGCAGCACGGACCAGCGAACGCTCCACCACACTGACGGTCCTCCCATGGTTTACACTTGACTCTCACTTACCATCTGATTTTTCGGAACCACTTAACTCATGTCAATTCTGTAAAAAGATGTATATTAGTTTTCCCATCTGTAAAATGGGAATTATGAAAACATCTCCAGATTTTAAAATAATTTTTAACAGCTATGAAAGGGTCTAGATAAATGCTCAGCGTTAATGAGTTTCCTTAATTACAATTTTACTCTATAGTTTTATATTTACTAAGATTTTTGAAAACAGAAGGGTTTTTATTCTACGCACTAAAAAATGCAATAGCACAAAACGGAGGCCTAATTAGGTACTGGCATAATTTACAGCAGCAAAAACTGGTTTTCCACATCATACTAATGTACAGTAGTAATGCACTACTAATGCAACACAGGTAGAGAAGAAAATAAATAATTCAAGGAAGAATTATTCTGAGGAATGAAGCAATCTGGTAATCTCCAGTATATTTAATCAAGCTTGGGCAACAGATAATGAGTTTTTTTGCAGGAGAAAAGGACAAGACAGGAAAGGAAAGAGAAAGGAAAGAGAAAGGAAAAAGGCCAGGTTTAAATAATATGCAAACTAAAAATAAAGCGCTGCAGAACAGCTTGGCGCCTTCACGGTTGTGCTCCCCACTCGTGCTTATGTGTCTCCCCGCTTCTCAAGACCTCTGAATAGTCGGACTCCCCCAATTTGGTATTTTTCCCAGACGCAGAGCTAGCGAGAAGGGCGATGCTGGGATGGCGCAGGGGGATCCCGCCGGTGCCGGACCTCCTTAACCAAACGGCAGGTTTTCGCGATGCGAGGCCTTGAGATGGGAGTGGAAACAAGCAGAGGTAGGAAACACGAGCGTTCCCACGTAACCCTCTCCTCGACAAAACTCAAACAGTTAAACCGGTCGCCCAAAAGCACGTACAGGGTTCGATATTCACGGAGCAGAGGAGTAAATCCTGCAGCCTGGAGTCCAAGGTGCCTTTCCTGGAGATGGTACACCTGGATCCAAGGAAAGTCTCATTCCTTAGGCAGGATATGAGAGCTCAAAAGCAGAGAGCRCCTAGACCTCTCCTAGGCCTGAGGAAGCTTGTGCAGAAATGGGATTAAAGCAGGGTCTCCTGAGCGAGTGCTGGGGCTCAGAAGGGAGCTCGTCTCCCCCTCTTTGCTTCCTCTGTCCTTTTTTCCCCACCAGATTTTGGGGAAACAAATAAAACTTTCAATCTAGCTTGTGTGGATCAAGAAAGTTTTTTTCTTCTCCCCCTCATCTTCAGTGGTTAAACAAAAATAACAACTGTTTACACAGGCTTGGAATTGGGGCCAAAGAAAAGGGGAATCATTCTCGTAAACCACTAGCAGGTTTTAAAAATCTCAGGCTAGAAAATCAGAGTTTGGTATCTGTGTCTGAGAACTATTCTGGACCCWGGTCACAGCAAAACATAACATAAAATTCTGTGCATCCCGCAATTATTTGCTGCAAAGACTGCCCAAGCGTTTTGCAAATAATAAAAACATCCCCACTGAAATCAAGCTGCAGCAGCTTTTATTCATCATTAAGCACCTCGCTTCTCCTATACGCTGCTATATTTTTGGATCAGAGATTTAAAATTTAATATGTCACAGTGCAGTAGGTGTCTGCTGGCCAGGCTGAGAATGATGTCACTTCAGGCACCACGAACAGTTTCACATGTCATTTTAAATACAACTTGTTACTGAATCAGGTGCCGGTTTTCCTCATTGGATCAATTAGCAACAGGGACCGAAAACTCATTCGCCAACTGGTAAAGAGAAGAAACCAGAGACAAGTTACACATAACAAGCATTTCTTAGAYCCCAAGATAGCCCTGCAGGGAGTAGTTGCAGGGTATCCACTCTGCCTGCAAGGAGTCCTTTTTGCTGCCTACGTGACAGATATTCGTTAAATCCAAGGAGTTTTGGGGTACCTTCAACCCCCTAGTTGAAACTTCCATTAGAAAAAAAAAACACTAAATTTTTTTGCAGAACGCCAATTCAGGAATGAACTCATCCATTTCGGTCTACAACTTTCCATAGCCATCACTTCCAACACGAGTAGACCCTACCAGCTATGAACATTCCTCTGCTATATGTTATACAGCTCACTCCRGGGCACAGAAAGTATGCCCCTTAGGTTTTTGTATGCCAGAAAGATCCTCCCAGCTGCTAAACTTCTCAAAACAATTTCTAAATGATCATTTTCTCTTTTAATAACAGGGCTGAAATGAAATTTTCAATGAAACGAAAACACAGATGTGGCCAACATCTGGCCCAACCTCTTAAAGGCTTATTTAAAAGCAGTAGTGTCATGTGACAACAGTTCACATACGTTGTGGATTTCTTCGGTTAAGAAAAACGACAACTTTATTGCAGGGCACGGACAAAAAATAAGTTCTACATCTAAAACAACAAAACTTCAAAATCCAATTAGGTCTAAAGAAAGAAGCAGTCTATTCAACTCAACGAATTCCTCTACTGCAACCGGAGGAAGACGGGTGTTTCCACAGCTTTCAGTCAAGGTCCTCAGTCACCTTCTTGTTACTTAATACTGTCACCCAGCCAGCTCCCAGAATATTTGAAAATTCAGAGCAAAAAAGCCCTTTATTAACCGCCTTTAACRTCTTTGCCAACCAACTTTAACAGACATAAGGCCTACAGACAGACATTCTGGATTAGGTTTGTAAACCTGTAGGATTATTTACTGTTCCTGTCATTACYGAACGCACACTAAACCCTCTTTTAACACACTATCTCCCCCTTTCTCTACCTCTATGTATCTAGTTAAATGTACATTTAGCACGATGTTACAGGGATTTATTACAAAAGAATAATTCTGGCTGATRTATTTTTAAAAGCCACATTTTTAAAAACAGACGTTTTAAGAATGTGTTTTTCTGTTTCTAGTACAGGAGGCAGCACWATTTATTGCACTGCCCAGATAAGAGGATTTCCTTACAGACAGCAGTGAAGGCTGAACACTTCTCAGGAAATCCTCTGAAGCTTATATAATAGAAGGCACTTGCTTCTCTCGTCCCATCCAGCAAATACATCCTCTGTCACATGATTTCATAGCAGTCAAAGAACTGAACCGGTTTAAACAAAAAACCCTGCTACCTATTCATTGCAGGGCTAGACAATAAGCATTCAGAGCATTTCAAAACACTTTGGGGCCAGACCACGGCAAAATCTAAAAACAGCCAGGAGGGGTAGTTTCATTAACAAAAACGTATGAACAACAAGCCAAATACCTGACCCTTGAGCACAGGCAGCAGAAACGGTTGGATTCGTTATTGCTCTCCGGGGAGGGATTAAAAACAACAGGAGCCACTGAAACATCCTGCAGACAGCATCGGAGGAACCCCACAGGGCAGAAGTGCTTTTGCAGCTACCGCTGATGAGAGGTGTTGGTGCCACTCTTGGAGCTCCGAGGAGCTCCCCCAGAAGGCAGCAGCTTCCAGTAAAAATAAAATGAACAACTCCACTAGAATATAATTGATTAGTTGATCAGAGAGGACAAGAACCCATCCAGAGGGGGAAGAAAACTGATTTACTGGGGTGAGTGAAGAGAACAGTCATTAAGCTTGAGTAACAGGGAGGAGAGCGGAAACAGCACACGCTAGACAAAGTGGTGTAGCAATCAGGTGTGGAAGAGAAATGGATGTGAGAAAGCAGCAGTAGCAGCAGCATGGCAYGAAGTGTGGCGTAAAAGGATTGATGGCAGGTCTGTGTACAAATAAGCCCACGTCAAGTCAAGGTGTGTGCCGAGTGCGGGGGTCTCTATGAGCAGGCTATGCTGCTGCTTTAGATTAATATTGGCCTAGGAGTCTTTGGAGCAGGCTGGAAGGTTATCTTGGCAATTTTCACTGTTGGCAATTTCACTGCTTATTACCCTACATGAGAAGTCCAGATAAGATGCCTCTTTCCACAGTTCCAGTCCACCCCTGCATGCTCCAAATCCCAAATCATTCTGTCCGTGGCTGCCAAAGGCTCAGATTTCCCCTAGTCATCTTTGACAATGTCATCATGTGCTGTCAGCATAAAAATCAGCCACAAACGAAAAGCAAAGCGTAAGGATGGAGTAAAATTAATCACACTTAATGAGACAATATGTGCCACAAAAATACATGAATTGCATTTTCCTATTAAGTGAAGATGTTTATTTTTTTATCCTACCTGAATCCACCTTGAAAATTACAGTCTACTCATTCATAGTGCCAATTYGACATCAGAATTTAGGTMTAAATGACTACGGAGCACACGAGGCCATGCATACAGCATAAAGATAAATGAAGTCTGTCACATTATTATTTCCTTCTGCCAAGGCAAGGTTAAGGGGTCCTCTCCAGCTGAAGCCAAGTTTCCAGCCTCCTAGCTTCTTAAGAGAAAGCAAACACACCACACCACGAACAGTGAGGCCCCTTCTTCCCAGAAACGTTCATTCCTGCTGACTGGAGATGGCAGGACGCGGCGCTGTCTGGCGCCACGCTTCCCACGAGCACAAGGACAGCTAGTGTTCGCACTCCAAAATACCCAGTGGGCAGCTTCTGACGTAGGGACTGAAAGGAGCGTGGAGGCAAAGCCTGAAAGGGGCAAGTGAAGGGCGAAAAGGGAAAAAGCCTCATCTACAAATTCCACATACCTTTGCACCCTTGCAAGCGTGAGAGGGTGGCTGCGCAAGGTTCAGTCTTTTCACGACCCGGGACGTACAAGCGCATTAGCATTTCCCCACTCCTGTTTGCTGCAAACGGGAGCTCCTCGGAGGGCACCCAGGAGCACGAACGGGCTAAGCCGCCAGCTGCTTTGCAGTTGTCAGACTCACCTCACGTCCCCGAACATGTAAAGCAAGCACCGCTTCACCAACAGGTCCTTATTACGTGGCTGCAGCTCTATTTCTTCACGCTGAAATCCATACYCTAGGTGTTACATTTTTTCTGCAGCAGCTGATTGACATCTGATGGCCTCATTACATTAGCCACTTTCATACTGTGGTCACCAAAAATTATCCCATCACAAGAACAGAATTTTAGATGGATGTGCTTAATGATATACATAAGGTCCTACAATGAATTATGAGAAGCACTTTTCCAATACTCAGTCTTCTCTGACTGTTATTGTGACTGCGAAACTTGTCATTATTTACTGAGCACACTTTTTTATAAATTAAATTTCAAACAGGAAAAAAAGCTGCTTTTCTGGTAGTACATCCAACATTGAAAATAAAAATTCTATTGTTTTGTCTCACAGTCCACGAAGCACCTAACCAAACTACAGATATACATTTTCCATGCAGTCAAAGGTTAGGCCACTAGTCTTGTAGACATAGAAATTTATTAGCTTGGACACTAACTAATTATAGAAAGAGTTAATTAGTCCATTCTTTCCAAAAATCTCCCTAGATGCATATATTTTAAAGCAGGTAGAGAGAAAACAATCCAGCAATAAACAATACCCTTCTGATCCTGAAGACCTTTTTCTTCAGAAAAGGTAAGCTCATGCTTATTGAACTACATAGTAAAATAAAAAGTCCTTAGGAAAAAAATCCTTTCAGCCTCCCAAAATAAATACAGCTGAAAGTTAAGCTTTTCAACTGAAGAACATCTTGATATTGTCTCAAAACTAGCGGCAGATGTTTTTCTTCTTTCATGTTTGTGTCCCTTCAACACCTTTTGAAAATTGTGGAAGAAAGAGAAYACCTTATGCAACCTGCTTGATGTTACTCTTTTTTAAGATCACAATTCTTGCCGCCATGATCACGTCTTAAGTGCTTAGATGACTGCTCTCAACCATACGACAAAAGCTATTTTTTGCTGATGAAGCCAATAATGACCAACGACCAGTCTGACAAATGTTCACCCAGAAACGTACTAATTAGCTATCACAGATGACATTCTTCAGCTCCAAGGCGCTGGAATGATACAAGCTCTGGTACAAAGACACAAGTCTTCTTCAGCTTGTGATTTCTGCACCCAGCAATTCCAGCAACGATACGCAGCTCTCCTGTGAARCGCGCAACGTGAAGCCAGGTTCACTCTAGGACCTAAGCATTCTTCCACACCTTCATACCCTCTTGTCTTTGCAGTTATGAACTGAAAAGTCGAGATGTTTTTAAAATGAAGACTATACAGGCAGAGGTTTTCTCCTACTTATTGCTCTTTTCCATCTGATTTGGAAAAAAGTCACCAATTCCCTACCGGATTTTCCTCCACTGGATTTTATGTTGYTCTTGGCATCTCTTCCCTCTTCTCCCTCCCCCAGCCTTCCTTCTTTTGGTGCCTTCTGGCCCGTATTTTCTGCATTTTTTCAGATCTCTGCAGGGGTATCCAACAGTAACAGTTTATATAAAGGGAAAGGCCAAGGAGAAGAACTGACCAGCATCTTAATCAGCTCCCCTCTTCAAACTCTGCAAGCGTAAAGAGCTGCTGTAGCTCATGCAGAGGGCTATGGCTGTAATAAGCTCTGGAGAGCAGACAGCAAAGGAAAACTGCCTCCAAGTCACTTTTTCTGTGCTGCCAGATCACTATGTAAAACAGCAAGCACTTTACACAGGAGCCAGCTGTACAGGGAACAGCTGGTTTTACGTTTAAGTGTTGAAACACCATTTCTGCAACTGCAGCTAGCAGGTTAAGCAGCCAGATCTCGCTGTGGGTACTAAGTGCACTTAGTTACCCCTGAATCCTGACCTGGCCAGCAGTCACCCCCCTGAGCAGAAGGACATATGTCTTCTTTAGAACCAAATCTGTACCTGCGRTCTACTGTCCTCCCTGCCCCAAACAAAATGAGATGGGGAGCTCTGCAGTGCAGAGAACKTAAAAGCAAATCCTGGAATTTTGTTTGGATTATTATTATCTTTTTTTTAAAAAAAAAAATATGAATCAATCTCTATTCTACTGGGAAAAAAATTAAATGTATGCACTCACATATACACACAGGTCTTAAGTTAGTGAGATGCAAGAGACTCAAAACACAACATTTTAGAGGTTGACTTTAGCTGATTAGAATTCCGAATCAAAGTTAACTTCTTTTCTTAGGACTTCACTGAAAATTCAAGGCTGGCTCAGATGATGGCCCCAGGTTGGCTCAGATGATGGCAAGTCTCCTTGAAGAAAAATACAAATAGTTGAACTCTCATGATGAAGTGCAAAACAAAGCCCAGCCTTACTCTGACACATCTCTCACCATGTCAGTGTTACTATACTTATCCTTGCACTCYTACCCAAAAATCCCATACCTCCAGGGACATTCACACAGGCCAGCTTTAGACATCTAAAGGCCACAGATTGACATACACTTTATCACATGAACTGGCACATGCCAGTTTTCCTGTCGAAGAAGCAGTCCTCCTTCTGCCCTGCTCCTCTCATGCCCCCACCACACTATCTTCTCCTTTGCTTCTGTGCAGTCAGTTACAGTGATCTGCACCATCAAACTCCTCCAGGTTAAAATCCACCCAGCAAAATAACTAACACAGGCAAGTGAGAAAGAAGAACAAGCCAAACTTTTCAGCGATAATTTTCTTCTAATAAACTTCATCTTCTCGCAGTAACAGTGGGGTAACATCTACACCTCTTCAAGGTTTCAGGGCTGGGCTATGGTCAATTGGAGAGTAAGCTCCAAACAGGCCACCAGAAGCCCTGCAGATTACAGAAATGCTTCAGCAGGCAATTATTAGCATTAAGACAACAACCTAATATAGTGTATTAAATTATATATTTCAGTCTTCATTCAGAGGGAAAAAATCAATTTGTATTCTGGTCATTTACCATGCTATCCAGGCAGGCTGGATGGTGAGAGAAGCTGTTAACTGCAAGAAAATTATCAGGTAAGAAATTTCTCATTTTGTTACTCAGCTTCTCCCCTCATTTGYTGCTAATGAAAATAGCAAGCAGTGAATTACAGATGGGGAAGGCCAAGAGAAGTCTATTATTATTATTATTTATTTATTCTATAGAATGTCAGGCAAAAGCAGAAGCTCCCTTACAAAAAGCAAGAGCTTTGTAAATGAAGCTGTTATGTGGAAACCAGTCCCAAAGGGAAGTGTCTCTGCCATGGACGTCGGCTGGATTCAGAACAACTACCGGGCAGTCTTTTTTGCAGCCAGGAATATCAGAGACATGGGGTAGAGACAGGTCACACAGTAGGATCCTGACTCTGTAGTTTAGCGATCGGGACCTCCATTTAGGTAGACAAACCTGGAAGGAAGAGATGCAGGTTTGAAGTCCTTCAAAGGCAGCAGCTACACAACTGGAGATGCATGTAAAGAGCATTACTCTGCTACGCAACACACAGCTGCAGCCAGCACAGACCACACTTTTTAATAAAAATCACAGAGGCTGTGCTGCTTTATGTTAGATGAAGTGCTGTCTTTTTGCCKCTGATCATGCCCAATGACTCAGAAACAGGTAGGTGGTAAAGTGCTTCTCCATCTATCTCACAGAGCCTCATCCCAGGGATGAGGACACCTTTGTGTCCATTCAGGCAGCTATGCAGATGCATATAAGGACCTCTGCAGCCCAAAGGATGAGCACTGTCAAGGCAGGCCCAGGCTTTGGTGGTAACGGAGCATGGCAGGTTCTCCTTGGTTCGTCTGATCACATCACAACAAAATCCTGTCGCAGACACCACRCTCTACCAAACTGCTCCAAAGGATGTGCATTTGCTCCCTCCTCCTCTCCGCAGACGTTTTAGGGATTTCAGTGAGCATTTTCCCAGATGTGCTGTAGACAGTGGTGAARGATTTTAATATTTTGCCTGCAGCAGCTCTGAGGCCCCAAGGCCTTGGCATTTGGATAGAATGAAATAAGCACAGCATAATTAGCGTGCGTACTCCATATGCTCGAGATGCAGCATCACAGCGTGGCTACGGCCTCTGATACCGCAGCTTTCCGAAGAAGAAAGTTGTGGAGAAGTTCTTCGTATTCTCCAGGAACGGCAGAGAGCRGCTCTGCCTTCCACGGTTTCTGCAGAGCTAAGAAAGCAACCTTTTCCCGGCAAAGCTCAGCAGCATGATTCGCTCATAAATAACAGAGCCAGTTCCAAAGCCCGCCTTTCGAGCTAATGGCTACCAGAAAGGCCAGCCGTATGGTTGTATAACCCGTCATGCTGACTGATCTTAACATGCGACTGTTGTATATAAAGTTTATATAGTAATAGGAATATATTTAGTATGTCATTTTAGCTACGTTCTGTATTGCTAACTTTACAGGTTTTCACCAACCTGCCAGCCTTCACAGGGTTATATGCACACAAAAGAAACTGTTTAAATGTTGATTAAATACTGAGAAACAGGTGAAGTGGTCAGGTTAGAAAAATCTTAGTAAGTCTCAAAAACTAGGTAGATTGATAACAGGTTAGAAAGAGAATACTAGAAAAGATAAGGTCTTGCAGTCCATTAAATTAATTCATTCTTTACTTAAACATATTTAGGCCTCTGCATAACACTGGGATTGCASAGGCAGGACGAAGGTCACAAATCACAACCCAGTCTCACATAAAGTGAGGGAATTCATAGCTTTTTGTGCCATGCAGTCCTTTTATTTTACAGCATATGGCATAATACCAAAGCTGGTTTCCTTTATTTAACTGGGTAATGATGCTCTCCCAAGACGTTTAATGCAAGTTCACGATAACATCCTGCATCGTGGACACAATCCTCAGAAATAGSGCCATGTGTTCATAGCCCAGTTGGAGATGGAGAAGCCCATTCCCTGTACCAATTCATTTAAAAGCATTTGGCATTAAATGCAATATTGATTTATTAGAAATCATGAAAGTTTATTTTAAACTAACCAAACAAGCTTATGTTCATAAAATAAGATTCAGCTAACGTTTTACTGCTCCTTTATTACTAAATGAAACCAAAGCCACCAGAGCCTCTTTTCAAATTCAGACCTAGGGTCCTCTTCTATGGAACAGCTGCTTATCTGTATTTTATTTCTTTAGATAAGGATAAGACAGACTGCTCTGTATGCTAGCTTTAACTAGGCAAACTTCTTCCACAGGAGGATTAAGCATCATTAACCGTGCAGTAAAATAAGCACAGGAAAATGGGCTGACAGAAGGCACAGATGAGGGAAGAGTGAGCAAGATGCACAGACAAAAACCTGTCTCCTGAAAGAATAAGAGTGTGAATCTTATTAGCTAGATATGGCAGAGAATAATAAAGTCCAGACTAAAATTCCCATGCAATTTCCTTCATGCCATCAAAATCAACATAAAAATCTTTAAATGCTAAAATAAATCCAAGTGAAGAAACATTACTGTCAATGACTGCCAATTAAAATGAATAATCTGGGTTCAAAGCGTTTGCTGACATAGCTAGAAGCTGCCACAAAGACTTTAAGGGAGGTGGCAGCCAACAAGTCTCTAGAACAGCTCCTCCCCGCTGGTGGACGTGGGTGGACATGAGTGAACGCCGCCGTCCCTCAGGCAGCATGGACCTCCGTGCTGCGACCGCCTCGACCGTCCCAGGAGCAGAGGGAAGCGGGAGCTACCCCATGGAGGACCTCTCGGGAGAGGGACCAACTGCACCACGTCAGGCTCAAGAAAGGCCAAATCACGTGATTATTTCTGGCAGTGAAAAAGAAGCAATCTGTGACTTGGAGAGGTTTCTGGCCTTCACTCAGAGGAGCTTTATAAGTCAATATGTAAGCACTTACAGCTAAGACACAGCTTGACAGGTAGCCAGGACAGCTGTGCCAAGGCTGCAGGCACATCCTGCATCCACACCCATGAGCATCACCCAGCACCCGGAGCCACCAGGCCCTGTCTGAGGCTACAAAGGCTGCGATCCGAACATCCCTCTTCGCAAGGGTCCAATTCTCAAGGTGTCTCTCAAGCACTGTGTAAAGATGTTTTCACCACTGCACCAACACCAATGTCAACCAGAATGCCAAGGCTTCAATGGCCGACGTGACTGCACAGCTATGGTCCATATAAAAAGTTACAGACTTAAGTATTTCCCATTTTGCCCAAAAGAAGAGGACAGATTTGAACAATTCCTAGTTATCTAAATCACAGCATTAATTATACTGGCATTTAAAAAAAAAAAAAAAGAAAGAAAGAAAATAAGAACAACAATGTTAGGCTTTCATTATTTTTAGACAATGCATTTTTCTCCATATTGTAGTAAATTTAAAAGCAGGAATCGTTGGACTCAGCAAGGAGAACGAGAAAGCCTGCCAGATTTTTGGGAGCCAAAAAWTAATACAGTTTGGTTTTAGTAGCATTTAATTTGTATCATATTCTAAAGAGTAACTACATGACACTGCAGGGTTCCATGTCTCTTCGGTCCCAGTGATTGTTTAAAAAATTGGTTAAGCAAAGAAATAAAATAAAATTTTTTCTTTGTTTATTTTGTCTAAATTGCCAGCATTGCAAACTCAAGCTGGTATTTGAAAGTCAATCTGGGCTCTTGCTAGTTATACGTCCTTATTATCATAAACATTCCACAATTGGAAATTAGTTCTCATGATGCTTACGCCAGAAAGAAAATAGCTGTATTGCATCTGCAGGACCAAAAGTAGTAAAACGTAATAAACATTCATCTTTGCCATTGGCTCTGCAAACCAATCTGTTCAGTAAGTAGGTGCCATTTTTACACAGTTGCTTTACTACTACGTAATTATTGATATATCAGYCAAGTGCTCTCTCAAGGAGGGACTGTTCTTAAAAATGAGCTTGTTAAGAGTTTAAGGGTAAACCCTATGATAAAAAACTGCAGCTAGATTTTATCAGATGTAAACTTTTAAGGAGATATACAAGGAAGTGGAGGAATAATTTCAAAAAACGCTACATTTGAGGCAGGCATGAAATGGAAAGAGACAAGAAGCTTTAATGTGATAGAAAGAATTGGGGACATCTGTACAGAGAATAAGTTGTAGCTAGCATGAGGAATTATCAATCTAGTGATGTGCCAGCTTTCTGCATTTCAATTGCTTCACAGGCCATACCATAAAATTTGTTTGCAATGAAAGCCGTATGAAGAATTCCTGGATTTTTATTGCTCCCAGTGATATTCTACCCTGCTTGTGTACATGGATTGTATCCTTTCAAGTACAATACCATTTCATATTAGTACCTGTTTAAATTACTTGTCTGCAAAAAATGTTCCATGTTCCAAATGCCTCAATATTAAATTTTTTGTTTCAGTCAAAATACTTCAAGAGCCTGTATCAAGCTTTCAAAGGCAAGAAGGTTTCGTGCAAGCGTTCTGAAAGTCTAGTTAAAGCAATAAACTTTAAATTAAAAAGAACACTGGTTTTCAGGAGAATTCATACCTTTTTCAATCAATCAAAGCATACCTTTTCCAATCTCCTTTCCACCTTGTTATACCAAGCTTCCTCATCACTCACTGATTTCTACACCCTGGATTTCTAGAGCTGAACTTTGAGTACCAACCTTGCTCCCTGCACAAAGCCTCTGCATATACAAAAATGCTGGGCAACAGCATATCTAAAATTACCCACTCCCATACACCATGGGCCATAAAACCTTTTTTGCACTGATACCTCAGTGCAAGCACAAATGCTGCTCTCAGCCCCCAAAATACATGTTCCCACTCAAGCCATTGCCCAGAAGATGGGCAACCTTGGATCTACTGGAGATGTGGGCAACAGCCCTAGCAGGTCTACATAAAAAGAGAGCAGAAGTATGAGGCATCAACCCACTGCTCACTGCCCTTATTCACTCTGCTACCCCCACCATATCCCTACTCACCATCTCCCTGCAAGGGTGCATCCTCCCAGGCTCACTATGCACATTAGCCCGGGGAGCAGATTGCCTGCATGAGACTGGAGAGCATCTGATCAGTCTGAACCAACAACTAACCTTTGTATGACTCAAAGCAGCTGTCACTAAGGCAGAGAATGTACCTTTTCCTGGACTTAAGCTTGAAATTACAAAGAGGAGCCTACACCTGAGATTTTATCAGAACAGGCCCATGAAACAAAGGGAACAGAAAAAAATGGCAATCTGGCTTTTGGGAACTTCAGGTGCAGTGCACTGATATGGGAGGAATACAATTCAAACACCAAGAGGAGGTGCTCAGAAACACCTCCTGTGCAACAGCGCTCAGCTCTTGTGRCCCAGCAGTTACACAGAGAGCTCAGCTTCTCCTCTGAAAGGACATGGTCCAAAGGGCTCCTCCAGCCCCAGCTGCACAGGGCGAGCAGGTTTCTGCCTGCAGCGACTCAGCCTCGTGCCCCTTCCCTGCTGCTGGCATTGCCTCCCTCAGACCTGCCGTTGTACCCGACAAGGTGCCATTCCCTAATCTGGTCCTGCCAAAACGACACCGTGCTGAAAAGTTTGCTATTAAAAATGTGTGCGCGAACTTGTGACGTTTTGGATAGAACCARGTTAGGGGGGCAACCACATACATACACACTTAGGCCAGCAGATCTGAGGGAGAAGTGATGAGTAGGTAAAACAGACCCTTCTTAACCTCAATCAACTGTACCCAGAACATCACGTCTGGTCACAGCTGCTCTGTTAARATCAGGGACCAAATTCAATCAGTACAGCATAGAAAAGAATTTTATTTTTGCTCTTTGGGCAGAACTTAACACAACTGCAATTACTGAGTTGTGGGACACTTATTATGGAGGCAGRGAAAGCAACACTTCTATGAAATGCAATAAAGTCTGACTTGAAAATAAGGTGTAAAAATAAACTTTATGGAAAAGCAATTTCTCATTTAAATATGTTTCATTCAGTGAAAAATACTGACAAAAAAATACAATACAGACGTTGGTGACACAGTCTCATGTTGACAAGGATATTGCCGCATTTCAATACCTGACTTCTATGGTAATGAGATTTGCATTTTTTTCCCCTTTAACAGCAAAGAACATTGAGCATTACTTCCAAAATCAATCATTCGCCTTGTTCCTATGTAAGCATTACAATTTGGCCACAGAGAACTGTTTTACTTCCTTACCATCTGTGAACACATGGTAGCTTCCCCACCGTAACTAAATCAAATATTGCATTTAAGAGGTATCCTTCTACMCACTGTACAGCTGTTTACATCTGGCATATGAGCTTATACCTATCTCAAGAGCATTGTTTCTGAACTTTCTACCTGGTACTATTTAACAGCACTGCTCACTCTCCCTTATTTCATCCTCATTCTCTTATTTCTGCTATACAGTTGTAAATGTCTAGGTSTTTCATCACAGAAAACAGCTATACACGTTTACGTTCGTATTCAGAGCCTTACCTTTGAGTAAAAGTTACATAACTCAGTTAAACATCAAAAGGACAGAAAAAATGCTAACTTAGAAAGTGAACAAACGTATTTTCTGCTTTCTTTCAGCAAAAGTTAGTTGCAAAAAATCAGAAGAATCAGAGCCCTTCTCAGCTGCAGCTAACTCGCTCAACGCAGCKACCAGCATGATGTGCTCCTCCAGCCAGCATGGACGTTCTGACCCAATACGGTCCCACACAGCCCGCACAATCCAAAACAGAAGATCACAGTTTTTGTTATTAATAACCAACCTAAAGCTGGTTTTAGATGTCACTTTCTACTGCTTTGCATCACTGTAATTAATGAACACAGAAATTTCTGAAAGCAATTATTTCAGCCCTGCTAAATGCATTCCAGTAAGTACATATGAAAACAAAATTTAAATTGAAAAGCTGAAGACTACAGTAGCCTCATGTTGACAGGTCACTCTGATTCTAGGTCAGCGCAGAGTCTATTTTTGACTGCTTTGATTATAATTGCTTACAGAATAAAAAATAAATAGCAATTATCTCATTGTCATACAAGAAAAAGATCTAATAAATGAACCTATCTTTAAGTAATATTGAAAAACAAATTATTTTGAATTGCCAACAGTGTCAACACTAGTAACAGTCTTCTATTGAATAAAAGACCCATTTTAGTCTACAGAAGTATTTCAGCAAACCAAAAATGTCCAACTACTACCACATAAGGCTAAACTCAGGCCTGTATTTATCAACTACCTATAGAGTCTTATCAGAAAATCCATAATTACAAGGGTCATCTGTGCAAGTCTGCAGTCCAACAAACTCATATACACATATACATGTTTAACTTGACTATCACAACAGTCCTGTGGATTTCAGAGTAACAAACAAAACAGCTGAAGTACACAGGGGTTTGACCAAGTTAATCCTTAAAAGGATATAGGAACTAACTTTGCAAACTAAACTCAAAGCTACCAAACAAAAGCAAAWTTTCTTGAACTGCTACATAAAAATATTCAAATATTAAAGAAATGATATGCCATTTACATTGCTCATTTCAGTGGATTTTCAGTTTGCAGATACCACCTTGAACAGTTGAATCCGTTTAAAGAAAATTAAACACTAAATGGAGGATTATTTCAGCTTTTTCAGAAAATGTAGGACAAATGCAAAATGCTCAGGATCCACCACAGCAATGCACATGGTATTTTGTCCATCGTATTAAACTCAAAGTAGCTAAGCCTTGCAAATCTGTCGGCACTGCACTGCCGTCTTCCAAGGGCAAGTCCCGTGGCTTCCTGACCTAGGTTAATAAGTCTTTATTCTCAATAACAACTGAGACCAYGAAGCCTCCCTGAACTGAACCTAGGCCTGTGCTCCTGACATTTCAGATACCATGATGAATTGCTCAAATAACATTCWCCCAAGCAGTTAGCTTTCTACATGAATTTAATATCCTCTCTGTAGTCTCCACACATTGCACTTTCCAGAACTCTCTAATGGACAATTTCAGTTTTCACCAAGTTTTTTGGTGAAAGATTTTTCTTCCTTTCTTGGCAGAAAGGTAGGGCAGGAACGTCCGTTTCTTCTGAAAATAGACCACCTAACTAAATAACTGGGATCATTAATAGGCTCAGATTTTGGCAGCCATGGAAAAGGAAATACCATAYAACTAGCATTTCAGCAGGGAGTCACTCAGATTTTCAGCCGAGTGTGTGCCTATACGTGTCTGTCGTCATCCTCCCAACTTTGTTTTAATCCATAACCCATTTCAACAAAGATTTGAGAGAGGGGCGGCGATCCCAAACAAGGCTGYTTCCATAGGTGCTATGAGAACTGGCAGCTGGAAAGAAGGGAGCAATTATGAATGTCCCTGAAAGTATCCTGTCGCTGAAAGCCCACACTGAAACCTAGCAGCTTTTTAGATAMCAGTGAGTGCAAACAGGAGAGAAACCTACAGAAAAGCCCCAACAGCAGGAAAAATCTTAGATTACATCTTAAAACTTCTCAGGCACCTGAGTCGACCACAAAGCATAACTCTCTTTTAGTACTCAGGGAACAACTGTTTTTGTAATTTTGCTATTTATGCATGGGAAAAGGATCATTTCCAAAGCCCCAGCCAAGTTCCTCCCCTTCTCCCTGCTTGCTCTTCTCTCTGTCTCTGGACATCTTCATCTCTTTAAAACTAGCCCGTAAAGTAGATACAGCAGATGATGGCAAACCTGGACTTCCCCCTCAATGCACAGGAAAACAACGCATAAAAAGCATGCTCTGGTTGCTTCACTTTACTCCGTTAAAAAGTAGGATTGATGTAACAGCACACATCTATCAAATATCAAAACTCAGAATGACATACCAGAGCTCCTACTTGGCACATTCAAACTCTTCTCCCAGCCGAGCTGCTCTGAGCAACCACTGCAGAAACAGCTACTGCTGCCCCCTCCTCCAAAGGGCCTCCAGCCAGCAGCTGCCTCAAAAAGCAACAGAGGATAAAGCAGCTTTTGCCTTTTTTTCCCCTAGCGAGGGAGGATGAGCAGGTTACCTTCTCATCACAAAGAAATACAAAGCTTTTTCTTTATGCAAATTGAGAATAAAACTGATTTTCTGTCGTGCTTTTATCAGAAAAATTCAGGAGACAGAAAAGACATGTTGCCTGTTGTCCATTGTGCAGTTGGGATGATGCAGGAGTGATGCAAGACACAGAAAAAAACACAACAAACCAACCAACCAAACAAACTTGGAAAAGCTTTCAAGATTTTAAAACATTTTCCATTCTACACCAGAATTTTATGAAACAAAGAATGAGAGAGAGAAGAAAAGCAGAGAGAATGGGATAGTTGTGATAACAGGACAACCAGGTTGTGTTAGCCAACAACAGCTGAATGGTTGAGGGCCTTCACTTGGGACATCACCAAGTGTGGGTCAAGTCACTGGCCTGCAAGGACCCGAACTTTCTCCTCTGATACCCTCTACTGACTACAGCACTGATTATTCAAGGACAGTGCTCCTTGACCAAGGCTTCTGACAAAAATGACAAGAACTTTCCTATAGAGGGTTTCTGTTTTGATAAACAAATCCTTTAGAAAATTCCTAACAAATCTACCCATAATTACCTCTAACAACATATACACAGGCTTCAGCTTATGATTTCCCTCAAATTTCTCTCTCCAATGTCTGTAACAAACTGCAGGTTTCTCCACACTTCCTCTCCACATTTGTTTGGAGATCGTTTCCTCCTTAGTAGTCTTTTAGCCAAGCTACATGCTTAGTTTTCTTCCCTTAACCTTTCTAGTAACTCACAGCATGAATGTGGAACATACTCACAGCATTCCTGTCCTTTACTGAAACGCAAAGATCCTGCCCGAAAAAATGCGTACACAGATTTTTAGAGTAACACATGCACACACAACATTCATGTGTGAGTGACAAACATAGTTAAATRAGAAAATCATGTCATCTGTAATTCCTACCAAAGACTTCAGGTACTAAAAACCTGCATGCAAAGCAGCTGGTGGTCTCCTATTACCATGCTGGCTGCAGCAAGCTCTTCACATCTCATTAACAACATAATGAAGGCTCAATCAGAGATACAGCCTATCAAGACTGCCAAATATAGGAATATAGTGGCTAGATTASAAAGATTAGCTTGTATCAAGGTTTTTATCGCTTAGTTCTCAAAATTGGTAAAGAGCTAGTCCTGTGACAGAAAATATTTTCCTGTGAGCAAATAGCACACAGAGAAGATGAAATCCTCAAAGTGCTATGGTGGTATCACATGAAGAAGCTGGTACCTAGCAGGTCTTTCCACAGGTGGTGCTTAAAACCACAAAAGCAACTGCACCATTAAAGTCAGACCAAGAAGAGTGATTAGGATGGGGACACGCATGCTTACACTGATGACCAAGTGTACTCTGCATATATAACATAATTAGGGCTCAGCTCAGCAGCTTCATTTCTCATGTATATGGTAATTATGATTTAATAGGGCTTCATAATGTTCTCCCTAATTACTGATTATATCTTTTTATACACTTTTATATACACATATACGTTCATATATTTTCAAACGGGTGGCACTGATGCACTCAGACGAAATCTGAGAGAGACAGGAAGATAAAGAAGAAGAAAYCAACCCGCAGCAGGAGTCAACATGATCGGATTTATTAACAAGCGATGGCAAGCAACAGGGCAGCCATGAGCCACCCCGCCAGCCACGTGGGGTGAAAGCCAGAGGAAAAAAACACCCTTTTAGCAGTGGTGGCTGGTGATCAGACCCCCGTATCTCACACAACTTCATCTCTAGCCACTTTTCACATAGTCCTCAGGTAAGYTGAAAACTGCTAGCAGCAGGGATGACAAGTATTCGATCAATGCAAGCTGCCTGCATGGGGTCTTTAACACCCACTGAAATCAATGGAAATATCTTCTGACCTCAGCCCACATCAGATTATGCCGACAGCAGAAACAGAGGCAGAAATACAAGGGGTAATAAATGAGCAAACTATTAATTACAAACAAGAGTAAGCACAAAACCTCTCTCACGTCTTCTTTGCTGAATTAGTACTGCGTGCAGTTAGCTGGGCGCCCAACCAGTGCAAGATGGTACACGCAAAGTGATTTCGTCCTATAAAAGCCACTTTATGAGGACGTGCAGTAGCATGTCACCATCCACTTCGCATACACTATTTGAAACTATTGCCCAAAACAAAAACTGAACCAACTCTGAAATACTACCTAGATTACCAAAGGTAAATTGTATAAAGTCAACACCTTGCATTTTACCTTTATCTCTGTTATTATTAGACCTTCCTCAGTTTTAACTCTGATCAGAACTAAGTTTGTGACTTGACTCAAGAAGAGATGACCCAGACTTTGTACAGCCTGGCAATGTGACACAGGAGGGCAGGGAAAGGGTCTGCAGACATCAGAAGCACAGAAACACCAAGCAAGATGATAAATTACTCAAAGTGGTACAAAAGGACATAAAAATAAATTACAAAAGGGAAATTTTATATAGAAGAATATTTCTTGAGAACAGAGTCCCTGGTATTGACAGTCTCCTAGAAGAAATGGGGCCTCGTTTTTAGGAACTTCAAGATCAGGATGAACACATATCCCAKTGGAGAGGATGCAGGGATGCTGCGCTACCAGGAAAACGGCAGACTGATCTACCTGATCTCCATCTCTGAAGCAGTGTTCCCACAATAAAGCCCTTTTATTATGAAGAATAAGAAGGCAGGAGTTTGCAAAGACTCAAACAGATTTCAKCTTAAATATCTCTCCAAATTAGAATACTTTGTAGGAAAACTAGTCAAATGTAGTGTTTATTCCAAGCATTTTACTGCCTCAGTCTCATTAACCCAATACCTTACATGCTCTCTTTGTAATGCAAATTTGCTAAAATACTATGCTTTCCATAAAAAATTCACATAGACACTCTCACACTGCTCAAATATAAATTGTAAGTGGAGCAAAAATATACTAAATATCCTGTAATACTTAGGCTCTGCAYCGAAGTCTTATCTGCGTAAGCAGTTTGTGAAAGCAGAAATCTTTGCTGTTGCTGCAGCCACTGTAGCACAAAGGTAGAAGATTTCCCAAAGCAGCTGACGTGGGCAATTATAAACTGAATTACCACATGCAAAAGCCAAATAAAAAAGACTTTGTAGAAGATTCCTATAGGAGACTTTTTCTGAGGAAGAGAGATCATTACAGAGAGTAGAGAAGATACCCTGCATTTAAGGAGGCTAAAAATTGGACGTACTGACCTGCTATCAGAGTTCCCATTTAACAGCTGCCTGCCCAAACACTCTACGTCCTTATGAAGTTTTTGGTGAATCCTCACCATCTAGTAACACGCATGCTGTTTCCAGCCACTGCACTGGCTGGACTTAATGTCCCCATCCATCGATAACACGTGGAGCCCAACAGGAGAAATAAGATCATCCTGATGAAGGTTTCTAGTCCAACCTACCCTAGATGCTCTGCATAGCGCAAGATGACCTGGTGTCGAGGGAGGGACCAAGGAGAGGGAAAGGTTCCTGTTTCTTGATTTACATAACTGTGACAAATGGCAAAAATTTCACCTTGAAGGTGCAATGTTATGGTGACTCTCTCCCTTTTCCAATGGACTTAGGGGTTGGAACATGAAACACTAATAAACTTATGGCCATTCACATACTCAAATTACACTCAAATTCATAGAACAAATCCAGATTGATTTTGAACTAAATCCATATACRTAGAATAGATGTAAGAATCTTATAATCTTTTCTTCCTCCCCACTAGCATCCCCTCCATGGGTAACAACTACCTACTTCCAGAGATGATCTGTAATTCAGCCATCTCAAATTAAACTCCGAGCAAGTGCTTTCAAACTATATTTAGCTTTGAAAAGTGCTGCTTCTTTTTCATACATAAAGTAGGGCCTGGAAATTGTCTAATTTTCTCAGCTTTACCAGTTGGCTAAATCTTTGATTTACTGGGACTATGGGGCAGAATTCAAGACACCCTTGCCTGCAGTGACAGAAACGTCTATACTTGTTTTTCAGCAGGATTCAGAGCTTTGATGCACAAATGAGCTATAGGAGGCATCTTTAAAGAAGTTTTCTTTATTCTATATAGGAACAAGCCATCAAAAATCACATTGTAAAATGGAGAAGGATTAGTCTATGTGTATATAACACATGTACTARGTAGTTAGGATGTAGCAATTCAACTGGGAATACCTGCTGACAACTCAGCTCGACTTTGCAGTAAAGTCAGATGTGAATGCTGAGCATATCCTTCTGGCTCCCTTTCCCTTCACTAATTATATTTGTTTATGAACATTCTGTATATATTATTCAAAGTTTCAGACAATTAATTTATCCATTTGATGTGCAGAACACGGAGATCATCAACACAGGCTATGTCAACATTGCCTCAAGCTGCTGCACAGGGACACACTCTGGCCACATGCCATCTGCCACCCAGGTGTRCCTCCCAGCCTGCCCCTGTTGCCCGATCTTCCAAAACGCATTGAGGCTCCGCTACTGTTCAAGAACCCAGATGACTTCCCAGAGGAAACCAGGACCTCAGAGGGATGATGCACACTTGCACCTTTTTGCAGCTGCACCAAGCCATTATAATGTAGCAAGGGCTCAGAGGTAGGGAATCGCATTGCAGTGCGTCTGCCTAGCAGCACAGACATAGCCAAAGCTAATCTTATTTAACAAGAAACTTTTAAATGTTTAGAATGATCAGAGCCACTGCAAAAAAAAAAAAAAAAAAAAAAAAAAAAAAAAAAAAAAAAAAAAAAAAAACGTTTTGGGCAGGATCTACAATCAACACACAACCAAATCAATAATTCAGCAACCATCTTCACAGCATACGAAAAAAATATGTACCTGTTCAAATGCCTGCAATTATTTTTCAGATGTGTTCAGAGAGAACAAATACACTGAAACCTATTTGGTTTTGAACATTCAGTTAATTTGGTAAGTTCTCCGCTTTTGGGGAAAAAAAAAAAAAGAAAGGCAGCAAAATGTGGACAAGGCACAGCATGAGCAGTCATGCATTCCCCTGCCCACCTGCCTGAAGCCCAACTCAGAGGAACGTATCTGGCTATACTAGCTTAGTGTCATCTCTCTTAGTCCTCAGCCCGTCCATTAAAATGGTCAATAATGATGCCAGCTGAGAAACATCCATCACTGGGAACTCATTTTTACAGGTCATTGGCTAGCCAGACAACAACAGCTTCTAGCCATTACTGACCTCTCTTAGATATGAACCACTGATTTCCTGGAGAAAGACAAGCCGTGAGCCATCCATTTTCTTAATCATAATTAAAAAACAAAAACAAAACTGGTCAACTGTTTCTGTATGATTTGGTTTGCACAAAATATAAACATGCAATCATCCAGGTACATTTCTGGGATGCAGATACTAACATAATAGGAACCTGAATGCATTCCGTTCATCTGCTGAGACAGGGATTACACCATTAAAAGTAGGTGCTATTAAACACAAATTAGCATCAGAACAGTTTGGAGATCAAAATGTTCTGGTGCATCGATCCCCAAGACAGCTGACAAAAATAATTTGAACGGGTATATTTTATGATGGTAAAATTAACTATCATAAAAAAATARTAAAATGCCCTTTAAATATGTTCAGTTCTCAGTTTCATTAAGATGCAGAAGAAATTTTTAAAAATGCCATCACCATAAAGCTCAAGCACACATAAGAAAAAGCAAACAAACCTGCCTGAATAACTGGCTGTTTGCAGTATTGTCTGCCTTACAGCTCTGGCAAAATTGGATTCTTCAGTTGATCAGTCCCACTCTTACTATTCTATGCAGTGCTATGTATTACAGATAGATCTGCATATTTTAAGAAAAGTGGAATATAACAAACAAAATATACACCAAAATCTGTATCAAGGAAAAAACATACAACCAGCTATTTTCTCTTTCAAACATTTTAAATATGTGTCATTTGCAAACAACAGAAGATTCTCAGTCAGAGAGACAGACTGCATCATGTCTGACTCCARTAAAACGTCTCTTGAGAAAGCATGCCTTGATCTAAAATCCTCATACTCGGGTTGTAATTTCCAGTTATATTTATAAGAATTTGCTTCCTCCAATTTCATAATTGAGTCTGCACGGCTCCATATATGCCCATCAGTTATCATATGACTGCAAACCTACTTGCCTGAGAGATACTCATTCTCAAGCTTCAGAAAAATGTTAGGCTCTCCAGGTTTTCCTGAGGAGCTCATGCCCATGACCAATGTCAATGACTCAGACTGCTGCTCTCATCCAGTCTCATGACTCCTGCATCTCTCTGTTACAGTGCTTCACAGACTTGCTGTCACAATAACCATCGAGATACATGAAAATTACACAGCAAAACCACAACTAGCTGCACGTGTCCAACATTACCACTCTCGGATATTTACTGAATCGCTCTCTTACTCACCAGGCTCTCGGTCCTTAGCAGCTATGCACTCTTTTATGGACTCTGTTATGCCAAGACTAGCTGCAGTGGGGAGTGGGCCGAGCAAGGATTCCAGTGCGGGTGGTCTTACAGGAGCTTCACTTCCATTTTTGCATTCTCCGTCTTCATTTGTTTTTAATCTATCCTTCTCAAGAAGTTCATTATAAAAGTCCTTATTTAAGTGATTAGCAGCTGCTTCCAGTTCCTCATCTTCTGCCTCCTCCTCTCCAAATATGCTAGAGGTATTATCTTCTATAGAATCTGAACAGGGAAAAAAAAACAACAAATCATTGCACACCATCTGTTACAGAAACTAAATAAATAGGCACTCACTTAAAGAATAAAAACCTTTAGAGAAAATCTGTAGAAGAAATATACACTATTTACAATACACGAATGTACAGTTTCCAGATGTTCTTTAAATTCATTATCTTTCCTATTAAAACATATTTTTGTGAATACAGTCATCATTTAAAATAGATTCATTGTGTTATCAAAATACGGCAGGGTTTTGTGACAGCAGCCAACTACTTACCAGCATAATTACGAATAAAAAACAGTCAATTCAACCTGCACAAAGGCCTTCCACATCAATAGATCAGCTAGGGGGTTCAGGGACAGAAGGGCCTAAGTTCTGGTCCACTACATTTTTGATGCTGAAARGAAACATTCTCAGGTAGGAGCACCAAACATACTGTACCAGAAAGGAAAAACAACCAAAATCATTAATGAACGGTAATTCTAATAAACAACTTGGGTTATTTTGCACGCTGRTATTTGTAATGACTAACAGATAGCATGTATCCTAAGGCAGAGAAAACCCCAACATGTAAATACAGATCTTTTATAATACAAGCATATACATGATCACAGTTATTACAATGAAGTTCATACATATAAGACTGGATCTGAACCCATTATTATTTAATAGTATCAACATGATATAGACTTACCATCTTTAGTGAGATTTGCAAATACTCCTTTTGCTTTTGGTCTACTATTTTCTAATTCAATCTCTATTTCATCTTGATAGCTCGATATTTCACCTGTAACGACGAAATAAAAATAGAACTCAGCCACTGTTGATGTAATTCTGCATAAATGAGTGATATGTTACACTGAACATGACTTATACCTTCAAAATCTTCCAGCTTTTTTGATAACGCCTTCTCAAGCTGAAATGAAAATCAACAAAACAAATTAAACGTGAAATTGCTAAAAAAAATAACTCTCTGTACTATTTGTGAACTATATATTCAGACATGCAACTTCATGGCATTTTTAAGGCAATAACCAAGTTTCAAATCACAATTCAAACTACTTTGTTGTGTCAGAAAGGTAAGATGGACAAGTTTCAAAATGCTGACTGATTTCAAGTGTTATCTCACCAATCTCTCTCTCTCACCTGATACTACCAAAGGGACTTTGATTCTGGCAAAGTGCAGATAAAAGGCCCCGTTTTTCTGTCCCTACAATTGTGCCTGTAGACGTCAGCAAGTGCAAGGACAGCGCTGAACACATTGCACATGCGAGTACAGACTGACGTATCGACCAGCAGCACTCAACAGACTCTGGAGGACACCAKAAACATGCTAACAGACCTTTAAATGATAGTATAATATTTAGAATATTAAAAACAAAACCCTGAAAAATGAATAATGTAAGATACGGCTAGAACGGTTACAGAATCTTCCGCTCTGGAGCCAGCTTCMGTTCATGCCTTGCAAAGAAATTAAGCCCCACACTAAAATTACTCACTATGGCAGCACGTGCTATACACCACAGAATAAAATGAGCAGCCTAACTAAAGTAATTAGAGTATGTGTTTTCATATGTGTAAAATAAAAAAGCAGTTATAGGTAATGGCAGTGCTATCTTCTTGAAAAAAGTGCAAGGTCTCGTTRTTAAAAAGCAAATACCTTTYCAATTCTGATCTTTGCTGAGTAGGATGGAAGAGTGCAYACAGCACATAAAAGAAAGTAGACATTAGGACAGCTATACAAGATCTATGTGCCACAAGCTCAGCTTCATTTGTCACCCCAATATTTTAAAGATCAGAAGATCTGAGGCTTAGATAAAAGCTATGGGCACAAGAAGAGAAACACACGTGCAGCAAGTGAGCAAGCAAAAAGGAGAGAGCAGCACTTAGTGTAACCACACACCACCTTGCAAACGGCGGCAGCATCTGGGCAGAGTTATGGAGCCTTCATCTGCAACAYGCCAATCGTGCTAAGCACCAAGTGCTGCTATCCTGCAAAAACCAGAAGCTCGGCTGGTGCTCCTCTACCCAGCCACCGAACGTCCTGGATGTGCGCTAGCACGAGCAGCGACTCTGTACCCCTCGCAGCAGCCGACTCGAATGGCAGCCATGCCTTGATCCCTCATCAGGAGATATTTACAGCTACATTTGGCACACACCTGAAAAAGCATGCCTCTTTAGAGAAGTGAGCAAAAATAATATGGAATGAAAACTTCTCAACTTTTATTTACTGGGAGGCCCATCTAATAAAACAACCAAAAACTATCCTTTAGTTTATGGGCATCATATATGCTAACACTCCTCCTTTTCCTAAGAACTTCAAAATAGATGCAACTAAATCTTACCAGAGGCCGGTCAGACAGGAACTAGCATTAACCGATTCACAGAGGAAAATACAGAAGAGAGGAGAGAGGCGAGAAACACACAGAGTATCCAGCTCAGAACCCACCTGCTGTATCTTCAATTTTTTTTGACCAGCCGTAAATGAAGGAGGATCACATTCTTCTTCCAAGTCAATCTTCATAAATTCATCTATGGTAAGCTGACTTGTTGGTGTATCTTCAAATTCTGTCAATCTGCCAGAGAGTATAGTATATTACTGTAGCATCTTTAAGAACAACTTTAAAAGTAACAAGACCTGTCAAACTGCTAGATTAGAGAATAAACATGTCATCCTTGGAAATTCTTGCTCAAACACAGAAGAGATTAAAACTGAAGTGATACTAATGGTTTCCTCTGCTCCTAAGTAAGCATCTTTTCATATCACAGATTAGTCTTTGATTTATTAGATTATGTAAAAAACACTTTTTTGATGAACAAACACTGAACAGAAATGGGGAAGCCACTCAGGTCAATTATGCGCAGACTGACAAAACTGAGATGAGAAATACAGATCATTTCTCCTCTCCCACTGCTTTTGTGATCAACATCAAAAAAATACACCAGATTCCCAAACTAAAATGTCTGCCATTAGAGCATAAGAGTATGCTCAAGAATATTCTTAATATATTAGCATGATTAATTCACACAAAGTAAACGTTAAAGTAACATATTTTCAGTCGACTGTAAGAGGGACAACAAATGACCTTCCAAGGACACAAACAGGCAGCCATGAAATAAAGGGATCATCTGCACGTTGCATAGATTAGATAAATGCATATAATCGTAAAATAACATAATTTGCCCTTGTTCAGTGTTCACATTTTTGAAGTTACTACCTAAGTGGGGGGGGGGGAAGAGAGAGAGAGAGAGAAAGAGAGAGAGAGAGGACTAATTCCCCAGGGAACTGCCATGAAACCAGCCGAATCTTTCAAAGGACTGAAACCGAGAAGAGACTGCTCTGTCATAATTTCATCTACAAATTTCAGCATTTTATACAGGTGGTTGAAATGATCATATCCATTTTACAGCTGGAGAAAATAAGACAAAAGGTTAAGMACAAAGCCAGGTCGGGGAACGTCTGGCAGACTGCTCTTCTGACAGAAAGTGCCCTTTTAATAATATCAACATTTTCCATGGGAAAACTGCAATGATGGGCCTGCAGCTGCTTTGCTGCGATATTCCCATCTTCCAGAGGAAGCAGAGCTGACAGGGGCTCCCATCTGCAAAGCCAGGAAACTAAAAGATGGTGATTCAGTATTCCCAAAACAGGACCTTGCAGAGTTTCCCCCCAAAACTGTTTTCTCTTTTGCCTCTGATTGCAACAAAAATTCTTCCCAAGTAGGAATTTTCTCTAGGGTAAAAATTCAGTTTCCGACAAACTCCAAATGCCAAGGCCAAGAGCACCTGATCACACATACTCCCTAAGTTAGTATCAGTGTCTGTATTATTTTAGTTACCTACCTCCTCAAATGAGAGAGAGTCCTCAGGTTATAAACAGAAATCAGTCTAAATAGAAAAGAGACTCAAAGTGGGCAAAGAAAGCATCTTCTCCATTTTATAAACTGGGGAACAAGATGAGACCAAAGSGCATCGGCATGACGTAACATCGGCACACTCGCTTGCAGGCACCTTGCTCCCAGAGCAAAGCCCGCAAGCCAACGGCGCATCTCCTGCTGCGAAACGCGTGGGGGGAGTCCAGCAAAAAAAACAGGAGCAAGCAGCATCCTGAGCACACGCACGGCTCTGCCAGCCGATACCAGCACTGCCGAGAAGGAAGCATCTGAAATCTAATCTCTCTTCCGGAGTTCGGGCATTTCCACGAAGCACCAAATTCAAAAGGTACTTGAGAGTGACTGACAGCCCAAAACCTCCTCCTTGACGTGATTGCCAAAATGTTCCCTTAGAGCATCGCTGACCAGCTCCCTCCTCTTCTCTTTCAAATCAAAGTCGGCAGGAGAGGAAAATKCTGTCGATAGTGGGAGCATCCAGCTATTAATTAACAGACTAGAAATCCTTCTCGACACAACGGGCTTCCAGCGYGCATTACCACCTTCCAGGAGAGTGTCTCATCCACCAGGCTAGAGGCAGAACTTGGCTACGGTGCCACTACTATTATTTTAATTCAAAATTCATTTAATGCCAAATCCATATCTCATTTTAGAAGCGTGGAGCTTCCCAGCCATCATCGTTAAACTACACAGTCATCTATCTCTTCATATCCTCACCCTTCAGCCATATGAACTGCATGTTTACAGGTAGTCCCACTTCAACAACATGGTTGAGGCCACCCAGCCTCACTGAGCTGGAACATTATCTTCTCTCCTGCTGTCAAAAGCCAACATACACTTGACACAGATCCCTTGCTTCTTCATCCCATGCACGCTCCCAGTTTGAGACAGGCACGCAGACACCCAGCCCCACCAACATGGCAACACCTGTAGCCAGGCAGAGCAACTGAGAAAAAGTCAGTGGCAAAATCAGTCATTTATGAAGGAAAGTAGGAGATGAGGTCACCACACCTGGATTTCAGCCCCTCAGCTCGCACAAATCTCCTGTCAGGCACCGGAGGCTCAGTCCGTGCTCCCTCGCTCAGTCTGTCCTGCCGCATGACTCGCATCACCCACCAGCACGATGGTACAGGCACAGGACCCCCAGTGGCCAGCCCCAAATTACAGAGAGGCATGTCATCTCTTAATTTCTGGACAGCCTTAACCACAAGACTAACCTTCCTCCTGAAACCAAGCACCACACCCAATCCTCAGCCTCAGAGCTCAAAAATGATCCAGCTAAATTCACTCCACAGACATCTCCATACCAGCAGTGTCCTACGTCATGAGGAGGACGAGAGTTTGTTAAACACAAACCGTGCACAGCCACGTGCGGTCCCTGCTCTGCAAAGGACACCACCAAAAGTCCCCAGGTCCACAGCTGAAGCCATACAGACATCATGGGACCAAGACCTGCAAAATCTGGTGTTAAGCACAGTGCGCTGCAGGACGGAGATCTGCTCACTCAACATTTTCTCCTTTAAATCAATATAAATAAATACTGATTGCCAACCACCTGTCTGCCTCAATGTTTTACATTGGCTGATGTTCTGCCTATATATTTTTAAACATTTCTTTAATTTTCCCCAGTGTTTGGACACATGCCATCAAGGCAACACACTGATGTAAGCCGGAGTCTACATGGCGTAAAACAAGGTAACATTAGTTTGGCAGCTAATAAAAGCTGATGCAACCTTAATTATAAGCATGATAATTTCAGGGGCAAGGGAGTGCCCTCATGAAGAAAAAATAGCTGCAGGCTGTTTTGGGGGTTTTGGTTTTTCTTTTTTTTTTTTTTTAAGTTCCACATAAAAATGATATCCAAGTTCATTTTGTACTTTTGTTAATCTAAACATCTAATAAAAGTAGCCATTTTAAGTCATGCATAGAAAGAGGAAAATAAACAGATATACAAATTAGGATCTTATTTCTTTGGCATCAGTTCAGAAGGGCTCTAAAATCTGAAAATTGACAGATGAGTATTTTCTATTTATAGCTGAAGCAGAAGCAATCGCTACAGTTCAGGCTAAGATTCAACTTCCAGAATAAATGCTCCTCTTGGAGTTTCTCACAGGCTCTTTCAAGCAAACTCCTTTGGGAGAAAAATTTTTCCAGCGCTTGGTGTCATCTGCCTCTAATCTCAACCCCTCTTTTCAGAGAAAAATTTCCACAGCTTTTGTTCAACCAGGGTGCAGATAGAGCACTTTTGTGCACAGAACAGCAAACCCGTTCCATTCACACTTAATTTAGCTCCCAATAAGGGAAAATGGGTCAGTCATTTTGAAGTTATGAGCAATGTTTTTTTTTCATTTTGTCTTGGTCCGAGGAGCATGTCCAGCGGAGACTTCTGAATCTAGTCTGTAGCTAAGAAGAAAAAAGACTCCCAYGCGGCACTAGCTGCTCGACTTCAGTATTTTCTCGCAATTCTGGAGTGGTGGGGCTCAACAAAGCCCTTGAGCATGCAAGGTCTTCTAGAGTCCAGCCCAAATGCTTCAGGAGGCCCAGAAGTTCGAAGCCCGTGATGGACCTCTAAGCAGGGCGAAAGCAGAGAAAGCCACGCTGGCCGCCTCTCCCCGGTCAAAGGACAGCAACCAAAGCTGGCGGCCAAGCTCGGAGGGGCACACGRCATCGCGCTGCTCGCCTCCGAACACAGAATCGACGTCTAGGTCTAGGAAGCAGACGGCTTAAAAAGAGGCATCTCMTGCTGGACCTCTGTGATCTACGCAGTCTTAACTGTCATGCTAATTACAAATATTTCAGTAAACAGAACAGCCGATTTGACAACTGCAGCGTTTGCAGGCTCTAGAAAAGGAAGGAACTGATTTGTATYGTAGTGAAGCGTCACAATATTTCACTCTATTGCCACAGTCTCACCAGAGCGTTCATCACYGCTGCCTGCTGCTCTCACCTGTGCGCTCGCTAATACGAGACATGCTCAAGGCTCACGCTGCCGTGGCAAACTTTAAGCAACCGTTATTTATCATATTACAAATGTAACCAGCTATTGCATCATCCTTCTCTACCCTTGGATTTTTTTTTCCCACGCCAGATACTGTTTATGCGTGAACTATTTATGGAAGAATGYAAAAACACATCCTTACAGTGACACTTAATACAGGGCATATGTCAGAACTAGTTACTTAATATTTCCTACAATATCCAAAAMGTATTTTACAGTATTCACTGATATGAAAATAATTGAGAGTGTAATGTTATTATAAACAAACACTGTACGTATCTGTAACTTGATTTATACTTACGAAAAAAGGTATTTTTAAAGACTGCAKCAGCAGGTATCCCCATATTAAAGGTAAGCACAAAATCAAAAGCAATGTAGTTACTATGGTTTTACAATTTACARTTCATCACCTGAGCTGTGCTAAATTACTTTGTTCCTAGCCCAATGCAACTGCAAAGAGAAGTATTTTCAGTTAAACAACTTTCATGATATGTTAAATTAATATATTTCACCGCTTTTTGCAGTGGACTAAGAGCACGCACACACAGCCATTTACTGAAAATTAATTGGTGACTGATAATTTATTGCGTTCTTTTGCTGGCAACTCTCTGTGGTTGCTGGAAGTATTAAAGAACAGATACCTTGAAAGATTTATTCTTGCACCAATGAAAAATGCCATTACAAACTAGCTGCTTTTACTTGCTTACATCAAAACAGAAATTTAAAATTATCACAAATTTGTTAGCATAAATTTTAAATTTCTGCAAACGCTTACACATATGATTGACTCTGGTTAACATTTAGGCACATGGTTAGCCCACTAATAATCTCACTGACAGATCTTCCTTGACATCCCTGAAATCTGTCAGTCAAAAGCTTTCGGAGTTTTTGTTCTAGTTTTCCCCACTGCCCCTCAATCAAGCATTTACACTATACTAATGAAACAAAGTGTTTTAGCATTCCTTAAAATTTTGTTTCATTAGCATGGCTCCTCCACCGTGGCATGTTAAAACACTCCATGATCTTCACAGAAAAGAAAAATGGCACACTGCTTCATTTCTTAACCTAACCACTCGGACGAGCAAAGTCAAAAACACAGGAAACTTTACAAGATCTAAGCTTGAGTTAGCGCTAATAAATTAATTACTATATCAAAAGCAACAGATGATAAAATAATTTTGAAATGCCAATTTTAAAGAAGTACAAAGTACTGAAAAATATGGGGAATCTAATTAGTATTAGCCTACTAGCTGTATAGAAGCAGGATTTAGATAGCAATATTGCCTGTGAACTGGATTCTTCAAAAATAAAGCCTTTTTCCATTAGAACAAACTATTCAAYTTGCAGAGACAGGCACCTCCAACCTGCATGGATCTAGCTGGCTTTTAACCTACCATGCCAGAAAGATTTCTAGAAATCATTTACAAACCACTTTAAATTATTTAAGTTGTGACATTGAATACTTCTCGATKTAATTTCTTCGTTGACCAGAGCAGYGGTCAGTGAAGAWGCCCATGGCTGCTCACCTGCGACCAGGTGGAAACCTCCAGCAGCTCCTTCACCTGGGGCAACCTGCCCGYTTTTCTCTCCACGCAGCACTTCAACCAAACGCCGCTACTCGACTCYGCCTTCCCGCACATCCTCCACCTTTCTCCACGCTCAAACAGCTTAAGGAAATGCCTCTCAYTTAATTCACCAGATGCCTTTCCCGGAGGTTGGGCCCGGATTTTACTTGCATCTCAGCAGAACATTCACTTCTGCAAGCCTCTCCTTCCAGCGTCCCGACCTCGATACAGCTTCAGCACTGCCGGACTCCCAGCCCCGCAGCCAGGCACCTCCCTGCCATGGTCTCCTCGGTCCCGAGCCCGCGCTCACGCGCCAAACCGCTCTTCTCACCTGCCATTGCAGAAGTCTACCCCACCAGAGACTGCACTAGCTCTTCGGGCATGAAGTTTACATGAGCTACATATTGCTGCAATGAAAATAAGACAAGCTGCAGGCAGTACATTTCTCTCTACACATGAATCTTTATTTTTTTTTCCAGAAAATTACCAGTGCAATCATTGAAAGAGCTACAGCTGGATCTACAGGGTATCAGCAAAGGACCCTACCCATGAAAATCCCTGCAGTATCTTCACTCAGTTTGGTGACTGGAGCTACAGTGTAATGAAGTGTTGCCTTACCTTCACCAAAAATACTCCTTTGGTTTGAAGAGAAACACCTCAAAAATAAACATTAAGCATTTTAAACCAACTCTGGGTTTTCATTTCAATTCCTTCTAAATGAAGCTTTGCTTCCACTGAAATTTACCTCTCCTGAAAGTTCATCATAAATAGGTTTGTTAACAGACAGCACTTTAAGGAACTTAGAAGAAATATGTTTATGTAAAAAGCAGTTCAATTTAAAGATAAAGAGAGCAAGTCAAAGAAGTAAAATGCAAGTGTTAACAACGATAAGCTGACTTATTTTAATTCCTATTGAAGAAGTGCCCAAGATCTTCAAACAGGCATAAGGGTCGCACAGTGTTAGATACTGCACAATGGACAAATACCACAAAAATTATTCCCACTGCAGATAAGGTATCATTTGGTACGCAGAAAAAGTATGCAACAGGTGACTAAACAGATGAAGGAGCAGAATATACAAAGGTGAAAGGGGGAGTAGTGAAGACAGGCGCATTAAACAGGCGTAAGTGTGAGGATTCAACTAAATAGAAGGGTTGGGTTTATTAAAAGTTAATTCTGCTACCTCCACAGATGATTACACAGAAAATAACAATTTGACTAATTAGTTAATATTTGTACAGTGCTTTGAATATATAAAGTGATATATAAGTTAATATCCTTTCAATTAGACTAGAAATGAGGTATAGAATTACCAGTGCATTTATTAATATTTAATACTTCTCTCTCCACAACAGCTACACGCTTTACATTTTAATTGTGCGCTTCAAAACATAAAGCTGAAAGGCCCTGTGAAATAATTACAATGTTTTCTTAGCAAGATTCCACCAAAAAACAAAACACACAAGAGCTTTTTACCCAAATAGGCAGTTAAGAACTCTTGATCCAAGGATGGGGGACAGCTCCCCGGCCACTTCCAGGCTGCGTYGCGTTTCCCTTCGGAAGCAGATTCCCTTTATGCCCAGGTCATTTATTTTATGATGTGAAGGTTTCTAAGTTCCACYACGTTTTTGCAAACCCCCTCTTAAGAGCTGCCCTCCGCTTTCACCCAAGCACGCACAGCGCTTCCCCACCACACAGAGCAACAGTAGCTCTTTACAAATCCCAGTAACAGCAAAAATAATTTAAAGGAAATAAAACTGTACATCAAACCGAGAAGCAAAGAAATTTTTAAGAATGTGGAAGAAGTGCTTATTAATTTAGACAACTTCTACTCAATGGCGTTTTGAGAGGAATTCTTGAAAGAAGAGGAAAAAACCGTTATTCAAAGGAAATTTTTTATTTGCCTTTGCTAAATACTATATAAAATGCTCTTATTTGAAAAACATCAATCAAATTTATAGATTCGTGATAAATACTGTTGTAATTATAGCTGCCTGAAAATAATTCAGCTGTCACGTTTACCCTGTCAAAGTAAATAACGCTGTCATTTTAGTTGATGTGTGTGACTTGAGTAAACATTTCAAAGCACGAATTTTGAAGTAAGATTTCTTTGCATGAAACAATTGCTGAAATTAATTTTCCTTCCAACTCTAATTTATTATGCTTATTTTCTTAGCAAGAACAAACTCTTTAACTATTTAACCAGAGCATCTTGCAGTAGATTCTGGGTGCATAAATCATTAATTATACGAAATGCACATTAAAAAACATGACCTGTTGACCAGAGAAAAAAAACGGTGTTCGTACCGATACATCCTCACTGTCATAATACCCTAAAGCACCTGAAACATTAACTTATATTTATCCCTATACTACTCATGCAAGGTAGGGAAATATTATTACTCCTGTTCCATAAATGAGAATCTGGGGCACAAACATTTTTCACAATTAAGAAGAGAATATTACTAACAAGTATTAGATTCAGCTGGATGTGCTCAGGCTCACCTCAGCGAGATGGCAGAAAGAGTGACAACAAGGGAGCTCTCTAAAGACAAATCTTGGTCAAACAAACCTTAGAATATAGAGGTAAAAAATTCATACGGGGGGCAATAAAAAGCATGGTATTTCATTTAGGTCATTTTTCAGTGAACCTGGGAGGAAACAGACAGTTAGAACTGCTTCCTTCATAAAAAGGTGGAAAATATTAGTAGATCTTAAAAAAAAAAAAAAAAAAAAAAAAAAAAAAAAAAAAAACACACACACACACACACCCCAAAGGTACATAAGAAATTCCCATTTTCAGCTCCACATTCTGACGATAATTTGACTTCTGACCCTTTCAGGGAAGTTATCATTAGAGTCATTGTGTAGTCTTATATTTACTAGCAGAGCAACACTATTGGAAAAGAATGTTTTATTAAAATATTTTTAGACGTTCCACTCAATCACAGCGGTGGAACAGGACTTTTCAAGTATTCTAGATTAATGAAAACATCCCATTGTGCACCCTCAGCTTTGAGAATCAATTTTTTTCTGAATACATAACAATGCTGTTGACATTTCTCACATAAAGGTTTTTTGCCTTAAACTCTTCACCTGTTAAATGGACACAATGCTTCTTACTTTGCTAAGCATTTGAGGCCTTACATAAGAGGTAGATGTTATTACTTAAAAGTGGCCAGCTGAACACATTGTACTATTTTATTCTTGGCACATCTGAAAAGGAGAAGAACCTATTTTTCTCCAATACAAATTCGTTTTCGACTAGGCCGCTTTTCAGTACTGTAAACGACAGATAAATGCAATAAAACTCCACTGACCTTTTCCTTAATGTAGACTCACAAACCTTGACCACTCTGATGACCTCTTTAACAGTGCGTCGGAAATCATGCATTCTTGCTGCCACTAGCAGGGCTAGAGAAGAAGCAGGGAAAGTCAATGTCAAAAAGAGGAAAAGTTGCTGAAGAAAGGCAGAAAACAGGGAGATAAGCGTATCTTTGCACCTACGTTCAGTTAAAGAGCAGTGAATGCTGATGTTCAGCTGCACACTTGAACACAAGTGACTAACTTGTCTATACAAACTTTTGCTTCCCACCCAGTAAAATTAAGCTGATCACAAACTGTACCCTAGAAAACCCTGTGCTTTAGCTCGTCCTGGAAACCATGGCAAGCTATTCAAATGCAGCACAAGAATATATAACTGATCACACATTTTCAAAGTTACCATCTTCTTAGCAGAATTTGCTACAATGGAATAAAAATCTCCRGTTAACTCTGGAGGAGCGGGAAGTGAAACACTGAATCTGCTTAAGCTGCTGCTCTCATTTCTGCCACTGCTACCACTGCCCTACCAGAGCCCAGGCATGCTCATGCAGCACTGCTATGTACCTCAACACCTATTTTAATACTGGCTGTGTTTACATTGGCATTTTGATTCAGAGCAATAACACAGTTTTGAAGCAAACCCTTCATGAGCCCCATCCATCATACAAGGTTCAGTGCGCAGCATAGTTTTAAGCATGCAAACACCATTCCCTTCCGAGGAAGCCAAGCCCGAGCGCCTCTCCAGGTGGACATCACGTGCCACGGACATTCAGTCCAGGTGACCAAACTGAACCTGTTCCAGAGTAAACGCCGCGAACTGCACGTCGTGTGGATGGATGTAGGGTACTCCGCACCAGCTGCTTTTGCTTATTGATGCATGCTTTCTCAACCAAATTACATGCTGGTGTGCATACAGCCTAAACAGTTACTCAAAGATAAGGCTAGTTTGCCACAGAGTCCATACTCAAATTTGGAACAACGTGCAACAAGCAAATATAACTAACTGGAGGAGGCCAGAAGATTCAAGGGGATTGCAGAGTCATGGGTTGATGAAGGCTTATATACTGTTCTTCATTCAAGTACGTATATACAAGATCTTTCAAATAAAATAAAGTACATACATGAACTACGTGACTACATATGCTTTCTGTTACTCTGACCTCATTGCCTGCTACTGACTACCTTTTAATCCAGCCCTGCCGAGCCAGCAGATTTTTGGAAGCACCATTACAAGAACGGATCTTGGAAAGAGATGAAGGAGCAGAGGGCATTAACCTCAAAAATTTGTTAGGAAAGGGCCTTTCTTGCATAAGATGCAGTGTAAAGACATGCATCAACGCATTTGCAATAATGGGATAGTTTTAACCAAGATAATCTAAGCCGAAAAGAGCAGTAGGAGAGCTCAGGAGATATGTTTATTAAACCCMTATAGGCCAAAAGAGAAAACAGAAAGTCAGAACACTTGCATCATGCACAAGTTAGAGGGAACCAGTAACTCTACACAAGAAACCATGCAGATGGGGGAACGGGGCAGAAGCGTTGTCAGTGAAAATCTGACATAGCAGAAGATACCAGAAGACCTTCAGGCAAGACGAAGTGACAAAGGAAGGGAACATTTTAACAGCAAGCCTGAAGAGACGGCAGGTGAGAGGAGCTCCGGAAAGGACGACAGCAGATGCAAAATGCAAGATACACATGATCTGAACAAGACGTGCAGGAGGAAGGATAAAAACAGCAGTCTGAGTTGCAGAAGCTGTTTAGATGCAGAGCTGGGTAAACTGTAAGGGCCCAGCAAACCCCGGAGAATAGGGCACCACCGACAAAATGCAAAAGCTTGCATCTGTACCCAACTCCAGGCTCTTCCATCCAAGAGAGCAGGCAGCGCCCTCGTGGTTGGAGCACTACCCCGGGATTTCACGTACCTGCTCCACAAAGGCCGGAGGGCCTGCGGCCGGTGTGCATCCAGTCTCTCTTCATCCGCTGCAACAGCCTGAGAGCCGTCATGGACACTTCATGGTTCTTATCCCCAAATTCAAGCATGTGTGCAAAACGAGGGATGTACAAACAGGGATCTGCAACAGAACATAGCCCAATTATTTCTAATCCTGAGCTTGAATTTCTGAAACACGTAGCTCGAGCAGCAGCACCGCCGGCATGTCACGGCTAGCTCGCTACGTGGCTCGTGGACAGAAAGCAACRCTCGCAACGGCCCAGACTGTGTGGCTGGGGCCAGATCCCCCGGTTACTTATCTTTAGAAACAACTTTTTGGCATAGGTATAGCTAAAGTAAAATCCTTTCTTGTTTTCCAAAGAGAAGCTTTTAAAGCACTGTACAAGGGGGGGGGGGTGCACGTTTTTCAGGGTCCAAAGCTGCAAATGCTGAATCCAACTTGTGAGCAGCATTTCTGCTATCAGTGAAATTATATACAAAGTTACGTTTTTGAAAAAGCTTTTGTATAAACAGGTAACTTAGGTCCAAAACTTTTAACATTTCCTGCAGAGCAACAAATAAACTGATTTCCACGTCTTCTCTCGCACCCACCTAAAAATTAAGTTTTGAACAAAAGCCATTTGCTTAAAATTCGATGTTCCTAGCAAAAGTCCACTCACACCTTCGAAGTTAATCGCAGCCCCTTCACAGACTCACGTTCCACCAAAACCAAACGCCGTTTATTACAAACACTGAGGCATACCTTCCATCGGCATAAATTACTGGAACCCCATTAACGTCAACAGCATTATAACAATTTACATCAGCCAAGGATCTGCCTCCTGATGTATCAACCTATTTCAAACGCTGGTGTTACCCGCTCCAGACTAGCGGTGCTTTGCCTAAGCCAATTTATAATTTATCAATCTTGTAAAAGCTATGTTCAACGCGTGTTTACTCTTATTTGAGACATCAGTCTCTCATTTCCTGCCGGCCTTTTATCACTTGACCGAAAATCCATGAGGTTCGGTAAATTGTTAACCATTAGGTCTCAACTCAATTTCCTTAGCTGATCCCCTGCGTGGGCACTTTGACTGATAAAGACGAAAATTCGGCTAGAAACACTCAAGCGGTCTCACAGATTCGCAGTTAATCAAAGCAGCTTGAGTTTAGCACGAGGTTCTAACAGCGATGCCCCGTCGCCATCCGTAATTGCCACGCTCCCACGATACGGCGTCGCGCCTGCCAGCCCTTCGGAAGCATTTCAGCGACAGCACGCTATCTGTCGAGCTCAAGCTTCCACACGCRTCTCCCTCAAAATGCAAGAAATGCCAAAGCGCCATCGCTTCCTAAACATGATTATAAAAAAAGAAAAAAGAAATGTTTACGAAAGATTAACCGGCCTCTGCAATTCATAAGGGCAGTTATTCTGTATTTTAATTATCCAAGGAACGTGCCAGCGGATACCTAGGTACTGCACATACGTTAAGGTGCCGGTCACAGTGAGTCATCTCATCTGGAAGAACAGCTTAGGAAAACCCCTCTTCAAATATTTTCTTGTAAGGACATGTATTAACACAATTCTTTTTTTTTTTTTAAGTATAACTTTATGGATTTATAACGAGCAGAACTAACCCATTCCAAAAATACTACAAGAAACCTTTCAGCAGCGATAGCTTGCTTGAACGCATCTTTAAACCTTCCCTTCGACATTACGGCGGTCCTTGCCGGAGCTGCCGGGAGAGGCCCAAGCGCAGCGGGAATTCAGCCGGCTCCTCCGGCGGCAGGAGCAAGGCACTGAAGGGAGGATTCGCGTTAGTTCTTCACAGCTTTCTCTTCCCCCTCCCTCCCCGTTTCCCCGCATTTACACACGTTTGCATCGTAGCTGCTCAGAAATTTCGTGCCCACGGGTCATACGACAAAACGTTGCACGTTGTTAATCTAAATTCTGAAAGCACCAAAACAGTCAAAAAATGAAGACGCTCTTTGGTTTTAAGTAAAGTAAAAAGCCTTAAAGAGGCCATAAAYGGCTGGAACGTCAATATTGTCAGTACACAAATTAAACGCAGGGCCGCGGCTAGCGGGAACATCTGTTACGCGGATGCAAACAACTTAAAATCRTCCAAAAAATAATAAAAATAAACAAAAATACATGCAGAACCCAAAGACTCTGCATCTTCTCCACGTACGAAGCGGAAGCACCAGCGCACACGGGGCGCCCGGCCCCCCGCTGCCTGCGGCTGAAACCCTCGCACCCGAGCGAGGAAGTSAGGACGAGGGAAAACGCTCCGGGCTTTCCGGGAAGGGGACGGGGAGGGCTGCCAAGCAGACGTCTGAAAAAATTAAAAAGTTGTTTTAAGAGCGTCTGCTCCGCGCTTCTCTCCCCGTCCCGCTCGTGACTTGGCACTCGCCGCTCCGGGAGAGCCCAGACCCCCGCGGTTACTAACGGGGAGCCGGGCGCTTTCCCGGGAGACCCCCCCGGGGGCACCGCGGGGGCGGCGCACCGCGTCCGGGGCCGCCGGGCTGCAGCGAGCGGGAGGAAAAAAGCGGGGCCGCGAAAACACCGATTTTTTTTTTTTTTTCC
>NW_028186557.1:1066162-1146843 GCF_003343005.1 Rhea americana
CCCCCTGGAAGCGTACAGGACCTCCGCGGAGGCACCGCGATTGGGACCCGGTAGCCCCTGCTCATGCCACTGCCCCGCGGGTGCCTCAATGGCAGGATCATGAAGTGTTTGACTTTCTTTCTTCTGCTTCCAGAGACCTTAAAGAAGTCCAAAAAGAGCGTGAAGTCAAACGGCAAGGTGCCAGCATGCTATGAGATAGTGCCCCTGGCCCTCAAGAAGAAGATGGCTGCGGAACTTTACCCTGCCAGCGCCAACACCAATATCGCGAACAGCAACGCCGCCGCCGCCACCGCTGCCAACAGCAAGAAGAACGCGCTGCAGCTCCAGCAGAGCGCCCAGCCGCCCCCGCCGCCCCAGCTCCAGAACCTCAACAACAACAACTTGGAGAGCGCCAACTGGCAGTCCTTCCACCCCACGCTGCGCGAGAGGTAAGGGCCAGGCCYGCCGCGGCCTCCCTGCCTCCGCCGGCCTCGCCGCCCACCTGCGCCGGGCGAGGCGCCAGGGCAGGGCTGCCCTGACGAGGGCGGCCCAGGAGGGCTCCCCCGAGGACCGGGCGGACGTGGCGCGCGGTGGGAGGCCGGCGTGGCRCGGGACCGGGCGGGCGGCTCCGGGTGACGGGGACTGTGCGCGCTGACCTGGCCTCTCCCCGCTCCAAACTTGCAGGAACGCACTGATGTTCAATAACGAGCTCATGGCTGATGTTCACTTCATCGTGGGCCCGCCAGGGGCATCCAAGAAAGTTCCTGCCCATAAGGTTTGTGCAGACAGCATTGCACGGATCCCCTTCTCCCTCCCTTAAAAGCAGGGTTACCTCTCTAATTATGGCCCTTGTCTAATCTCAGAAGTAATTCRTGTACATCTTTAATTGAGCAAAACTGCCTTAGACAGTTCCATCTCTCAACTGCAGCTTCTAAGTTTCCCTGAGTGCAGCTCTTACCAAAAGCTGGCACGTTCAGTTATTACGGACACACACCGCTAAGGCTTCTCTTTCTTTATGTTACAGTATGTCTTGGCAGTTGGTAGCTCTGTCTTCTACGCTATGTTTTACGGTGATCTCGCAGAGGTCAAATCTGAAATCCATATACCAGATGTGGAACCTGCAGCCTTTCTAATCCTATTAAAGTAAGTGGCCACTACAAGCCTACTAATTAGGTGGACATAATCGAAGTAGCTTTACAAAATATATCTCACTTGGCATTGTCCAATGCACATGTGTTATTGTTTACTTAGCACGCTAACAAATACTGAATGTCACGTTGCTCACTGCCAGCAGCTTTGACTATAGCTTAATTCTTGTGGCCTGTATTTAATTTTCTTCCTAAGAAATCATAGATAAATATACAGGGCATTTTTTTTCCCTCCCCACCTAGATACATGTATAGTGATGAGATTGACCTGGAAGCTGACACTGTTCTGGCTACCCTGTACGCTGCCAAGAAGTACATCGTGCCGGCCCTAGCAAAGGCTTGCGTCAATTTTCTGGAGACGAGCTTAGAGGCGAAGAACGCTTGTGTGCTGCTGTCTCAGAGCAGGCTCTTTGAGGAGCCAGAACTGACGCAGCGCTGCTGGGAAGTGATTGATGCTCAAGCAGAAATGGCACTGAAGTCAGAAGGCTTTTGCGAAATAGATCAGCAGACACTAGAGATCATTGTAACCCGGGAGGCGCTCAACACCAAGGAGGTGGTGGTTTTTGAAGCTGTTCTCAACTGGGCAGAGGCTGAATGCAAAAGGCAAGGGCTGCCGGTTACGCCGCGGAACAAGAGGAATGTACTGGGAAAAGCTCTGTACTTGGTGCGGATTCCGACTATGACTTTGGAAGAGTTTGCCAACGGAGCTGCCCAATCTGACATCCTTACTCTAGAGGAAACTCACAATATATTCCTATGGTACACAGCTGCAAATAAACCCAAACTGGAGTTTCCGCTGACCAAAAGGAAAGGACTTGTACCTCAGCGATGCCACCGCTTTCAGTCGTCCGCGTATCGCAGTAACCAGTGGAGGTACAGAGGGCGGTGTGACAGTATTCAGTTTGCCGTAGACAAACGGATATTTATAGCGGGACTGGGTTTGTATGGGTCAAGCTGTGGCAAGGCTGAATACAGTGTCAAAATTGAACTGAAACGCTTAGGAGTGGTCCTCGCTCAAAATCTGACAAAGTTTACCTCTGATGGATCCAGTAACACTTTCTCTGTATGGTTTGAACACCCCGTGCAGGTCGAGCAAGATACTTTTTACAATGTAAGTGCTATTCTCGATGGCAATGAACTCAGTTACTTTGGGCAAGAGGGAATGACTGAAGTGCAGTGTGGCAAAGTGACRTTCCAGTTCCAGTGCTCCTCGGACAGTACTAATGGGACTGGAGTACAAGGAGGACAAATACCTGAGCTCATCTTCTATGCATGATGCATTTCATTTTGATTGTTTTCCAATACTGCTATGCACACACTAAGGGATTTTTCAGTTTTACTACAGAACTCCACAGCAGTATGGAATGTTATGCTACTTACCTATCTACTACATCAGGCTATCAAATAAGTGAAGGAATGCTCTTTAAACTTAATCTTATTTTATTTATTCATAAGCTATTTGACTTAATTAAGACTGCAACAAGCAGAAAAAAATGTTAAATTCTGCACGTACTGTGCATTTATTTTGTATATAGATAACTAACTTGCAGACTGCAGCTGACTTAAACAGAATGTTCTAAACTAGAGCAGTTTATGAATCTGTGAAATATAAAACATTTTTACTTGCCCTAAATTCTGTGTATTTGATCATTGCTGATCCTATGGCTTGTGTCGGGTTTATCTACTGCTAACGACAGTGATTACACCGTAGTCTGGCCGGTGTGCTGTCTGACAGAAGGCATACCTACTGCCACAAATGCAGAGGCTCCCTGGCCAGGTACCTGGAACTACCCCTACTGCAAGAAGAAGGCAGCTGCCACATGTGGAAACTCAGGCTTTTTTTTGTGTGTTGCCTAAGCTGAAGCCTCAGACAAGAAATTTGAGTATAATCAAAGCTGATTAAAGTCATCCTGTGGTTATATTTGAATCCTTAAGGTGCCTGTTYGCACTATGCTTCTGGCATCTTCTGCATTTACTGTTTGCTAGGCAATCTGAAGTTAAATGACACTTGTACCTGTCAAAGTGCAAGACTTGAACAGCCCAAGACATACAGCTGAAGCCTAATACAGTGACAGGTTTTGTTGTCATTTTAGCCAGGAGCTATACTACTGACAGCCACAAATCTAAATGCACATCRCATCTCACATTTTAAGAGCAGACATGAGAGAAATACCCACATTCATTCAATGTATTAATTATGAGACATCACCTTAAAAAGCTGCTGGGTGGTCTTGTCCTATATCAACACATGTAGTCCCTCCTAAACACTATCACTTACCATTTTATAGCTAACATATATCAGTTTTCTGAGTGGAATCTGGCAATCATTATGGACAAGCCAATGGGAAGTACTAACTGTTCTTTATAAATTTCTTGCAATGACCTTGGAAAGAGTACTCAAATAGCAGTTTAAAACAATGAGGATTTTTTTTTCTCCCACATGCATAATAGGTTCCTTTACATCTAATTGAGGGGGGGAGGGAGAGGGAAGGCTTGCATGTTTTCTCCTACACTGTTGTATAGCATTAATTTTCACCTTGAAACTAAATTGCTGTTCTCACTTAAGAAAAAAAAAGTGACATTGAAAAATAGGCAGGGAACTGAATTCTTGAAAACATGGGAGCTTTTTACTGCAAGTAAGCCAGCTCACCATGACAGCTGATAGCTGTTCCCTGCCACATACTATCTGGATACAGTTACGACAATGCTCAGTATGTGCAAGCGTGTTCTCTTTCTGGAAACTAAGAGAGCAGGAATGCAGTTATGTGACCAAATGAGAAAATCTAAAGGTTTTGTGTGTGTATGTGTGCGCACATGTTCCTGAGTAAAGACACGCAATTCTCTCTATACAGACTGAACAGAGTAGGAGTGAGAGTGGGTAAAGATAGTGGAGAAAAATTCCTGAACAGAGGTGGGTAACAGTCACGAGACCTGTTTATAAACTTGCCCTTTTCATTGGAATTGGCATGAMTTCCCTCAGCTTAAAAGCTGCAAAGTTTAGCAGAGTATTGCAATGTGATGAGTATGCACTAGTGCCTAGGTTATTAGCATCAAATCCAGCTTTTTAAGATGGTAAAAACTGCCTTCCTATCACAGTGCATCATTATGTCACTTATGACATTAATTAAAAAGTAATCAACATACACTAAAGTTGCTATTCATTTTTCCATCAAGCCACTTGTATTTCAAGTGCTGATCATCTCAGCTACAGTGACGGACAAATACTAAGTTTGTCAACTATTTATCTAATGCTGCATCTTTGTCAAACTGAAGTTTCACAGGCTTGTGTAAGCTTATAGAAAAACACAAGTTTGTGATTCATGAGCCCATTGYCTCACTATGGCCTAAACTACTCTCAGAAAAAGCAACAAAATTAACTGTAAAAGAAAACTGCATCTAGCTCCCAGAGAGTCTTCTATAAAGAACAGGTGCCTATGGTCAGCATTACTTTTACATCCAGACTGATTACAGCTTCATTTTTCATTTAAGTTACCTCTGCAGTATATAAAACAATACTATGCATATACACATATGTATGTTTTTTAAAAGTAACCGTGCAGAAAATATACCCAAATATTCAAAAGTCAATGCAAAAAAATACCTATAGCTGGAGCATTTATGCAGAGTTCTCTGGCCAACAGAAGGAAAGTTTTTCCCAGCACATAGACATTCACCTATTAAAAAACAAAAAGCATTATTTAGATTTTAAACTACRAAATATTTTAATAGGCTATTTACATGGAGAGGAAAAGTTACTTTTAAAAACTTAATTTGTTTTAAAAAAATTAATGCAAGTCACAAGTATAGAATAATACAGGTGCTTGTCAAAATCTGCACAGTGTAAAAGCACAAGTTTATACTAAAAAGAATTACAAAAAATTGTTCATTACACTCTTCAGTGGCCTGTGTTGCTCTTAGTTACTTGGACAACTTTTCAGTTGTCACCTAATACTTAAAGCATTCAATAGACTTCAGTGTAATATCAGTATACATAAACCGTCTTTAACTCATAACAAAACCTGAGCAAATAATTACATGTTAGTGCAAATTTCAGCTCTGTATAATTACGTAAGGTAGGATAATTAAGCATTGCACAACCAAACACAAAACTCTTCTGCAGAAGAAAGGAGTGGTGCTACATGCCCAAAGGATATTTTGCTATTTCTTATTGGTTGGACATTGCCCCAGCTCATCGTACGCAATAAAACAACATAAAAAGGAGGGGGAGTTACTTACTCTCCATACTCTACTTTGTAATTTATAGCATGGGCAAATACAGTATTTTAAAGTCTGAAGAAGTTTTATTTTACTATTTTAAGATGTGTTTTTGCGGCCAGCAAGAAAGGCAGGATTTACTTCAGTTCCCGATGAGCCCCAAACGTTCCCACGAAGCTCCATGCACACCTTGCTACCCCAAGGCATAAATAAAGGTCAAAGTCAGAYGGTATAATAAACTCCAGCCTCCTACACTGCAAACAAATAACCTTTTCTTTTTTTTCTTTAAGATAGTACGTACTCTATTGATTTTACGCAACCAAGCTGCCCCTCTTTCCTGTGCCCCGATAACGAAGGTGTTTACGAAGCAGTCAATTACGCAACAAAGTTGTTGATTATTTTACCAGCCTATAGAGAAACAAAACCCTTGCTCCTGGGTATTGTATTTCACTTTCACAGGAGTGCTTTAAAAATATTAGTTTAAAAGCATATTCTTCTCCCAAACGCCCAAGCCAATGCCAAGCCAGTAAAAATACTGACACATTTTCATGTAGTCTTGCACTTAAGAATTTTTCTTTATGTGAACTCAAACAAAAACAGAACTTTGAAGAAATCTTCAGAATTATCATATAACCTGAAAGTGATTGTTCAGCCAAGTTTAGATGATTTTAATGCACTCTAATGTAGTGGACAGCTTTATATATCCTCCATACACTGACCGACCAATGGTGGGACTGGCCTAGAAGATACAAAATTATAGATTTTACTATTTTTTCCCCCTTATGAAATGCTAGAGAAGGTCAAAATATTCTTCCATGGAATGGAAGTGATCAAAATATATCCTTTGAACAAGGGGCATATTTCTCAGCCACTAAATCACAGAAATTTATACTGAAAAATAAGCATCTAATTAATGCAGTATTTCCTATAGGAGTTTGACTGCATGTGACTTTCCATGAGCCACATAGATAAAACAAAATATCTGCAGTGTTTCAGTTGGCTTTAGATTTTCTAGCTTCACTGCACGTTTGGGGTGGTTTGTTTTGACCTTTATTTAAAAAYATTAACATAAAGAGTGGGGTTTTTGGCTGTCGTTCCAGCCTTCTTAGTTGGCTAACCCAGTTACTATAAATCTTAAACTTCATCRCTTAGATCTCTTTCTGCAAGAAGGATTTCACTTCACGAATCAATGAAGTTACTTCAGAAGAGCCAAGCACATGTGATGTTTCCATCAGAGGCTTCACAAACTTGGTTCTTTCATTTTAGTCTACAAAAAGACTCCTCTAATTCAGACAAGTATTTCTCCCTCCTGCTTTTTCACCAGGATATCCAAACATTTCAGGCGTGTCCCCATCTAATCATGTCACACGGTAGGAAACTTCTCCCATGCAAAATTTCCATAAACACACTCAAAGAACAAACAAATACAAAGAGATACAAGGAAGCTTTTTTGTTGTTTTTTTTYAAGTGATGCTCTAGCAATCAAAGTCGGGGTCGATTTAAATCTAAAGCAGAGACAAATGCATTACAAAATTGCCCTATGAGCGATTTTTATCTTCCTATCCTTGGTTTAAAAGTCTCTAGATCCATGGTCTATTTGAGAAATAATGTACTTAAATTAACTTGCTTTTCCACTTCACCCACATCAGAGTTTTACAACCGACTTCAAGGTATAGGTAGTCTATTTATACAAAACAATAAATTCAAATAGAAATGGCACAGACAGATTTTTTTTTTTTTTTTTTTGATCACAAGTGTGAGTTTCTTGCAGTGTCTGGTTACTATCAATTTAGAAAGGAAGTACAAGATGCAGTGGATTACGTGGTATATATTGTTTCCTTCATAAAGGTCACGTATTTTTAATCCCAGTRTAAAGTCATAAAGAAAATGAGGACTAATTAAGAGGTTCCAGTTTTCCTGGGAAATCTGTACTCAGAGATACTTCAGGCATGCTAAAGGAATGTATTTCTCACCTTGAAAAGTTATCAAATGCTCACGGTTTCTGGGTATTCCTCATGAACAACTTAAAGACGGCATAGGGCTCAGCCAGAAATCGGCAACAGTGCTGTACTGCTGAAGCAGGACGTTTAGGAACTGCTTTGGGAGAAAAAAGGCCCTTTYGCTAAAATTTGATGCCACCATCACTGCTTTGAGCTATCACACACACACAAACATATCCTGTATGTGCAATACATGATGAAATTTATGACTGATAAATAACAATAGATATCTTCAGTCTTATCATTTGTACTTAGGCTTTTTGCATTCTACTAAACTCAGAGAATTAGAARAATTAATTCAGAGGCCTATTTTAATTTCTAGCCCTTCATTAAGAAATTTTAATTAAAATTCATATACTCCAATCCATAGAAAGCTTAGTCCTCCAAGTTTAGAGCCATGTGATATTTGCATAGACAAAACCTAGTTTTATATGAGTCTTTAGTACAGCAAATAAACAAAAATGCCCTTCTAAAAAGATGTTTCTGGCTTAGACTTGAATTGATGCAGCTTTAAAGCTAACAACATAAGCTTCTGTCTCTTTCCTCTATTTCATTTACATGGATCATACTGAAAAAAAAAAACACAGTATTTTCACAAATTATCCTGAATTACAATTGCCAAAGTGCAACATCAGTTTTACAGACTTTCACAAGAGCTGTACTCTCTGTGCTGCTTGCACATTCTCATAGGTACTAAAATCTACTGAACTTCAAGCAATCATTAGATTTGAGCATCAATATCCAAATGGCAGAAGGGGTGTATCTGCATACCCCGATAGCTTTTACTGCAATATTTTATATTCAGTCCACATTTAAATGAATTCATTTACAAATGAATATTTTATAAATCCATTATGTAAATATTATCATAAATCCATTTATAAATTTATAGTGGATTGCCACTATGAGGTTTGTTCTTTTCTTTTTCAATGAAGATTCTTCAGCAGGAATAAATCCCTCAGAGAAAAAGTATGTGTTTACCAAAGCACAGCAAAACAAGCCAGTTTTACCCCAAAGTTTTTACAGGAGAATTTAAGATTCTATAAGGCGTTGTCCTTAACCAATAGTTAATTCCTGCTCATGTGACAGATGTATTTTATTTTAGTTAAAAGCAGCCACTGCGGAAGAGATGGCTTTCAACAATTTAGTTACATCTTTTGAAGAAACATCCTCCTACTTATTATACTCTTTGCCCTTCGCAATAAGTTATTTTCCAGAGACACGGTCATTTCATTTCATATCCGTCAGTCATCAGATGCTGACCATAAAGAGACACTCCTATAGAGGGTGGGGAGGAAGTGCTTTTTTTTTTCTTTAATCATTTCTCCTCTTTCATAATTTCCATAATTTTCTTCCACATCATACCTTATGTGGTCAGAAACACCAGCATACTTCCACTTTTGCAAATAATTATTAATATTTCCATTCCAGGAACAAGGAAATTCAGCTGTTGATCAATCTAACATATTCCAGAATTTAAAACTCTTTGGAAAACAGAGTCACACATTCATACTGTTACCAGATCGCTTTACCTTCCTGATAGCAGTGATCAGTAACGCTGTAAGCACGCTCTAGCAAAAATACTCGATAAGTTTCCTAAATTCATGAGTAAACATCCTTTCCCTAGGAGCAATTTTCAAAAAGGCTTTGCAAGATCATGGGTTGGCATCCTGCGAAAAGGCTGCAAAGGCTGGCAGTGGTTAAGGTCTTCTGTCTCTCGGAAAGACGAAGCCTGGGCAGTTGGACCTCGCTGCAAATTCACACTGCGAAACATCCATGGCTGCTTGCCTAAATAATTAAGCAAGCATGAAAAGCAAATGAGTTTTTAAGGAGAGTGTCTGTTGCTGGGGAAAGAGGCACCTGTGGTTATTTGATTCATTATTAACATTTTACTATAGTAATGCCTGAAGGTCCCAACCAGGTTGTTTAAATTAACTCAATCAACATACAAATTTGCATAGGGGCAATAAAGGCAAATGCAGTCAACAAGCTAATATCTTTAAATGAGCAAAGAGTATTAAAAACAAAGCAAATGAGTATCTTTAAAAATTATTCTATTTTTACCCTTCTCCATATAATAAGATGAAGCTGCTTTTTTTTGGTCTGTACCTCAACCAGAATATTTCATTTACTCTCAAAAGACAAACAATGCATGAAACTACAGGTATGTATCGAACCCGTCTTGTCAGCCTGCAGCTCAAGAAGAGACACCAATCCAAATTAAGCAGCTTGCTGTCAAGCTGTGGTGCAAAGCATTGCCTTCAGTCTGGGGCCTCCTACGGGAGAGTCTGCTTCTGCTAATCACATATGCTGTAGTCCTCATATTCTTCCTCCAGTATCACAGCTGTACAGTAAGCCTTRTAATAATACCAATTATGCAAGAAAGTAAAAGAATAATTTGTGACAAATGTAGAGGAATCATGGAGGCCAACGCTGCTTCAAAATCTACAAGTTTCCGAAAATAGCTCACAATGAAGATCCTTCTAGACAAGATGAAATTGTTACTTGACAACATGAAGAGAGGGGAACAGGGGYTTGAGAGTAAAGTTTTGAAGTGGAAGAGAAACTGAGACAAATCCAGATCCATTTATTAATGTTCCCGTCTTGTATACCCTCTTCCCTTACCTAGAATCGAAGGATAATTCAGGTTGGAAGAGGTCTCTAGCCCAACCTCTTGCTCAAAGCAGGGTTAGCTATGAGATCAGAGTAGGTTGCTCAGGGTCTTGGAAACCTCCAAGGACACAGACCTCAAAACCTAAGCAACTAGTTCGAACACTTCACCGTTCTCGTGGTGAAAAGCCACCACATCTCTCATTCAATTCATGTCCGTTGTTGCTCATCTTCGTGCTTCACACTGCTATAAAAAGAACTCGGTTCTATCTAACATCTTTTCAGAAAGCATTAGCCTTATTTAACAGCAGAACATACTGGAGGCACAATAAAAGAGATACTACATTGGGCAAAAATCAGAGATCAAAGCATGGTCAACATCTCCTCCTGAAGTCTTTTATGACCAGATTGCAAAGACTGTAACATTGGAGATGAGAGCAAGATAGAATGAATAAATAAAGGGGGGRGGAAGAGAGCCAGACAGAGACAGACTGCCATTTCCCATGATCAGAAACRTAACATTTTACCACACTGAGATCAAAACTTTAGCCAAGTCATCCTCCAGGTGGAAGGAATGAAGGTGCTCTGAAACAGATGAGCAAACACAAGCTGTAGAAGAGTTGGGCCAAGGCTGGACAAGCTTCTTAACTCTCCCAAACAAGCAAGGCCTGTCAGTTAGACTGGAGTAACAAGAAAGGAAACAAAAGGCTTGATTATACACCTCTCTAAAGACTATATTTGCAAGTAAAATGCAGCATCTGAAAATATAAATGAGCACTCTCCCAGAATGACAGCAATGACTGCTCATGCTTCCAACTCAATCAAACTGCAGCATGATCCTTCCCACTGTACCAGGAAGGAGCCTGATTTGCAGAAGTGATCTGTACATTTTCAGGTCGTTATGCTTTGAAGTCCAAATGCACCAGAGGCATATTGACTCTGACGACACTTCCAGAAGAAGTTTCTAGGATAGAGGACATATTTCACCTGGAAACAAAATGGGACAGACAAATGCCCCCAAAAATGGAAGTGTCAAAAGAAAAAAAGGGGGGGGGGAGGAATTTTGTTTTATTCCAAGCTAGTACCAATTTTGAAGTTCCAAAACCTGTGATGAAATGAAATGAAACTATTGCTCTCCAACAGAATAAGCCAAACTCCCACATCTCATCCTTACAGGAGAAAAGCTGAAGATGACTTCTGAACCATAGACTGTCCATTAACAATGAAAATTAAACTAGCCCCTTTGTTGATATKTTTAGCAGCATAATGCTATACTAAAAGCATGCTATACTGTACAGGAAGGCTTTTTCATTTTTTTAGAGAGAATGGGGGGCCAAATCCTATAGCAGCTTTATGAAGACAGGAAGAGAGGTTGTACAAGCAGCACAGACCAGAGCCTAGGAGGCCACACAAGATCCATCCCCTTTTTTTTTCTTTCTTTTTTGAAAAGCTAACCCCAGCAATTAGAGGGGGGGAACACAGAGGTCACGAGACAAATAATGACTTGCAGGCAGCACCAGGTTCTAGCTTTCTCCCTATCAGCCTTACTTTTAGCAACCCAAGTTTCTGAGGTTGTGTCTCAGCTCTCCCAGCACCTGCAAGCCCCGGTCGGTGGTCACCGATGCAGAGGGAGCAGCGTGGCACAGCATTTATCGTCCCTGTTGCAAGATGCTAAAGGAAGCAATGGGTGGCCTTTTCCACTGGCTTTCATTTATCCTTTTCGCTGGTAGCTGGAATTAGAAGGCTTACTTTTGTTCTTCTATCAGACGAAGAGGCACATGAAAGGTTGTCGTGCCTCCCCCCGCCTAAGGTACTGGAACATACTTGAAGGTGTTCTGTAATGTTCTCAGCAGCCTCTATGAAGAGGCTCCACAAGGCTTTACTTAGCAATGTTCTTCAGGAAATTCCACCTCCAGCAGCAGCAGAGCTGCCTCAAGTAGAAAATTCTATTGAAAATTGAGTAGAAAAACTCAATTTGTTAGTAGCATCCAAGCAAGAGTTAGTGATACTCAGCAGTGACTCTTTCTTTTCTTCTCTCAGACTTTCAAATGACATTTTTTCCTGACAGGAGATTAATATCTCTCTCATTTGTGACCGAGAAAAACAATTATCTGGACCGGTATTACTTATTTTGTATATACAAGTCAAAAAAAGGTAGTATTTTGGAAAGATAATACCACTGCTACTACTTTTTTAAAAAAAAAAAAAAAAAAAAAAAAAAAAAAAAGTGACAGCCTCCTCCCAGCTTCAGAGAGCTGTCCTTGAAAAAGATACTTCAAGGTAATACTACAGTATAGCAAATTAATTCCTTTTCTTTCCTAGGCATGCAGCCTTTGAACGAAGGCCGATCTAAAGCAAAATCTACCAAAACTTTCTGCCTGAGTAGTAACTGTTTTGCCGCCAACTTCAAAGAGAACTGAAGCAGCAAAAGCTAAGAACCACCCAGGAAGCCCTTTGCAGGTAGCTTAACTTCACTTTAGGCATGTATATAGTTGATCGGGAGGATTAAAAGAAAAAAAAAAAAAGCTTTAGAGGAAAATAAAACAAAAATAAAACAAAAAATTAATAAAGGACCTAAAAAGCTCTTTTCTGCATTCTTAAGAAGGACTTTTGTTTCTGGTTCACTACAGAAAATAATGACATTTAACATCCCTGTTTACTCCGATTCATCACTTAAGCAGCTAGAAAGTAGAGAACCTCAGAAATCACAGACAGGTAGTATTTAAATTGTGTTGTTGCTTCTTCCTCTTTCTAGAGGAGATTATTTCCACACTACTAATTTATTTCTGACTCTCCCATCTCTTCAGTTATCCGCTTTAACCGTCTGCTGTTCATGTGCCCCATCTCACCACCTTTTCTGGCTGTAATGTACAGGAAAAAAGAAAAAAAAAGTGACTCTGCCCCCTTCTCCCCAGCAGATGCAATACCTCCAATTCTCCATATTCTGTGAACAGTCGTCATATGACTGTGATTATCCTATTTTGTAACAAATGGTATGAAAAAATCACCAAGTGTTTAAAAGAAAAATAAGCCTCTCATTCTACATACACAATATTTGGTTATAAATAATCAATATTAATTCAATGAGAGTTTGGCAGAAATTAAAAAAAGTTGGTAATTTTTAGAATTGAAGATTCATTTGGTTACCGCAATTCTCGTGGATTGCTTTAAGCAATAAATAGGCTTCAGAAGGATGCCATTTACAAAGACAGCTGGGAAGGCAAAAATAGATACAACTAACCTACTCACATTGTATGTAAAACAGTTTTAACACTGAGAAAGAGTGAGACAGCTTAGGTCAATAAGAGCTTTCTGTTTCCACATACAGAGCAAGTTCACATTTCTCTTAAAATACATGTTATAAAGCAAGTCTCTCTAGCGCACTAATCTGTTTACACAGTATTACCTACCAAAAAAAGTTATTTCTGTCTTCAACAACTATTATTGTAAAAATGTGCAACACATGACTGTGTGCCACTGCAACGACCCTGATGGAAGGATTATACTAACCGCTGATGCATTATTTGTAACATTAAAAACAAAAATATTTTACATTTAAATTTGCTTACCAAACATCCTGATTAACAAACTTGGTGATTTTCTCATTCAGAATTTTTTGACACCCTCCAAAGCCCATACCGATAGCTCTTTGCTTGCAATTAATCTTAAAGCTTAACAATTCAATAACAGGTACAAACAAAAGTAGATACAATACCTGAAGGAGGTCACTGAGGTCGAGTAACATGTCTGTGAAGTAGTCAAGGAATATAATGCTTGTTAAATCAGGCAGCGTTCATTTTATTATCAACCCAAAAAAGGAAGCAATAAGCCCAAGTTTAGCTGAAGCATGGCAGAAGGGAAGCACCAAGCGGGTGCTTGGGTGCTACCGGGGAGCATCAGTCCCGCTCCAAAGGAAATCCCACCGGCACGAGCTCCCAGCACGGGCTGTGCACGTCGGACGATGGTCTCRGACGTGACTCGCACCTCGTTTGAGAAACATAAAGCATCACCTGCCTCCTACGCTCAGGACACCACGATCCCGCTGCGCAGAGAAAGCGAGGGACGAGCAGACTAGGAAAAGCGCAGCGCATTTCTTTCGCCCTCCTCTGCGGGCACCTGCCGAGGAGGAGGGAAGCAAACGCCATTCCGGGCTCTCTCCTCYGACCAGCAAAGTCGGCGCCGAGCTCCTGCTCCCCCCATCGTCTTGCTGAATTGCTAAGAAAAAAAGATCAGGTCGCAGCCTGCTGCTCCTCGTGGGCACGCTCGGAGCTCGCAGTCGTTCCAAAACGAGTCCAAACCACTACAGGTTTCCATTAGGTTTCACTGGGATTAAGCACATGCATAAGTACATTGTCTTACCAATATCTAAAAAGAAGAAAATAAAAGCAGTTAAGCCTTAAAGGACAAAGGTGGCTTCTTCACCGATGCGCAAGCAGTGAGCGCAGGCTGATTTCGACAGCAGCCAGCCAGGTGAGGCTGTAAAAGAGCTCTGGCTTTACGATTAAAAAGAGCATCAAGGTAAAATGCGAGGGACCTGCCTATGGGGAGGGTGTACGTGCGTTTCCATATAGTAATATTTTAAGAAATCCAGTATCGGGAAATGTAGAAATAGCTGCAAGTTATCTCAGTATAATTTGGTACGTTTTGGTAAAGTAAGTATTAGCATATATAATTTTTAAAGTATATTGGACTAATACATCACAGATTTTCCCTGGACATTATCAGCTGTGGAAGAGGAATAACTCAGATAATGTAATCAGTTTATATATAAACATTTGTCTCACTAAGAAGTTTTATCCTTGAGCACTTCTGTCCTTAGTTTGCATTTAAAATTGTATGAATTTAGTATTCCAAATTTGTTACAAAATTCAACACATCGCATTATGTTAGTATTACTAGGTGAAAGTGAATTTTAGCATTAATAATGCAGTGTAGTAGTATATTTAATTAGGGGAACTCTCAGTAATTCTCTGAAAAATCCAAAATCCATTAGAGAAAATATTGCACAAACCATTAAAGTAATCTTAAAAATTTAATTCAGTAAGAAATTAAAAAAAAAAAAAAAAGTTCTGAGCAACCTAAACAGTGCAGTACTGAATTCAGTGCAACGTTTTGGTCACAGGAGTGACAAAGGAGAAAACGGAAAGAGTTTAGTAATAAAAGGCTAAGAACCCTAAGCACTGCCAGCTCACCGAGGAGGGAGGCCCACAGGCTTTGGACTCATCCAGCCCGACGGGCTGAGGCYCGACCGTCAGCGCCGCGCTGCCCCGGAGCTGCTCTGCGGGCACTGCAGAGACACGCAGAGGATCTGCGTCACAGCCTAATCCAGGTCTCAGGTGAGCCGGAAAGCTAGTTTTCTAGCCTCGGCCTTTCAGTTCAAGCCATAAAAATCTGTAYGCTACTGAGGATGAAGTATTCTTCATCCTCATCAAACTCTTAAATAAAACATCCTGGTGGAAGACCTACACTTAACGACACATTACGAGTGCTCCGGCTTTATTACTTAAATATACACATACATATATATATATATATATACACACACATGTGTATATATACATATATATATATATATATATATTTTTTTTTACACTGCATGTGGTTGCAGGCACAAAAGATCAGAGCTAGTAAGTTGGGAAACACTAACTTTGCAGCAAGTCAGAGCTATGCTACAGCTGCTTAAGCTGCAGTTGCTTCGCTCCTTAGAGAAGTTAGTTCAAGTGTCCAGCGAGACGGTAAGCAAAGGTCACCGTAAAAATGCGGCATTTCTGCATTTCACTCGAGGTAGCCTCCAGCAACGGCACTCCGCGATCAGCTGCGCAGCTGCTAGAGCGAAGCAAAAGCAAAGGGGAAACCGGAGTCACGCAGCAGCACCGGCCCGGCCTTCGGCGCGCGCCGCGGGCACCGCTATCAGCGGGAAGTGSTTGTAAAAACAGGCAGTTGTTTTCAAGCTCTGTTTTAGAGTGGGAACAGCGCAAGAGGACGTACAACAACAGCTGAGAACGGCAGATAATGCGTAACGCGTATTTTAAAATTATATAATCGTTAAGATAAATGTTTTCTTTGAAGCAGGAAGAAAACAATGATACTTTAACACACGCAGCACGCCAGCGCACGGAGAAGTTCTCAAAGGGATAAAAAGCTACTGATACCGTAGATACACGCATACAAAATAACAGAATATAAACACAAAGGAGCTTAGGTTATAAATGGACCCAAGTGGGAGAAAAAAAAAAAACAAGCCTCCACGCTTCCACCATTTCAGCTGCTTTGCTTTCACTGTTTATTTTTTAACCAGCTTCACCAAGGTATGCAACTGACTGCCCATCACTGGAAATTTTTAAATTAAAATGAGATGAACCTCAAAGCTTTACTTCAGAACGCTTAATTCAAGAGACTCCTTGGACCAGCGCGCGGTCGGGACACTCCCTCTTCTGCCTTTCTCATCTAGTAATCTGCGGATAATGCGAGGGCGCACTGAATCACGGCARCGATGATCTCATTCTCGGCAACACAGGAAACAAAAGTTCACGATGAAATGAATAGTACCGGAAACCTAAAACCCAAAATACCAAAACAAATATGCATTTGTCCTTACATAGGCCTATGTTTTATATGTTCCAGCAATTCTGAAGTATTTATATGYAGCAAAATCCCTTTGGATTTTAGTACTAACATTTCCCAGGAGCAAAACTGCCATTTGGCAAAGTTATATACAGACGCACAGGAATAATTGTGCAAGATCTTTTGATAACTGTGAACATCTATTAAAGCAACAACCACAGTTTAAGTAGACTTATCCCTTCTCCTAAAAAATATTGCCTTATTTTAACATGTGATAGAAGCTACAATAATCAGGGCACTGATAGATTATTTCTTGCTACTGCAGCAGAATTCTAGCACTATAGTAGCCTGTCACACTTAGGAGATACAAGCACACAGGAACAGCATGGAGAAGGCAGAAAATCTGATTTTTTTTTTTTTTTGCTTTTGTACAGTAGTCTGAAAACTGTTACTTATATTTTAAATATAATACTTGAAAAATTAGACCCGCCTCTGAGAGAGGACTAACATCTAAGGAAGCAGGGCTGCAATCTATTCAGTAGAAATGTGACATCAGTAAAATCTGTGCTGTCCACTAGTGAAACACTTCCTTTTTGCATTTGAAACCAGGATGCTTTCTATTGCTAACAAAAATTATCAACAGATCCATTAAATATATAAAATATAAAAATATGAAGTCTCTCTCTGTACTGAACAGCACCAATACAGCTGGTTGCAAGCAAGAAAGCAAAGATCAGTGAAAAACTTGAGTAAAAAGCCAAAAGAAAAAAAAATCTGAATATTATATAGATTTTTTTTTTCAAATTTTAAATCAAACAAAATAGTGACAATTTCAATGATATGGTCTTGTATAAGCTACATCGAGATGGGAACTTTGCAGAAGCACTTAGGATACCAGCGCATGGAGCTATGACAAAAGGGTGGGCTGACAAAGAAGTGGAGTGATACCAGGATGGAAAAGTACTGACAGCGTTTGACCGATCTCAAACCCAGTTTTTCATTTTCCATTTCAAACCAAATTAAAAAAAAATCGCCTTTCCATATTTTCATACAGCAAGTGAATTTCTCATTACGACTTATCACAGTTAAATCTGTGCTGCTTTACAAACTTTCCCCATGTTTATTTAGCAATTAAATAAAACTGACTGACAATACTAATTGCTTAAAGTAAACATTTCTCTTCCTAATTACACTGAATTAACAGGATTAGAAAATAATAACCAAAACCAATTCTTTTATAGAAAGCTCATTTCTTAAAACTCTAATGAAGCTTTTATGCTAAAACCCTATGGAGCAAGTTTCCAAAGTTTCYTAAGTTTGCAATTTTGTCCATGCAAAAAAAGGAAGTGCACACAGCACAGGCTATACTTGAGTATATCAATAACCAAACTGCTAAGCACAAATGCCATTTTCATAACAAGTTCACTTTATTTACCTGCAGATAAATGGATAGGCAAAAGGAGGAATGCATTTTGGCATGTATTTGGTTTTATTTTCTTTTCACAAAACTGCCTGTCTGTATTTCATAGGATTATATTCCAAAATGCCTAGCTGTTAAAGGACAAAAAGCACTGCYGCGCTCCTTCCCCAGGCGCAGCGCATTTCGCTAGCAGTCCCTTTTCATTCCATGCAGCTCCTTTGCCTTAGTTGTTATGAGAAAGTTGATCATATTGATTCAGCGTTGTACAATAACCGAGGTACACCTTTTAAAAAGCAGACTGACAGTGAGGCCACCTGATTTTATGGCTTTACCTGAAATGCCTAAGCTAGAAATCTAGCTTTCTASCTCACTTGAGACCTGACTTAGGCTCTGACACCAATTCTCTCCGTCTCTCTGCTTCTCCATCTCCAGTGCCCACGCTGGAGCCTCAGCCCGTCAGCCTGGGTGAGTCCAAAGCCTGCAACAAGCTATGTCARACTTCAGACTCCCAAATGCACGTACAATCCCGTCTATACAAAATTAATGCTGCAGCCTTTTCTTAATAGTCTTCAAAGTCACTGCCATTTACAGTAACATTTTCAAAAGCGTGTAACCCTAGCTGAATATTCAGCAAACGTTCAGCCCTTTTGAAAATGCTGCCCTTAGAGAATACAGTCTTTAAAGAATTCAGGCTAGGCCATACCCCCGGTGTTACTGACTTTTAAGAAAATAAATCTGCCCTGTGTGATACTACAAATTATTTAAAGAGTCATGTATAAATTTATAACACGGTGCAACACAGCAAAGGTATAAAATGCATTTCTTGCCTCAAAATGCTTGTACAATCAACCCTCAACAATTCAGGAAGCTAGATGGATAGAAGCAGCAAAGAGTACGTGAATAAAGCTAAAGAAAGATAATCCAGCCAGTCTATTTACTTTGGGAAAAGAAAATTAAGGCATAGAATGAAAATGTAAATATTAATTTAAAAGCTGTTTTTAGTGCTGTGTGGTTAATCTACAACCTGGATGAGGTGGCTATATATAAATACAAGCTGGCTATATTCAAAAAACAAAGAGTCTCCAAACATTAAAAAAAAAAAAAAAAGACTCCTTCCCCTGAGCAGTAAAACTGCACAAGCCCTGGCGAGGAAAACAAGAGAGGTTGCTAGGAGAAGCGCGTTTAAGGAAGAACTTAAAGTGGGGTTGGCAGACAGGAATGGGAGAGAGGCACCATGAAAGGAGCAAAGCTCCGACTGCAGGAGAAAAAGAAAGGAACAAAGTAAACAGTAAAATCCCCGCAGAAAACACTGGGGGCCCGAAACAAAGTTCTTACAAGCAGGTGCGCTTACTCACGCGTGCAGATTTGCACGGTGCAAAAATTTGCACAGAATGGGCAAAAGACAAACTTCACCATGGGATTTAAGCAAGAGCACTTAAAAAAAGCATCTGGGAAAGGGGACAGCAGCAGTAACGTGTAGGTAAAGGTAGTAAAGGTAAAAGGGATTCAGCTCGCGCTCTTTTCCCTGCATCCAAAGCCTGCAGAGGTTACGACCCTCCTACAGTGAAAGAAAAGAAGTTTCACAGCACTCAGAGGTGCGGATTGGGAAGATTTATTCTGAGGTGACAACTACGTATTCAACCCAGCACATGGCATAAAAGCTCGGAAACGTGAATCAGCTGGCAGGGATAGGAAAGTGGGATAAATTAGGCGCAGAGAAAACCACCCCTTGCCCAGACCTGGCGAATGAAGAATGGCACGAGCCTTACGCGGTGCTGTTTGCAAAAGTCAGAATAGAAGCGTTTGGAAAGATTTTTTAAAGGATTTTAAAGCTATAGTTTGCCCAGCACATTACACCAATACGAATGAGCAGAATAATCTCACGCTGGCTCACACCAGCTGCCACCACCCCTTCCACTGGACTGCTGCTTGTGCAGCAACGTGGCAAGCCAGGGAACTGACTGAAATAAGCAGTTTTTTTTTTTTTTTTGGTCTGTTTTCAGCTGGATTAACTCCCCAGTTCTTATGTAGCTGCACAAACACCTGGGCTGATACAAGGGAGGGGAGGGACTGGGGGAGGAACGAGCAGGCAAGGGCAGAGCGAGACGACTTCTTTCCGAAGCCGCACCAGCTTACCCCACCTTAACGCATTCCCCCAAACTGGAGCCTGCGACAAGCGCTCAGTCCCCCGTCCCACCTACTCAAATTACTCTTTAAAGTCGCGCTGTTTGCAGAATTCTCCCCAGCTTGCTCCAAAACACAAAGACCTACCTTATCTCAAAGAGAAACCTTAAAACAAATAAGGAGCAAACGCCTGCAGAGTAACTGCTTTATAGCAATCCCAGATTTGATTAATGKGTAACACCTTTGCTGTTTCAAATACGCACACGACTCCCGCGCAGAAGTTCATCAGAGTGTTGCTGCAGCTCACACACGGTAAACGCACAGATAGACTTTTAGAAAAGTAGTGCTACTCTGCTCCACTAAGCCAGAGCAAAAACAGATTCTATAGATACAGAATGTTTTGTATTTTCCATGCTAGAAGCCAAGTGTTACATCTTTGCTTGCATGCCCATACTAAGCCTAATGAACTAGTATCAACTGCTCCTTGGAGATTTATCTCCACAACATCTTGCTCAGCCAAGAGGGCTGCAGCTGTTGCACAACTGCCCTGGGACGCAGCAGAGTTTGCCCAGTCTCAAACGCCACTTTACGGCTGTTGTTGATGAACTCCATCTACCCGTGTGCACACGTTACCTAATGTCTTACACGTAAACAGCGTCACTCTTTCTTACCTAACAGAAATTTACTGTCATCAGTGGCCTGATTTAAAAAAGCAGCATAGCTTCCAAAAGGAAGGAAATTCATCCTTGCCGTTCCGAGGCTGATGACTTCTCAATGGCCTTCAGTGGAAAACCCAACAACCAAACGTGTTAAGTTTCCCATGCTAACAGGACTTCAAGAGAATCGCATCAATATACATTACTTAACATATTTCTACATAGGACTATTCACTGTGGCAGAAACCCRTGCAAGTCATAGCAGCACACAGGTACACGCAATTTGCCATTTTCTTAAAAAGTTGYTTTCTAAACTGGCTTTACCTTATGATTCATAAATAACAGCTTATCCCAAATGAGTTACTGATAAAGCATTTTACCGAATAAAGCATAATGCATCTTGCGCAGGCTACACTTTAGAGCACTGCTGCTCGAGCGTCCAAGGGAGGCGTGCTTAGAAGTTCGTTTCTACTCACGYTGTTACATCCTTGGACAGTTAGCCCGGTGCCTGGGGGTGCACCACCATACACACAAGCTACGGAGTTAGCATGTTTCACTTCACCACCCTGCAGGCAAGGCACAATGTGCAACCGCGTCCGCACTTCTAGCTCACAGCGAGGCAAAATGGAAGGGATCACTTGTAGCTGCTGCTGTCAGGACGAGAAGATACCTTTACTTCTTGCGAGCCCAATTCACTCTCAAGGAGAAAGAAAACGAAAAAGAAACTGCACGAGCTTTTCTAACTTGAAAAATGTCAAACACCAATTTTAAGCACCTTCCAGGGCTAGAGACAAGTGATGCATCATACTTAGATACAATTCTCAACATGACGCAATCCTCTTCAAGGACATAAAATACCAGGTTTTAAATTTAGCATGAATTTATGTCTTGAAAGGTTACCCCTAGAACAAGATTAAATTTGGTCCTTGAACATGTGCAGTACTGCAGGGGGGAGGGATGAGTTTACACTGCTGGGAAGACAGACCACGTATCTGAGGTTTTAAGGTAGCAAAATTTTCCAGAGGGTTCAATTACTAGAATATTATCTTAGAGATGATCTATTGAACAGGGAAAGTACAGTCGCAGGCATTTGATACGCTTTGTATTTTATCTATGTGAGAGGGTGGGAAATAAATACCTCTCCTTTGGAATCAGTTTTCTCCACGAAAATGAAAGGCACTGTCCGGAGGGAGCGGAGGCTGGGGCTCAGGACACTGGGCTTCTGTTCCCAGTTCTGCYACCACCCTGCCCTGCAGAAAACGCTTCACCCTTCTATACCACGCTTCTATAATGSAGATGACAGTTTTGCCCTCCTTGGTAAAATGCTTTCAAACCTTCTGATTATTACACACATTTTTAGGACTCTGAGATTGTCAGGTCTCTYCCAAGAGTCAGAGATGCAACCTTGCAAATGCGTTTGCAGTATAATCTCCCAGTAGTTAGGTTTATGGTAAAGAATTATTTTTCACACTGTCTCCTTGCCCTTGAGAGACCAAGCTATATGCTGTCCTAAAGCAAAGTCCCAATATACTCAGTGAGATCACAATCTGTCAGTCAACAGAGAAATTTGCCCATCTGCCCAAAGATACAAAAAAAAAAAAAAAAAAAAAAAAAAAAAAAAAAAAAAAAAAAAAAAAAAAAAAAAAAAAAAAAAAAAGCTTAACAGCTAAGTGACATACTGAGTCCTTTATCATGAAAATACAGGCAATCCACACTACATATTCAGCCCCTCCTCTCAAGCATGCCAGGCCTAATTTTCATACCTCAATTACCCAAAATAAATGGCTAAGAAGCTCCCATAATAACCTTAAAATCCTTTATTCAGTTTAAGACGCAATTCAATTTTGCACCAGTTAGCTCTAAAATCACTCCATAGATACACATACCAATTCTCAGCRTTTAAAAAGTGTCAACTGCTTGCATATCATTTACTCATCTTTATGAGAGGATCCATAAGCAGCAATGGGAGAACCCTGATAGGGGGAGAAGGGTAGAAAGGGGGCAGAATATGCACAAATAAATCCTAATGGAAACGCAGAGCTCTTCAGTACGCAATCTGTTGTAATTCTATACTTGTCACAGATACTACAATTCAGTTGACGGTACTGTCAATATTTACTTCACTTAAGTAGGAACTTGCAAAGCATTTCAATACAATGTTGCATAGCATCAGTTAGTGAACGCACTGAAGTTAATTTACTTGCAAATGGCATTTCTCAAGTTCTTAAAAGTTAACAACCTTCATTAAATGCCTTTAAACAAGATGGAAAATGAGGAATCTTCTCCTGAAGTGTCATTTTAAACTTTTATCCCTGCATTATCTTCTTTTGAATGCTGAAGCAATGGCAAGCACTTATCTCATGTCTCTCTTACAGCACAGAGACTGCTCTTTCATTATCAGTTTTTAAGAAGCTGTAAACTTATCTCAGCTGCTGGAATTCTTCATGAGAAAAAAAAATCAGTAATGATGTACATATCATCTGCCTCTGGGAAAATAAAAATTGCCAGTGATATGCTGGGAACGATCTTCTCAGACTCCTTTCACACAGTGTTGCAGTAGTTTTATCATAACGAAGCAGTGTAATTTCAAATAACGTTCTACAGTGCACTGACTGCAATCTCTTAAAAAAAAAACACAGCTCAACTGAACAACGAATAAGAACGCTATCGTGGATCCCATGTTTACAGCTGCTCGCTGATTGTGTCACATTTGAAGAGGTTTCAAGAAAAATAACTTATTTCTTCGCTGCTGAGACTTAGAAATTCAGCATAGAATTTTGATGTCAAGTTCAGTACAGCATCAGAACTAGAGAGGCTGCAAAACTTAACACTTTTTCCACAAATAGCTAAAAATATAGTTGCATAAGTATATCTTACTGTCTTGCCAAAATCAGAGAGAAKAATAATATGCAGAACAGGACTCCTACGTTCTGGGAGGCAGTGAGCTGTATAAGGTACAGACGCATACAGGACACAAAAGATCTAGATCATATTACTGCCCAGCTAAACAAGTCATTTTGCTGCTTTTGTGCCTCAGTTTCCCCACCTATAAGATGGGGATCATAATACTGACCTGCTCTATAAAATACTATAAACTCTATACTTCAATAGTCTGGACCMTCAGGTATGAGAGAGCAAACCAGAGTTGCAACCCTGCTGCTATGGCTCTTTACGTTATGGTCATTATAATCATATATTATATAYTAGTAAAACAAAAACTGAAGAAACACAGAGGAATAACGCTGAGAGAAACAAGTCGAATGAAGTATACCCCCTCTTCGCTACTGTCTGATCATTCAACCAGGAAAAGCTTCTACTTGCTTGCTCTTCTACCCCTGCAATTCTTGCATTCTCGGCTGCAGAGCAACAACAGCTCTAAAAGAAGAACAGTCATCTTGAAGGCCCAACAAGTCTATTGGTTTTGAATTCCCCTTATGGAACAGGATTCAGGTTTTCTGCTAGACCAGAAGGGACCTTAGTCACTAACCCTAAAATCAACGAGTGCCTGTCACTGCGTTTCTACTGTCAGGAGAAGACTGAGTGCTCTGGATTCCGAGCAAAGAGAAATCCTCCGTATACAGTACAAGCCAAACACAAACTGCGAAGCAAAAAGACATTTCAGAAGCACCACTGAGAAAAGCATTACCTACTGATCACTTTTACATGGCAACCTAACTGACGGGCTCAGTGAACACGGGACAGCACTGGATGCTGCTTACCTTGACTTCAGCAAGGCTAAAGACGCAGTCTCCCGTAGTACTTCTACGGTCACATTAACGAGATACAGTTTGGACAGCTGGCCTATAAGGTAGGCACAAAATTGGCTGGACTGCCAGGCTTAAAAGGGCAGTGATTAATAGCACAAAGCCCACCTGGCAGTCAGGTACTACTGGCATGTCACAGGAGCAACTGTCTTGACCAGCAATGAGATAGCAAGACAGAAGACACTCCAGGCAAGTTCAAACATGATATTAAGTTAGGGGAACGTAGGGGAGGATCGGGCTGCCGTTCAGAGGATCACAGCACACTAGAGAACCAAGCTGACAGGAACTTCAAGAAGTTCAAAGACAAACRCAAAGCCTTACACCTAAAACAGAATAACCCTGGTACAGGCTGGGGACTGACCAACTAGGGAGAAACTTGCAAAAAAGGACCTGAGGGTCCCCACGGACAAGTTGAACATGAGGCAGTACCACGCTCTTGCATTAAAACCAAGCACATACTGGGCTCTATTAGCAGGGGTGCTGCCAGTAGTCAGGGGAAGTGATTATTTCCCTTTTTTCAGCACCTGCAAGGATGCCCCTGGAGAACTATGCTCAGTTCCAGGTTCCTAAGTACAACTACTTGTTTTCCAGCTTCTGTTTTAGATACTTTCTTCTGGTTCTAACCGCCTACCTCTCAACCAGAGATCTTTGCTCTTAACCATGCTCCCAATTTCTCCAGCCGCAACAAAAGGGAAATGACCAGTTTTACCAGCCATACTGGTAGGACTGTCAATATTGTCAGTGAAAACCAAAGACTGGAGACACTTTTCTCATCACTGAATGACCAAGAAACAGCTGGGACACAGAAACCACCAGTTTAAAGGGTGAAGAATGAGTACAGCAGCAACCAATACTTGAGTTTGTCTTTTCTCACAGTAAGAGCTTAGAATCTAAGTAGAAGACAGAAGGTAGATTCTAATAAATATCACACTGAAGGTTTATGAAATATTTTAAAGTGGAAAAAGTGTTATCTAAATATGTGCTAAAAATAATTATTGGCAATGAACTGGGTCCTCCAGATGTGATAAGAATGCAGTGATCTGGAAGTCCCTCAGAGACAGCAGTACAGATGCAGTCCATCTGTTGCATACTCTACAAGACTGATCTTTTAAGGACCAGAAATTTTCATTTAGAAGAGAAAATGTAACTTGATTCTGCAGAGCTTAATGACACTCACCTGGGAAAATCTGACTTTCAACTCCAAATAAGAACAGAATAGACTGTTCTCTGGTTTCAGGTACTGATCAAGACCTGGCAGCTGAAAACCCCAGATGTTTCTGCAGAAGAGACTTCTGCAGCAATGACTTATATTATCTTACATTTTTTCCTAATTTTGCTGAAGGTCAAGGATGATCCACTGGTAATATCAGTGGTAAATATTCCTAATTTAGAGGTTCCCACTCTTTCATCCAACAGGAAAAGTCACAGAGAAGAGCATCTGTAATCTCATAACCTTTGAAGCTGAACAGGCAGAACTCCATTAGTCTGAAGCTATGACTTCATCAGGAAGAGGGGGAAAAGAGGAGTTTGTGTTCTCAATGCAAGTTAGCTACCAGGGAACCAAATCCTTGCACAACAAGGACAGTGTTGGTTTTACACAAACTACCCAGTTAAGTTAAACTCCCAAATTTTCTACAGTCCAACATGAATTACTAGCTCTTTGTTCTAGAATTTTGCTATGTGTTGATTTACCTGAAAGGACATTAACAACTTTGTTTTCCCTTGGACACTGCAAGGCCAAAAGGCTTTCCACAAACATAACAAAAGTAAAAAGGTCCAATTATAGAAAGAAAAATATTGTAAAACAGATAAGGTGAGAACTTCTGATARTAAGATGGAGGCAATGTTTAGAGTTCTGCTTTGTATACAACAGACTTACTAGCATTTCAGTTAATCACATCCTGAAGTCATACTGCTGAATATGTATTTTTATTGCACGTTTTTCTCCTCATATTATAAAGATTATGGGAAGTGGTGAAATAAGATCTACACAATTTTTTTTCCCAGTGTAAAAGACTTTTTCCAGSCTATACGATTAAAAGATTTTTCCTCTCTTTCAGAATTTGCTTTCCAGCAATATATTTTTTGTTACCACATACAAACTATCTGATATACGTTCATTGTACCTTTCTGCAGTACAAAAGGCATCTGGGGAGTACTCTGATTTCTACTCCATGCCTTGGCATAAGTTATGACTTTATTCTTGGTAGATGAGCCTCCATTGAAGAAACAGTTATATATCTCCCTTTAAAAATATTGATTAGCAAATCTCATAGCACTTTACCAATACATGCAGTCAAAACATTACTGAGACTACTATGTTCCTCCCAAACTGGAAGGATGTTGAAAACTTTAAATGATTCACTTACAGCTGATCTAAATATAGATGAGAGCGCTGCAATTTACGTTTTATTGTCAAATGTTTAAAGGATCAARTCTAAAATACACAATATACAAGCTTCAAAGCACACATTATCTTGAACATCTTATTTCCAATATGCAGTCAAAATAAAGAAGACATGGGGAACATTTTGCTTCAAAAGCAGATCTCCAGAAGAGATCAAGGTTTTGGTTGTTTGGGGGCTCGTTTAAGACTCCTGTTTTCCCAAACTGCTGAAACTGGATAAGATGCAAAGACGATTTTCCCTCTCGAGGGGGAGAGGCGCACACATCGCCATGCGATTAGGCATGACATCACTCATACTTCGGACAACAGTGAGCCAGGCTGGCAATTATTCTCAAAAGACATTTGCTTTTGCCTTTGAGGAAGGACATGCATTTGCCACAAGACAGGCTAACAGTGAAAAGGCTCATCTCACATTTTGCTTGGCATGAGATTACCAAAAAAAAGTCTTTTAAGAAGCACTTCCAGCATGCAGTTTCTGCTTGAAGACTGTCATAAAAGAAAAAATCCTAGTGACAAGCATCTGAAGAAATAAGACAGCTCTTGAAAAATACTTTCACTAATTTTTAAAATGCTTATACTTTATTACGATGTAAGAAACCATTATCAAAACCTCTTTCAAGATAGGGGAAAAGGCCAGGTATGAGAATGACTTGTGTTTTTCCAAAATAAATTTGAAAAGTAGTACTGTTTCTCTGATACACTTTCACTTTGTTCTTATAACATCATACAAAACACAAAATAAGACTGTGTAAGACTTAAGAATATGATGAAAGTGGAGACAGTTTTAGAAGACCAAGCTAAAATAATATTTGCAGATAGCAAGTACAGAAGTGCTTGTAGCTGTCAATGCAGTGGCTTCTACTTAACCTATTACGTATTACTGGATCTTAATTAAAGTATTCAAGAATATAGATTTGTCTTTTAAGGCATCATTCTTACTACATTAAAATGCAAATATACCATCTTCAAAACTATTTTGATGAACAAGAGCATTTAATTTTCTAATTGACTTCTAAAATATTAGAATGCAAAAATCATTAGTCATGGCTAAAACCAGGAATATTTTTCAGTGAATGGATCAAAAACATCAGCAATTGATCATGTTTGGTACCAGAACTTACTTAACCAAAGCAGTAGGGTGGTTTTTTTGTTTGTTTTTTTTTAAGGGAGGTAGGGGTGCAGAGAACGAAGGAGAAGCGTCTCCTCCAGTCCCATGCCACATCCAGCATATCCTCAGACAAAAGCAAAAATGTGATACACAATCAGTAGCCATTCCCCGTTGCTTTTTAATGGCTGCTGTTTACAATATAGTAGCTYCCATCAGGTCAAAACGCTACCCAGCTAAACAGTGTTATTGCCTGTACAAGCACCAAAATTGAGATCCAGAGATAAAGCTCTGAATTAAGCAGAGAGCCATCCTAATCACTTCCTCTTGCAAACAAGCTTTAGCGAGACTGTTAAATATTTATTTTCACAACCATGCAAGGACTGCTGAAGGTCACCTCAGAGGTGTGATCCCCCTTCCTCATCTTCCTGCCGCTGTCCGTGTTTCATCCGAAGCAGGCCCCTCTGCCTCCCACGCACCACGCCGACCCCCAGCCCAGCGCTCCTCCCGCCTTCGCTCACCTCCTTAGCTCCYGCGGCCCCCACCGCTCTGTTTCGAAGCTTCACCCCCTCGCAAGGGGGTGCTGGTATTTGAGGGCTGCCCCTCATATTTTCTACCCCAGCATCACAGATGCTTTCTTACTTCTTCTGTTCCCTGCCTCTGTTTCCATCCATGCTCGCTTACCACCGYGAGAATGTCTCACCCATTCAGAAACCCCAGTCTGGCACTGACCTACTGAGAGGACGGACCACGCACTGAATTTAAATACTTTATTACATGCATTAAAGAAAAATCTGGGTCAGATTCTTCTACTGCAAGTAACTCGGTGTTGCACAGGGCCCAGCGCAGTGGCAGAGCACAGGACTGCCCAACAATAAACATTTGTTCTACCTGCCCATACTGTAATTTAAACCCACAGCTACAAAGGCTTCAGGGGAACTAATTCAAACATCTACAGAGAAAATCCTGCGCCTTTGTGGGATCATGACAACTGTCTCTGTCCGAACGCAGAAAGATGTGATAGGCAAAGGACCTCCAAAATTAAAACAAGCTGTGTGTAAAGTTCTTTTGTTAGCAAAATCTGTATTTTTCAGCAGTCGTACTCATCAATGTGTTTTGAGAAAAAAATGCTTGAGGACTTGAATCATTTTGCTCTGTTAAAGGAAAAAAATACACACATATACACATTCCTCCCATCAAATTTTCCAAAAAGGAGTGTTTTGACCTTTATTGTTCAAAATTTCACTTAAATGGGGAAAACAAAAAAAAACAAAGCTATCAAAACCAGCCTAAGTCATAATCTTTATAGGCCATCCTGTGACTCTGTCGCTCCCTTTATCTCTAGACACTTGGTTCAATGCTGCATTATGGAAAAGTTGACAATTTGAGCCACCTGCTGGGTGCCAGTAACCTAAGGGAAAAAAAGTTGGCCACTCCTCTACACGGGAGCCACTGCGAATTTTGGCTGTGGATTTGATGGGGCAGGATCAGGTGTCCCCTTGCCAGAGCAAGAGGTTAAATACTTTTCTATCCTGAGTCAGTAACAAGTTAACAGAAACGCAGATTTTCAGAGTGTACCATTCTTAAACAAAATATTAGCCTACACACACAAAACTGCAGTCCTCCTCCTTTTGGATAGTATATATAAAAATCCTATTAGCTGGAGAGATCAGCAGTCTTATCTGAGTTTCCAGGATGCTATAATATGCAAAATTAGAGCAGCTCTCTTAAGTGGGTCAATTATCACTACTGCACTTACAGCAGCTTTTCCCCTCCCTCTCTGCAGCATCCACCATGGGCATTTAGCACAAGCATTTAAGCAGTAACACTTCGAGCTGGCACACTTCACAATGTAAAGTTCCTACCCCTTTTTTATTTTCAAAAATCTTAAACGAGTAAAGAAATTCACTGAAGTACAGACTCTCCGTATTAAAATTACGGTCTCCTCACGGACAGCTTCAATGACTTTCAGAGACAGATCACCCTGGAGAAAAATGCTATTTAGCAGTCACCCTCACCGTTTTCCTACCACACCTGAGTTACACACAAGTGAGGTTTTTTGGCTTTCTTCCCCAAGTGATCAGAGCAGCATCTGAGGGCCATTTACCACCTTCTCAGCCCTATCCCCCAGGTGCAGAGCCCACAGTCAGTCTCCCAAGCTTCACATCTTGTTCTTCTTAAGAGGGAATTCTTTTTAAAAGGCACTGCAAACAATCAGACACAAGTGGAACAATTCAAGTGTCAAGCACAGGTGCCCAGCATCACCTTAGATACCACCGGATGAAGATATCAGCACAGGACTCAAAAGATACAACACAGGGGAAAACCAAGCTCCACTGGAGTACGGCTGGAGATCAAACAAGAGACCTTGCAGCGGTGCAGCACCATCCCCAGCCGGTCTTGTGGGTGCTACCGCTGCACCCATCGCTCAGGTGGTTGCCAGGAGCAGCCTGTGTGGTGAGAAGAGCAGATGCAAGAAGTGAGCCAGATGGTGGACTGGCCCCCAAACAGCAGCAGGAYGACACGGTTTCTAAAACAAGCTCCCTTGTGCAACAGCAAGTGGACAGAGATTTCCCAAGACACAAGATTTAAAACACTCCACATGATTTGGGTAAAATTCAAATTAATGGCAAGTAACACTGCAGAGAGGTCTGCATACAACATCAGCTAGTACATGGAAAGGAAAACTTGTCTACCTTTCCCTCTGACAGGAACGATGAAACACTTCATCCCCTCCCCAACATACTTCATACTTCTCTGCACAGCAGAAAGGTGTGAGGCAGTACTGTTAGGTGACAAAYGCAGATGATTCTGCTGTGCTCTGTGGAAGAGAGGCCTAGATACGCTGGCTTTGGGTCATGAGCCCCGCTGCTCGATGGAGTAGGCCCAACCTTGGCTGGAGAGAGGGTGAGCAGCAGAAATGAGGGTGCAGAAATTAAATTTCTACAGCTGCCACTGGCTACTCTTTTCTCTAAATCTCTATAGCATTTTCTCCTGTAGTACAAAATAAGAATGATCACAYGAGCCATGCATTACAAAATTGATGAACCACTGGGAAATATATGCAACTAACATAGGGCATCAATAGCTGCACCATAGTTCAGGTTGCAAAATTCCATTAATAAGCTGAAAAAACTAAACTAACTAAAATCCATACATTCAAAAGCAGGTCACCTAAAACTTCATTTTGAAGAGAGTRCACAAGTCTTTTCCAAGACTTCTTTAAGTCTAGAAAATAACATCTTACCACTTTTTAACCAGACAAAAAGTTCTAGGGAAATGAAATAATTTGATTTAGTAAATATGACATGTATTTTTAACTATCCAGTTTAAAATCAGCTTTTAATCTCTTATGTTCTGTCCTTGTCACAGAACACTTGCATGCAACAAATTCTGAATGCAACCCTATTAAATCAAAAGGGCAATGACTGAAAAAAAAATAGAAGTCCATAGGAGAAGAAAAAATGTTTTTATTAACTTTCTAACTAGAGCTCTAAAATGCTGTTGATTAAAGTTTAATTTCAAAAGTTAACTTTTTAATTGGGAACACTAGGGCCTGCTGGCTCCAGTAAGCTTAGTAGAGGTCAAAAGATTGTTGGAGACCCAATTTTTCATTTCTAWTAAAAAAAGGAAGCCTTGCCCTTTTCCTTGCAAAGATAGACCTTGAAGTGTTAGTAGGGAAACAAAGAATGTATCCATCAAAGGCTCTCACGGTGAGGTTATACAAAGCCTCCCAAGACAGTGTGGGAAGCCAACAGAGCTTGCAAACGCTCCRAAGGAAATTAGCTGAACTTTGCTTGCAAATTCCAAAAACTGAGAATGGTTCAGTAGCTGGTACCTAATCTAGGATTACACAGACCTAAGTTCAATTCCTTACTCCATCACAGATTTTCTGGGTAGCTTTGAATGCATCCCTTAACTTCAGTTCTGCACCTGGAAAATGAAGATAAATACTCTCAACTTCCCCTTACTGTGACATGAAAATAAACACATTAAACCGGGAGGCAGTCAAATAGCTTGGCAATAGAGCACAAGCACTGCAGATAGATAGGAAATCCACATGGAAATAACAGTCCAGCCCATTCAACAAGAAGATGCCCGTTTTTTTTTTCCCAGACCCTGCTTGCCTGATGAGAGCCTCTCAAGTCTTCCTGATCCTGTCTCAAGCCAAAGGGAGGCTCATGGAGTGCAGAAAGCAGAGGAAAAGTATCCTACACCTTCCAATCCAGTGTAAGTTCACACACAACAGAAACCACGAGAAGCAAACTTTCTCCTGCTCACACCCTCAAATTCAGAGGCTACTTCTCCCATACCATTCGCTGACAGGTTCCTCCAAGAACAGTTCAGAAGAGAGGCCTGACTTGGGTGCCCTGGACCCATAGGAGGAGTCCATCTCCTTCCTCTGACGACTCAAAAAGCCTCTGAAGACCAGCTGAATGACCGGGACGACCAAACTTGGGGATGTCCAGCTGCAGGCTGCCCTGACCCTGGGCGGTGGGAAGGCTGCAGAGTGAGGCCACTGTGCCAGTGTCCTTGCAGAAGCACGAGGCTTCCACGTGCACCCAGGCTCATCAGCCTTGCTGCTGCAGCAGGGGAAACCTGCCCCGAGTTTACCCCCACAGGCAAACACGGGCATATTTACACAAGATAGCCGGTGAGGGAACTTTGTGAGAACTCTTCTCATGTAGAAAAGGTTTTGTTTACTAAGTGCTACTAAGACAGGATTTGGTTCACAACTAAGGGGGCATTTTTTCAGAGACCTTTAAAGAAAAAGAAAGAATGGAGGGGTAGGCACAGGAGACAGAGACACTTGCAACATAAAACGTCACTGATAAAAAAAAAAAAAAAAAAAAAAAAAAAAAAAAAAAAAAAAAAAGTAGGTGACGGGGTGAAAATATTACAAACAAAACAGTGTACAGGTGGAGTTTTTTTCTTCTTTAAGTAAGAGTCACGTATAGCAATAAGGATTTAAAAAGTAATAAAATGTGCCCTGATTAAAACAAACTGATCTCCCCCCTGCAAAATAAAACGCAAGCCTCTCCTTATTTCGGCGCGACCCCCAGGGCAGCCGCAGGTTGCACACAAACCCTTAAGTCGGTCAAAACCTGCGCTTGACTCTTCCAAAGCACTCGCTCTCGGGAACAGCAGTACCAGCTAAAAAGCTCTTTGTTTGCATTCAGTCATATGTAGGGGTGGAAGAGCTGTTCAAAACATTAAAGAGAAACAAGTGAGGACTGTTACTATTCCAAGAAACGAATTACAAGCCAGATTCTGCAACGTACGGAGCGGTCACGATGCCAACTGATGTCAGATGTCACCGGAAATGCTCAGGATCGCTCCAGACTGGACCCTGCGAGTACGACAGCCAATTCTGTCAAGCCTGACTTAAAATCATTACTTCTTCCATGTGTATTTTGCAGTATGTCTTTATTGCTGACATTAATAATACAAATGCATTTATAAAGAGAATAATATGAAAGTTTTCACCAGTAGTTCATTGAAAGGATGAAACACCTCCCAGATTTAGCCGATAGCTAATAAGCCATCTTCCCTTTAAAACACTGCCAACCTGTATAAACAAGGTGAGTAAATGAAAAGTCACGTTAAAGTTACTGCCTTATGGGTTTCTGTGTCAAATAAGCTAACAAAAAACAAACTGATATAAAATGATTTCAGATCTCAAATATAGTCCTAAATTTTCCAAAAAACTATAAATAAAAGCTGTACTTTAGATACTTTTTTTTATCTGAAAAAAGTTTTATAACTTAAAGAGAACATAAAGTATATTTGTATTACTTAATATAAAAATGCAAAATATTATTTAGACAACACRTAAGAACCAAGGAGAACTTAATGTTTTTCTGTTTCATACTGAGGTTTATTCAGGTAAAATTCAAACCATTCCATTAGACTTGGCTAGAATTTTCCTTACATTTTCACAGAGGCTGGTTGGCAATAAGCACATTATGAAAAAAGCAGGATAAGCAGATATCTGCACAAGATAACACATTCCATCCCTCAAACTGAACTCAATGCAGACAATTAAATCCTGTTCTCCAAACCCTTCCCACTCGCTCAGTTCTGCCACTGGTGAGTACAAAGCATTTCTTGCACTTCAGCCCCTGACCACCTCTGGCTGCACCTCCCCAGGCCACAGCTTTGCTCCTTCCACCACAGCATTTTTTAAGAAAYATGCTGCCTTCTGTTTCAAAGGCTAATCCGCTCCTATCTAACCTCTCTACCCTCTATGACTCCATCACTCCATCGATTCATTTGGGTAGCCCAATACGAAGGCACTGCCTCCAACTTCTGAAAATGCTGCTCTTGGCATCTTCTTCCGTATCTCTTTCTTCTAAACTACATGCTCTGATCTTCAAAGCCTTAACTTTTCTAAATTCCTCCCAAAGAATTTCCTCATAAAAGCTCCATTACAACAATGAACGCTTAACTGTCAAAATCTACAGTTCAGTGGAATTACATAAATCTGTTATAAATACTGATACGCTTTGTACAGCGCCTCTCTCCTCTCTGCATGCCATCCTCGACTGCTTTCTCCAAAGGACCAAAAGCAACTGGAAAGCTCATCGTTACCCTGAACGTGCAACTTCGTTTTCGGTAAAGTCTCTTGCTACTTTGCCATCCTTTACAAGTGCTCTTGGTCTCTCTGGATCAAAGGCTTTAGGAGTAAGGCTGCCTCCTATTGCCCACTGGTATATTGCTAGGCTGGAAACAAATATAACACACTGATAATGGCCATCCTAACTAGTCTGTAGAGACTTGAGTGTATTTTGATTTCAGAAGCCAACAATACACACCTGCAGCTCTCAGTTTTCCAAATTTCTAATGAAAGAGCAAGATACCCAAAGAGCAGGTAATAATTCAATGGTCAGAATCCATAGGAGGTTCTCCCCACCCCCCCCCAAAAGCACACTGGACCTGAAATACTAAAACACACTAATGGCTTTCCAAAACACAGGAACACAGCATAATGCATCCACCATAACCTGAACTCACTGTCCCAAAGTAAAAAGTTCCCATCTTTAGAGATTTTCAACACAGATAAATTCTTAATGCCAACTACAAAATGAAGTTTATGTAATGGATTTCAAAAATCACCACTAACAAAAATGAGCCATACAGTCATGCACTATCACTTCCTGATTCCCAGATGGCAAAGAAATCACACAAGAGAAGATGAAGTACTTTGTGATAYTAATACAGACAACAGAGATCATCTTTGCAGTCTTATTCGTACCATACTCCTAGTATTTTATCCGCGAAATATCAYACAGGAAGTGTTCTCCATTTAATGAGAAGGAAAAAAAAAAAAAAAAAAGCAGGGGAGGGAATAAATTCAGGTACTTATAAAGTGTCAGCCAGACCAGTACACATTGCACCTAACAGAGATGCATACTGGAACACTTCAAAGAAAGATGTGTCCAACAAGCAAAGGACTCTGGAGGTTTGCTGGAAGGGTTAGCCACACTTGCTACACAGACGGCTGCTGCACTACAATATACTTACTTGCCWGTTACAGCCATATTGCTTCAAATACTTTTTATCACTGCACCAGTGGGGAAAAGTGGATTTGCATATTACGACCAGACTATCATTTGGTAATATTAAATAACGACTGCAAATAAATTACTTCTAAAAAAAATGGCATGAGCATAATACTGGCAATGCTTATAATTCAATACRGTCTTCTCAGAAAATGATAGAGAGCTATACTGTTCAAAGTTCTCAAAAAGGTTTTGCGTTGGAAAAAAAAAGTTTAATAGTAAAGCCTTCCTTTTATAATTCCATTATTCCTGCAAAAACTCTTTTAAAATGCAAATATAATGACCACRTTATCAAAGCATCAATTCTAAGATTCTGAATATAGTTTCTGAAACTAARAAGAACCTCAGATCAGTAAAGAAACTTCAGCTGTCCAACTACTAAGAGAAATATAGAATGAAATGAAGTAAACTTAAAAAAATATATATTTCAAATAAGGTACTAGTAAGGCATACATTGCTTTAAAGCGGAGGAGGAGAGCTAAGGCAATAACACAAGCAATTGCCTGTGTTCTCTTGTGTTTGTGATACTAAATCTAAATTACAGTAACTGAAACACAACATAAAAATATAAACATAAATAAATTTGAATGTACATCAGTATCTAAAGCTTACAAGGATGTTAACAAAGTTCTACAATACAAAAATAACGATGGTCTACAGCAAGGAGTACTCACTGGCAACTTAAACCCATGTGCACTTCAATCTTCAGTCACTGATTTCCTGTATGATCTTTGAGCAAATTACATAATTTCTTAAACGTCCTTTTCCCCAAAACAGTAACATTACTGCCCTACCCACAAGACTTAAAAGGAAGACATTCACGTATCTTGATGGAAGGCCTAGCAGAACTCAGATCCGTTCTTTAGTGCAGACAGCACAGGAGGCTTGGGGTTAATTTTTGGTGTTTAAAAAAAATCCCCAGCAAAGAGCAGGAAGAGTACTTTTTTTTTTTTTTTAACCAGAGGAAAATGTTGAAAAACAAGAAATTAAGACTTATTGAGGGAAGGCAGAGTGAAATTAATAGATCCTTGTAAGTAACAGTAYGTTACCATACTAAGTACGGTACATTTAGAAAGGGAAAAATTTTACTTGAACACAGGAAAAATCCCCACTTGCTTCATTATACAAAATCAGCAGTTAGAAATTACATCCTAAACACTTACCATTTCAAATTTAGAAAAACAGTCAAACTAAATAGCTGACTTATTAAAAGTGTTTTTTTAATTGCCACTGCAGGAACAGTGCCTCTCCTACTCTCCTCCACCACCACCACCACCCCCCCACCCCAGGCAACAGCAAAGGCATTTTATCTAGGGGTCCAAGCAGTAACTCCCATATTGCACACATGTGAAAGGATACGAGGAGTTCCTTCTGTCCTACACACCAGGTAGAGACATGCAGCAATTACGTGGGTCATCTTTCTCCCCCGGGTTAGGTGCTTGCTCACAGCCATCTTGAAAAAATTAAAGGCGGTATCCAGACAATGCTGATTGAGTTGAAGCTGGTTTCCCAAGTGGTGAATCTGACGTTTCCCTAGAAAAATTAACAAGAAAGAATGCTTAACAGTTTTGCAATTAATGTGCTTTGCAGGGTTTTTTTCTATGTTTTTTCTTTTAAGACAAAACTGAGGGGGGAATTTCTGATTTTCATATCTATGTGAAATATATGTTAGAATCTAATATTCACTCAAGTTTCTGGGAGCTATAAATCTTCAGATCTTCAAGACAAAAAAAAAAAAAAACAGTCTACAACTCATTTTGGACTCTCAGTACTCAAATACATGCAATCACTGAGCCCTGGAGAACAAAGGTCAACCCAAGAAAGGGGTCAAAACATAGGCAGGTCTTTTGCCTGCGAGGTCCGTTCTTCCTCTGCTGAAGAGAGTTTGAAATCTAGCACTTGGTGAGCTGTAGAGATGAATTTCTGAAAACATCAGATCATGGCATGGTGATGCCAAGGTGCAAACAAATTAGACATTTTGCTGCAAGTCTCCGAGAACCCGTGAAGTTTGCAGTTCCTCTGACCACAAACTCAACCCGTAAAGAAAGGAGCTGTTCTCAGGGCTTCTCAGTGATCGCCACTGATAGGGAAGCACTTCCTTCCTTTGAACACTTTCACAGCAGAGGTTTCATTTAAGGCTTAGCTGCCAGACTGCAGAGATTAGTTTGTGGCTTCAGGAAAGCAAATGTGCCTTCACCCTGAAAAAGTACTCCAGATGATTCATAGCAGGAAGTGGTACAGCTGCTAAGACAGATGCTGCAAGCAACGTCCAGCCCATTCTCACATCTCCAGCTACGGAAAAGTCTGCCGAAAAGTCAGTTTAAGAGAAAGATGGGGGAAGTCAGGAGGAAAACAAACTACTAAAGATCCTCAACATAAGAGGTCAGACAGTACATCAAGAAAAATCCTTTAATTCAATGTGCTGGACAGATGTTTCCAGTATGTGTTTTTACAGGAAACACTCCTCTATTTCTGTTCAGAGATGTTAGAAGTAGCTTTGCTAAAGTATAGCGTACAAGTATGCTACGCTGGGCATAAGGTTTTCCATGTAGCTTAGCCACCGCTTCATACAAATGGTGGTGACTGCAAAACATTGACCAGAACACCACCAGTATATGAAGGCTATACTTTTTTTTTTTTTCAATCTTATGCAAATTCCTACCCAATCATTATGCACAACATGCTACACTGTTTAACCTCTGAACAGTCTTCAGCCAGCAACACACTTTCACTTCAGCTCTAATACAACACAACTCCAGAAACCCAACTAGGATCAGAAAAACTGGCTAAATACAAGCTACAAAACTGTAGCTTCTCCTTTCTGCACAAATTGTAATTAGTATGCTCACTAGCAAGATCTCCCTAGGGTCACTTTTGGACAATCAGGTCCAAATGAAGAATTAATGACAGAGGATGTGTTTCACCTTCCACAAGAGGTATCGGGACAATAAGCTACTCAAGAATAATCCAAAACCCATTAAGTCAATAGTTGTTCCACTAACATCAGCAGGCACTGGACAGATGCCCATTAGTCTTAAGAGTCTCAAACACAATACTACATTTTTGCAAAATTCGGACTAATTTGCACTCTCTCTCCCCTGAACTTTATTTCAGGCTCTGCAACCTCCTGTCCAAGCCCCTGTATTCTAAAGCTGGCTCAAGGCTCATAAGTCTTTAAGAAACAATCAACTTGTTCTCATCTGGGCAGCAAAAATTCACTTACCTTTGAGTATTATCCAGTTTTGCACAGCAGCAAAGCAGCTTCCCCCATCACCATCCTCCCTGAGCAAGTCCACAACAGAAGCCAGCACAGACTGTATCAGTGCCTCCTGCTGTCACTAAAGCTCCCTACTTCCATCCTCCCAACATGATCTCTCTGAAGATCAAACCAGCAACACACAAAACAGTATTGGGTATTTGACCTGGTCCAGCAGTGACATGTGGGCAGAACTGGGGCTACAGCTGGCACAGGTCACTCCAGGTCTACTCGTCCCCAATTCCAGCATTAAGACCCCCATCTTCTGTCCACCTTTTYCCTTCCACACATGAGGAAAAACAGAGAGATGTGAACAACTCCAAAGCTTCACAAATCCTTACCATATCTGAGAGCATCCCAGCATGGTAGAAAAGCAAAGACGGGTGCTGTGCAGCTAGCAAGTCCCATGAGCAAGGGACATGCTGCCCATCACACTGCCCTGCTCTACACTTTAAGCGTGGAGCCCATGTCCACCAGAGGCTGCCACAGACTGCTACACAGCAGTGCTCACAGCACGCAGGAAACATTTTTGCCTTTCAGGACACTGAAGCCAATTTTGCTGCTCTCCTCCTTACAGTTGCCTATACCTAAAGCCAGCTCTGGTCTAGTCCTACCAGAGATTTCTGTTCTCCAAGCTTATTTTTTTTTAAGAACAGCCATACTGGATCTGTCTAGCCCAGTATTCTGGGGCAACAGAACAGCCATGCAGCTCAARAAGATCTATCAGAAGCAACTCATTGCCAGACAGATCAAGAAACACAAGCTCTCAAGGAGAGAGGGGCTAAGAGAAGCTCCCCTTTTATATAAAAAACATCAGCCTGAGGTTTGTGACCTCCAAGAAGGCTACCAAGGCACTTGCATCAAAAGTGCCTTTGATTGGTGGTATTCTGGCCACATATTGTCACGTATGGTTATCAAGATGAAGACACAAAGAACTGCCATCTGTAGACATCGTATATATTACATGTAGATGTACCATCAGACGGAGACACAACCTTACCCATGCACCTCTCCCTGACTTCAGGGAGATTCAGAGTGGAAATATTGCAACAGTGACAGCAGTATCCCTTCTGAATAAGCCAGTACAAATCATTGTCCTCAGAGTCGCAAAGGCTGCTGAAACCAAGCAGAGATTTCAGAAGTTTTAAAAGCACAATTCAAACAACATTTACAAGTAAAGCTTCTGTAAAAACACAAAAAGCTTCCTTGTATCARGGAAGAGTTGCATGCATTCCTGGATGCTTATTAGACTACTGGGGGGACTGGTATATGGGGCCAGCCCCGCTTGACAAGATAGTGGGACGAGGATGCTGCAGGTTACCACACAAAAAGTGATACAGAAGCCTGCCACACCACCACCACAGCAGCAGCTCATGTGGGTCCTGGGCCTGAGGAAGGAAGAATGGGCTCCAAATCAATGTTTCTGCTCCCAAAGCTTCCAGGAAGCAGCCTTGTGCCAAAAACATGCAGAGGGCACAAATGGTTGAGGGCTAAGGCAAGGACAGAGACAAGAGCTGTCACCTGTTCATCAGTGACAATCACATGTGTTGTAGTGATGCCACAAGGAAGAACAGGGAAGAGAAATAAACCTTTGGGTTGTCTCCTGCCTCCCACTCCAAACCTCAAGGATGGAAGTGGGGGCGGACAACAGGAGTCCAAACAAGCTCTACTGGAGGAGCTGCTGCTGACAGAAGAGAAGCAAGTAAGTCAGGCTCTCCTCCCGCCCGCTYTCATGACCACAGTGCATGACCACTGTCTGCCTTAGCCACTAAAAAACCATACCTCTTCCTCTCTCCCCCCAGAAAACAAAAGGAAAAAAAAAGGACTGAGGAAAGGGCAAGCATACACAAAATTTCTCCCCTGGTAGCTCCAGGCCTGTTCCTAGAATGAGGCCTTCTTTCTCATGTTCTCATACAAGGCTGCACATCTCAGAGAGCACTTAGGAAACAAAGAACATCCAGGAGGGAAAAAAAAAAAAGAAAGAAAGAAAGAAAGAAAATTGAGGGAGATATTTTAAATTAGGTTCCTTCATAAGCAATCCTTCCCATGGAGCTGGTCCCATCTCCAAGCTATCATTAGTATTCTCTGCATACCTAACCTTTTATCTTCAAACATAGAAACATAATTCATCATAATCCATSTAAGGTAAACAGTATGCTTTTAAGTAATATGTGCCTTTAGAGCTGAGCTTTTCATGCATCTTCARTATTTAAAAATAAAATTACTTTAGAGGTGGCTAGTCATTGTCTACAGATAAATATCAAAAGAATTCTGAGAGCACAAAATGGCATTAATCCACTTCAGAAATGTTGTTTCATTGAATGTTTTGCTCAACCTTCAGCAGACCAAAGAAGACTTTATTTCAGAGTGCTAGTGCTCTCTCRAGCTGTTTTGTGGTGTCACATCAATCATACAATTCACATTAAAATAAGACAACTACAGTACCGTCACTGGTCCTCAAAACAAACAGCTTTACTCAGCATAGGACAGGAAGAAGAATCTTAGAAATGGTGCATGTCTCAAYGATTAATTTGCTTTTGCCCTCATCTCTTACAACAGAGGCAGAAATCTACTGCTTATAGCATCATCTAGAGATAAATATATTTGTTCTGCCACCAATCTCCTATTTATTAAAGAAAGATCAAAAGACTTTTCTCTTGAATTTGATGCAGCAACACACACCTACTTTTCTGGTATCTTATGTAACATAACAAATCGGTAGGAAAAGTTAGCATTAGCAATTAGRTTTTTAGGCTTCTACGTAGGGAACATGAAACACCTGCATTCCTTCTGGTTCTTTCACGGAATCAAGAAGCATCTCCATTCAAAAGGTACTGTCAAAAAAAAATGTTACCAGCTAAATAGTCTTCATCCAATRATTTAGTTGTCAGGTGACAACTAAAAGAACATAGTTTTGTGATTCCAGGCTTATCTGTCGGTCTCATCAATTCAACATTTCCAGAACTGAAAAATGTGTCTCTAATATTGTATTTAGTTATAAATACAGCAATTTAATCTGTTCACATCTGAAAAGCAGATGTTCATATRCACAGAACTTGGACATGTGAAAATAATTTACCAGCATAAATTCTCTATCCAGTGCTCCACCTACCATCAACAAAGATAGAGATCAAATACCCATTTCATGCTGCCAGTCCTCCACACTAAAAAGTCCTTATACCTGTGCAAAGGTACCCACAAGTCTGCTAAGCTTTCAGGCATCTCTTAAATCAGCCACTGTTCCTCTAGCAAGATGGTCAACTTAGGGAGGAATTGCAGAGCAGCTACAAGCTACGGGGCTCAGAAGATAAGCAATTCCCCCCAGCAGATCCACAATGCTCYATTATGTCTATCAGCCTTTGAAAGCATTTCTCTTCCCACTGCTCCTTGCAAGCTGGGTGGCATTTTATAACCTTCCATTTGCTGTTTATCTCTTGACTTTCTTAATGGTTTGTTCTAGACTACCAGCACTGCTTCAACCAGCTCGAACCGCTGGCTGATGCCCGTTGTGCCAGTTTGACCATACGGTCCCAGTGTGCAGCTAGTGGGTCGAGCTATCTGCAAGAACGCAACATACCTTAAGATCTCAGCCGGAACAGAAGRAATATCCATAGTTACAATGCAATTTATTAGCAATCTGCTCAACTTAATACTCACCAGATTACATTGCAGTGTTAGGAACTCATCAAATGCACTGATCTGCTCTACTGGATGGAAAAGAAAAGAACTGCCAGACATTTAAGCTGTATCTTGCTCTGGGTTATAAAGCAAAACTCAAAACAACAAATTCCTGACTCTCTCATCCATTTTATCCAGCAAAATGACTGGGGGAGCGGGTGAAAGGAGGAGGTGGTTTGGGGGGATTATCCATTAACAATCTGCAACTATGATCTCAAGATTTGTGATCCACAGCTTCTTTGCCAGAAAACAGTAATGCCAATTAAATCTGCTTTGCCCTTTGGGCAATAGCATATTATAACTTGAACCATATTACTCCTTTGAGCGATACAGAGTATTATGAAAGAGCATCATGTGSAATAGGCAGAAAAAGAGCTACCACATATCACATCCACACTGGTAGTGTTTTAACAACTTACTTATTTCTGAATTGCCAAGCAAGAGTAGAATGTGTAAGAAAAAAACAACAGAGGTTAAAAAAAAAGGCATCCCTCAGTAGATAGAGATTTTTGGTATTGGCAGCTTGTAATAGTAGTTTCCTTTCTCGGGTCTTACAGGTCTTTGATAGATGCTGGTATTTTCCTACCAAAAGAAATACAGTCTTTAAGGTTAAAGCTTACACATGATGCTCTCCTTGCAATTTAGTGATGGCATTAAAGTGGTGACTTAGTACTTTTGGGAAGAGGACTGAGAATAGTGTCCTTCCAAAGCAAGTACTTCAGCAAGGACATTAAAATCCCTGCCCCCTCTCTCTGCATAATAAAACTACAAGAATGTTTTCTGTTAAAGAAAGAAAAAAAAATCTAGAAACTACAGAAATTTTGTGAAATACAAGACACATACTAGGCAATTCTCTTTATTTCTCAAGGGCACATATTGTCAAACAAAACAAAAAAAGAGAACCCACACCACAAAACACACTCAAGCTTGTACTTCTATAAGCAACAGAAAATCAAGTTCCCAGGCTACCAAGCAGCAAAGTTTATCACAATCCTGAATCTCCATCTAGAAACAAAAGGCCTTTTTCTCTATTTTAGTTTTCAGTTCCAAGTCTGCTAAAGAAGCGCTTCCATCAAACTATTCCCAGCATGCTGAAATAAAACGCTATCATCTTCTCAACTGATGCCAAGCTCAATGCTTTGGACTGCCATGTAAGACTTGAACTGACAAGCTCAGATAGGACAGCTGAATTCTACTATCTTTTTATTTCAAAAAAATTTCCACCCTTTTGATGGAGGAAATGGTGGGTATTACAAAACAACATGTGTGGGCTAGAAATCACTGTCACAAAAACAGATTTGAAGTAAAAATTTGGTAATATTAAGTGCCTACACAAAAGGCAGCTGATAGCAAAACTGCAGTTTAAATTATTACGGAAGCAAAATAGAAAAAGGGGGAAAATCAGGTCCATCCTTTACAAGCAACTTTTTATGGCCTGGTTATTACAGAAACATCTTGTTCTTTCTCACCATTCAAGAGGAATCATACCTTTTTTTGGATCACTTGAAAGTCAGTAATGTCAAGCAGCTACAGCTCTGTATTAGTCTCACCTGGCTTCTGCTGGCTCATCTGCAGTTCTTCCCACGCACAAAGACTATTAGCAACACCGCTATTTCCAAGTAGCACATTTCAGTATGAAGCCTAAGTTTCCAAGAAATAAAAGGCAGCACATAAGCAGAACTTACATGAATTGTTATCACAACACTAAAATGCATCTTTGAAATCAGGGCATACAGATTTTCTCCCCTTCTGCAATTTGCTCCAGGGCCACTGGGAACTAACAGTACCCGAATCCCGCAAAGGAGTCATGTTAACAGCACTAATCCTTTCCACAAAGTTATGGTAACAAATACTATATCCTATTAAAAGAAATGTTTTGCATGATGTTTACTTGGGAATTCATTGGCAGAATATGAATTACTTTGACTGAATTTTATGTGCAGATTTTATTCTGCGCTTGGGTTTTCATTCCTTTTATTTTCTCTCTTTGAGAAAGCACACCAACAGATCTCCTTTTACAGCCGTCTTTATGCGTGGGCATCCCCGGGTGCTTTGTCCTATCTTTCGGTTCCAGCAAGTTGCAGCTTAAAGCCTCCATGAATCTCCTGCTCTTTGCTCCACGCCACGCTTCCATCTAGGTTATTTGTATTACAAATAAGCAAAACAAACCAACCAACCCACAACAGGGACAGTGCGGGAACATCAGTATACGGCTTCATGCATGAAGGCTGCTCCCAGAAGCCTAATCAGCATCAGAGTCCCATGATCAAAGACAAGAAACCATTTAAAGACCAAATAATGTCGAGGGAGGAAGGAAGGAAACCCAAGCGTTGACTGAGCATTTCCAGCAACACATGCGATAYTGTAAGCAAGAAGCAGCTTTATCTCCATGAGCTTATAATGAAAAAACCCAACAAACAGTAACGGGAATAACATAGTGGGGCACCGCATCAGTGCTGACCCAGCACAATAACAACCTTTTATTTTATTAAGGATAGCTAGGAATTATTCCCAGCTATCCTTAGTAAGTACACCTATAAGGAAAGTACCTAACAGATGTTGGCTTCATTCCCACGCTTTGCCTGACTTCAAGCTGACCCCCAAATCCCGACCGTCAAACCGCGGCTGTACCGAGGGTCCCCAGAGCGGCGCTTCCCCCACGTGCCGTGTGCCAGGCACCAGGCTGAGCTGCCGGCAGCGAGCACACGCTTGGCCCCGCTCCGAMGGAGGCGTCCCTTTGCCTAGGTCGCCTGGCAGACTGCTTTGGAGGCTGCCCAAAGGCAGGCTGCTACGGTCTGCTCGGCAGCACAAAACAGCTCCTGGCCTTTCCTCCCTCCCCTGCGATGCTCCACCGGCTCTGCCAGCACAGCCGTCTGGGGCTCTGCGCAGAAAATCAAACCAGTGAGCTGATCCACATTAAAGACAACACCGGGAAATAAAAAGCAGATTTAATACAGACCTGTTTACTGAAGGATTGATGCCCTCATTTATCTTCTTAGGGCCAAAACTAGACTAACCCAAAGCACAGACCCGTATTCAGTGTCTTCGCGTGCTAACAGCGGCCAAGCCCATCCATTGCACCTCCCAAGAGAGCACCCCGTTACCGGGTGAGCCTCACTGCTTCTCCTGGTAAAGCCCTTTCGTTGCCTGTCAGACGTTCATTCAATCAGCTAAAAATAACCCACACGAATCTCTAATATTAACGATCGCAAGGAAAAGTCCTGCTAGCAGTCATCACCCCAAGCACTTTTTAAATATTCAATACTAAGCTATTTTTCTTTCACCTAGAAAACCTGCTGTTGACATCTCTCTCCCAGAACTTATCTGCACTTCTTTAAGTACTCTTTTGCTCAAAATCTGTTGCAAGTCCTTGCACTGCACTAATGCCAAACAGGCCTGCAAAGGAGGCACCTGCCTCCTCAAACGCTTTCTGCCATTCTCCAGTTATAATGCATCACTGCCGCAGGGGCAGACTCGCAACTGGCCARGGACAGACCATTTATATATATATATACATATATATGACCACGGCCATTTGAATTAACTTGCCTTACAATTCTATGAAGTTTGGCATAGTAAGTGGTTCCTCTGATTCTTTGCATTCAGTTCCTGAAATTCTGCTTCCTGCGCTGGTGGTACTTCCATGTTTGCATTCCCATTATCCACCTAACCGTACCCGGAGTTCAACAACGGCCAACAGCTGAAGCCAAACTGCTTATTACAAGGCTGCCCCTAAACTATTGCTGATCTGTGCCCCATCATCCTTGCACAGTGACTTGCTGCTCTAATCGTTGCTTGATTTTTTAATATAGCTAAAGAACTTTTTGCTAATAAAATTTTCACCGAACATTACTTCTCTTGACTTCTGGTATCAATCAAGAGTTGGAAAACCACGGCCAAGGCTGTCGTTAAGGAAAAACGAAGCCCCAAAAGCTGGTCTGTTGATTTGCTAACATCTGAAGGTATGGTATCACAACTGTTTTAAGTCAAGCTGAAGCCCAAGCTGCTGCTGAAAGCAGTGTTCCCACCTCCAACACTACATTTACACAGCCACATGCTGATACAGATAAGGGAACTCTCTCGGCTGAAAATCAGCCCAACCAACAAAAATTTAATTTTTTTCATTTGGACCAGCTCCCTCATGTAACTCAACAAACAGCTTCACAAGCACTAATGCTGGCAGAAGGTGGCTGGGGCGAGGAGAAACGCTGTCAGCAGCAGCGTACACGTGGATCGACTTAAGGCAAATGTGAGCCTACAGCCTAAATGGGTCAAAGAGAAAAGTACACGCTCTGCCTCGGCTGCTTCCTGCCTCGCTGCTACCGCTCCCAGCCACGGGTGCTTACATAAAAGTCTTATTATCACAGCTTAAATAAATGCTAACATGTTCATTAGTTGTCTGTATATTGAAATGCTTCAGGTAGTTTAAGATTAATTTCAAAAGCAAGCAAATACAGACTTTTTTTTTTAATTCCTAAAGTTTTTTCAGCTGATTTTTCTTCTCACCTAAAAGCTGTATCTGTTTCAGAGTTGAAACAGCTGAAAAGATRCACTACTAGCAAYAGCTGTGAACACATGCATCATCAATATAATGTGATGTAGCCCTCACTTATCTGCCACTAAGGGGATTAGGAAGAAAAATTTTAGGTATCAGGGACTTTAACACAGAGGTAGCTATTGAGCATGCAAGACTCTTCCGATAGCACCATTATCTAGACTTTGCTTTAATCTTTCTCTGTTTTGGTTGGATAGTGATTTTTTTTTTTTTAATGACAGTTATTCTTTGAGATTTTTCTAGATCTGTATGTTTTATTTTTTTCCCCAATGCTTATCAATTACCAAATATTATTCTTGTCAAAACAAGAAGTGAAACATTTCTTCTGTCACATAGTATTACTGCTGATCCAAACACTAAATTTATCAAAATCTAAAGTCATTTCTACATCACTGCAAGGGGGAGGGAAAAAAAAAAGATTTGCTCATAACATAATACAACAGTTTTGRAAAGATTTTTCAAAGTTTTAAAAACAGTAATTTTAGCAACATTAAAGAGGTCAGAACTTGCGTGATACATTRAAAGCAAAAAGCACTTAGCTAATGAGTAACTCTGACCAATCTACCCCTTAGCTAGGCAGAAAAAATGTCAAGGATACAGTAAGTCACCTATTGGTGAAAGCTATCAGTATCTTCAAAGCAAAAGAAAAATGAAGATTCTAAACACAAAAGGATCCATTTCTGCAATGAAACTTTTTGGACTCAAAGAGCGTATAAATCAGTGCAATGCTATGTGCTTGCTGTCAGAAAGCTCCAGTGCCTTCCCTGCAGATCAGAGCTTTTGCAAAGTAAAGAAGAGTGAAAACTGACAGGAGCTATTTTTCAGAGTCCTGCAGACACCACAGAAAGAGGCAAGAGCAGGCGAYGACACTGCTTCACCAGGACCCGGAGGAAGCGGGAGCTGAAGGCTCTCCCCGGCCAGAACCACAACGGAGGCCAACGAGATGGAGACAAGATCAAAAGCAATYGAGTTACCGCGACTGAACAATTGCCACTTCTCAGCTGCACGCAGTCGCGGCTCGCTGGGGTCACGCATCCTAAGGTTGATTAAGAAGTGAAAGAAAACAAATAAACAAACAAACAAACTTCCCCTTAATCCATCTTCATGATTACTGCTACAGCAAAGCATTTTCCCTGCTATAAAAGCCAGTCTGTCCATTCCCCCTTTCCACCAAAAGGCTCCTGTATATCTCAGTGAACTTGTCCTACTTTCCTTGTCCACCTTTTAGTACCTACCTTTTGCAACATGTCTGAGGCTTTTCTTGTCCTCAGATGCATGCAAAACAACTTTCCCCCTTAGAGTTCAGCCTGCCCCTCTGCTCACCAGTTGTTCTGTCAAAATACAGCCGTTAGTGGTAAATTATTCCCACTCTCCATCATCCAGCTCTGTAGGCAGGAAAGACCTCGCTGACAGAGATGAATACCCACATCGCCTTCAACCCGTACTTGGCCTTAAGGTTGCTGCTTCTTTTTCAGGACTGCAAAAGGCCTTGGGTTCTGGGCTTTCGGGGTCTTTTTCTCCCTCCATCCCACTAATTCTACATGCGGCTAATGGCCCCATCCAGACCTTTACTTCACTGATAGGCGCAGACAACTCGTGACACAGTAATCCCCAAAGTAAAAACTTCATAAATATCAACTCACTGGCAAATTCCGTAAATCATCGCAAAAAGTGGAAATCTGGGAGAAAGTCTCAAAAGAAAAGGGATGAAGACAGACAGAAGTAGTTGGAGGGAGGAGAAAGAGGCACTTAAAGATATCAAAGGGATAAGAGATAAAACCTAATCTAAAAATGGAAGTAGAAAGAGAGAAAAAGTGAAATCAAGCTGGGAAAGGCACAGAGCCGTAACAAAAGCAAGAGAGACTGTATTAGGCTAATACTTATTTAAGGTATTTTTATATGAAGCTGACAACTGCGGTCAAATACTTTATTCCTTTAAATGAAAGGAGTAAGAAGAAACCCAGCAGTTAGGAAAGAGAGCATCAATTAATCTTTACTCAGGCTGCAGCTAAAGAACGAAACTCTGCCCTTAGCTCGTCCCTGACAACTGAGTCCATCAGCTACAGATAACACACGAGGAGGATGCATTTGAGGGGGCTGCTCCTCTTTACCAATACGAAACGCCTGTTTAAATCAGAGCTGCAACCCCTCTGGATAAAATTATCTATGGACTGCCAACAGACAATGGAACAAGTATGAACAGAGCTTCGGCCTCAACTTTCGTGTATCCTTCCTTCTTAAACTAAAAATAAGTGAAGGTTGCCACAAATCTCAGCTGAACAATGAAGTGAACCTGTGATGTTATTTATCAACCCCGTCTCTTGCGCTATCTACTCCACCTTTGAGTCGAAAGGAGATTTATGTTCAAAGAGAAAATGCACATATTTCAGCAATAGCCTTGCACTTCTTTATACAATAACATTTATATAGGTCAGATTTACAGACTGTTCCAGTAAAGAATTAAAATTACAATGCCATCTATGTGTTTCTACAAAGCCGACACAGCCCTCTTAGAAAATATTTGGCATATTTGAGTGCTCTCCATTTGTACATATGTAATCTTTTCCATTTACATGAACCTACTCCTCACAAACGGGATGTCATTAGCAACTTTTCTGGGAGTGGAGAATTCTTGCTAGACTTTGCTCTCCTCCTCAGGAATCCTTAATCATCTTAGAGCTAAAGAGGGAACGCCAGGGAGGGGGGAGGCCGGGGGGGGGAAAGGGGAGGTGTTAAGGACCCAAAGGTTGAACTTTCAGCCTTCATCCAATAACAGAACATTAATTGTTAAGAAAGGAGCAGAAGATCACCAGATTTCTGGAAGATACTGGAAGTTCAAGCCATAAATAGATATAAGCATCAACTCATGACTAAGGACTAATAATGTGAAATTAAAGGAAAACCTAAGTACAGTATTAACAAGAACTCCCTTATAATACAACTCATTGGACCTTATAATAGTTTCCCAAGGGAAACAGCGGAAACCCCCACTGCTTGGAACATATGAATCCAAGAAGAGCAAAACACAAGAAGAATGCATGCTAGCAAATGAGCTTGTAGAAGGAGAAAAATGAGGTGAGATGGTTTACTGGGTTCAAGTAAATTCTCACGGTTTTGCAAAACTGGAAAGCTTCGGACAGAAACTTGCAACTACTCTGTATGATAATTATTCTATATTCTCAATATACAGGCTAGAAAAAAAGATTTTCCCCACCCCCTTTTCTCCCCAACTAGCCAGCTCTGCTGATTCAGCAAGCAGCACTTCAGCCTGCTTGCAGTTTGGGAGCAGAACAACACAGATCCAATGCCAATCAGACCTTCTGACCAACCTGCAGAGCAAATCCACCCACTCAAGTTCCTGCCTCTCAAAAGAATTCCCCTAGTCACAACTTCTCTTTTTTTTCCTAAAATTACGTATTGCATTAATGACACTTTGAAGAATAAACTCAACACTTGTTTTTGTAGCAAAGTTTGGGAATCTTCCTCCATAATCACATCTTTAGATATCAAGTTCTTTTGTTTTTCTGGATAATCCACTCACCCCCACTAGTAGTTAAAGAAAATTTCAGGTAAGCACAATACATTTTCCTGCTCTCTAAGTGCCAAACCTCAAAGATCAATTACAACACGTTTTTCTGTGCAGCATGACTCCAATATAGGATGTGAGATCATTCATTAAACATACATTTCCAGGACTAGATGCATTATTAATTCATTTTCCCCTAGGTAATATGGCATGGTGAAAAATAGCTGCTAGAGAACATACTGACTAAAGATTTAAACAGAAATCAGTGGATTTATGTGATGATTGCTATACAGCAACCTAACAGATCTCATTAAAGGAGACATGGTTTCTTCTCCCCTGATACTGTTACTGCGCCTATAGAGTACACACTGATATTTAACAGAAGGAAGAACACTGACTGCAACCTACCTCAGAAATAGTTCCTATAAAACTTGTGAGAATGATCTGACTGAATTAAATACAGAGTCTGATGACAGACAGCTCTCAACTTCATAAGATTTTTTTCGCACTGGTGACTGTCTGGAAAATCCTATTTTAAAGGAAAGAAAAAAGAAAAAGTCCGTTATAAAACATTACCTGCCTCAGAGTTTCAATTAGGCAGGTGCTGCAAACATCAGGATGAGATTTTACAGTTGTCCTCTTTGACTTTGTGGAGCTGCAATCAAGGAAGCTGCCATAAGRAATCATTTAACATCAGGATCATCTTGAACCTAACAAATATACTGTATTGGCAGAATCTACAGAGTAAATTCTATTTATGCCATACTCATAAGTTCTACTGCTGCATTAAACAAGTTCAGGGACCGGGCTTTTCACCCACAAAACAACTGTAATTTGGTCCCATTTCTTTCCTACCTTTTGTATTTTCCTCTAAAATCATAACAAAAGCAGAGAGGCAGAGGAGATTTTGCCCCACTTTATGCGAGATGACCTTATATCCATGTATCAGGAGCCCTGGCAGCTAAGTTAACTTCAGAACACTTAAGTGAGCATTTCTGTATGGTCAAATCACCACTCCATTAAACTATCATATAGCAAGAAGTATAGGTCCTGCTTTGTTTAATCCAGCTTCACTTACATATGCTTCAGCGTTCAACTACCTCTTGAAAGCTATGCTCATATAGATGAGAAGCTGAACTCTGCTTCTGCTCTAACAGTCAAGTATTTCTGAAGCCTCTGAATCAATCTTGTTTTTAGTCTCTGGTAACTGTGCCTGCTATCGTTTTGAAATCATAGCACTCCAAAACTTCAGTAAAACATTTTGTTCCAAGTGGCGCATGTTGTCTGCCTTTTATCCTTTCCACGGACTAAATCAGTAATGAGTATCTGACACAGAGGTCCTTCTTAGCTTACTAGTGTGCAAGTACTGCTGGAAGAGGAGAAAAACCACATGCAATTCYCCACATAACACTGCTCAGGTACGTGGCAGTCCATCACTTCTGCTGRCAGGTGAGGTGCAAAGGGAAATACCAAATACACCAAATACACTCTTCAAAGAATTGTATTTCTGTTTCTGTATCACCTCTTACGCTCCTTTATGTTTGTCTTTAWCTTCTGCTGAAGTTTTCTTATGATTATAGTTGGTTATTAATATTCAGCATCCATGTAATCCTACAACTTAACTTTCCTGGCATGACAAACCAATGTTTCTCAGAAATCCAAAGCAATCTCAAAGCTTTAGTTCTCTGTGTCAAAGACCTTGATCAATGTTAAGTTTCCTTTTTTTTTTCCTCTCTCTCTCTCTCTCCTTAAAGCTGATATCAAACACTGCAATGATCTTGGAATGAAATATTTGTTCTACTTGTCAGATCAAAAAGTAAAGAGCAGAGTTTGGGAGAAAAAAAATACAGAACTACCCACATACACAGTAGGAGAATTGTCTAGTCAATGGCAAAAAGAAAATGTGCTACATCTTATTTTAGCACCGCTGTAATGGGGCACGATATTTTTGTACCTAGGTCAGAAGCAACATTATTTTTATTTCCAGTTCTCCGGGATTAGAAACAGGGTGCAAACTACCCTTGAGGAGACTAGTATACATCTGCCATCAATGCATCGTCTGTGAAYAGAAAGAGACAGAGGTATGTTTATGATCCACAGGATGTCTAACAACTTTATTTTGACCAAAGCTATAGATACCCATTTGCTCTCAAGGAAGAGGCTGGCAGCAAGAAAGAGTTAACTTTYAGTATAGGGCCAGCTGGAATAACATAGACCACTCAGACAACAAACGTCACCTCACAAGCACCCTGGATTTGTTCCAAAAATCACTTGAAAAGTGGTATTCTTTCTTGACATGCTCAAGGACTAATTCAGCTTGCACCAGAAGCAGCATTTTTTTCCCTAGTGCATAGTAGGAACCATAGACTTTAAATCAACTTTGAGATAATTTTAAATAGTCTCAGCATCCACACTTTCCCATAACAGCACTAAGAAAGCTGACAAATTATTTTCCTTGTATTTGAGCTTAAAAACAAAGATTTTATGCACCTGAAAAAACGTCAGGCTATTCCTCCACCTTCACACACACACACTCACAAGGAAAGAAGCCTTTGCAAACAGAAATATATTTTCTGGAAATATATTTTCAGGAAAGGGACTGTACTTGCAAAGCTATTCACCCACATTAGTATAGCTTATGAAATCACTTAGAGGATTTCAGCTGACATTGAATAATTTTATTTCTAGCTATTTCCCTGAGCTCACATCCAGGGAAGTAAGCAAATATAACACCTGCTTGGATTTGGCAAGCTGCATGGGGTGCAAAATAATCAGGCAACCCCTTTAAAATCTCCCTCATTTGCAATTGCTGATTTGCTGACGATAAGGAGATAGCTGTGCTCACCTTCAAAAATGGGGATGAATTTGGATTAGCAAATGCTGAGGATTCGTCTCACATGTAAAATGGAGGCTGGTAGTTAGAAAGTAGTGAATGATATAAGACTAAGAGCTACTACTGACTTCCTGCTTTTTCACACAAGGCCTGCTCTTCCCCTTTTCACTCCACAGCAGGCCTAGGGAAGAAATACGARAGGCAATGAAAAACCAGCCAGAAGAGTAGGTGCAACATGGGCAGCTGGGCTGCACTTTTAAACATTTGTAATTTGCAGGAGCATTTTCCTAATCTTTCAGTGATTAGAAGAAACCTGTGTCTCCTTTTTATGATAGATCAGGTAAAATATCAGAGGATAAAGGTCCCTGAGATGGCTGAAAAGAGAAATCTCACTTACCCCTTTCATCTCCCTCATCACACAGTCTAGCTCCTCCCTTGCACCATCTCCCATTGCTCCTCAGATTTTGTGGCAAGTCACTAACTCAGGAAAAAAATAAATAAAAAAAAATACAGGTAGTTTTCTACTGGATTACTGAATTCAGTAAGTTCAGTACAGGATCTGACAAGTACCAGAGCAAGGCAGGGAAGCAAGACGCTGGCAAAGGGAGCAGATCCTCCTTTCCAGCAGCAGCAARCCTTGAGAGCAGCTCAGTGGTAACACGCAACACCCCTGACTTGTCTAAGATGCTACAAAGAATTTGGAAGTACAGGTTTACAGCTGTCTGTACTGCCTCAAAATCTGTAACATGCATATTCTATGAGCAAAGAGAACAATCTCCTAACCTGTTTTAAAGCATGTTTTTTCCCACAGAAAAGGATTTCTGTGTATCTGAGCTTGCGTGTACRTGTACACATGCCCAAAGGAACCAGAAATGCCTTTCTACATCAAGTGGCTCTGCAACATCCTAAAAGCAAGTAACAGAATGATCGCTAAGGATTAGCATCTGTGCTATACCTCATGAGATCACAGCTGGGGACTCTGCACTGTCCGTGTGTCCCTTTTAGGCAAACTCATGGGATGCTTTCTAAAAGCAAAGAGYCCTGAAGATGGCTGTAACTTATTTCTTGTCCTTGCATAATTAATACAYAAGTGACCTTTAGGTTCGGTATGCTCTATACTTCTTTCAAAAACCTCGGCCCAGACCTAATGTCCAGCTTCTGGAGGGCAGGAATTTAACTTAAATGGATGATAAAGCAAAGTGCAAGAGACAAACTTACACAGCCCCCGTTGTAGCAACACCAGGTTCATGATTCCTTCCATAAAGTTGCTTTCCTTGAATACTGACTTATAAAAGCAATCAAACTAGCACATCTAGGGTACAATGTAAATAGCATTCATATACAATATTACATGTAATGAGTCAGACACGTATGTTCTCACATATAACTTATTCTTGCACCAGAATCCAATTCTCTGTATGCTCTCAGGTACTGGAGAKACGATGCTAAACTGCGTTATGTTCCATAATACACTATCCAAAAGCCTACTCATCAACCGAGTGGCTTTAGAACATCTAAACAAAAACAAAACAAAAAAAAAATTTTTCTTTCAAAAATCCTATCCCTAAATGATTTGATCAAAAAAATCACTTACAGGCTCGTTAGCATAATATGATTTCTTAGGAAGCAATGTATTTGAATATAATTAGCAATTTGTTTTGTTGTATTCAGTGCTAATGACTTTTCTTTGAAGAAAGATCCATCTTTGATTGAGTTTGCTATTGTTCCAGCTTAGGAAAAGCCTCTTTGGGTTGAAAATCTGGAAGTACCCTGAATGGACTTTAGAGTAACTAAATAGTCACTTACCTTTTCACTTAGTTTATCTTGCGTTTGCTTGAGAGAGCTTTGTTATAATAGTACAAAGGCTTCAAACTGACATGATTGAAGCCAGACTTCTAAATTCGTATTTTGGATCCTACACAATAATGCCGAGCAATCAGCTCCTGCTGATGTCCAGGAGTAGGTCTAAATAACATGCCTCAAAAACAGGTTTAAGCATGCTCAGCCCAGCTCCTTGCTACAAGCAGTTCTTAGCCCAATTGGAGCTTGGGTTCACACACGCTGTACTTCTATCTCTACTTCTATAAAGAGAGGTTTTTAATTTCTATTAAACTACAATCAAAGCAAAAAAAAATCACAGTATTTATAAAACACAATAAAATTCGTTTTTGAAGTGCAACGTTCTCTATATAAGAAACTATGTGTAAAACGATAGCAACAGCAATACTTTCCGGAGGATTATCCCATTTGACAACCTCCCCCCCAATTATTTAACATTCCCTCATTTTTACCTACGTAGTTGACATTTTCTAGACTTGGAATACTGTTCACTAGTARTTAGTTGTCTATACTGTCCCAAGTGAGTCAGTTACTTGAGTACAAAAAGACAATTAAGAAAAATAGTCATCCTAAGGAAGGACTTGCATCTTTAAGCACATGATTTCCCATTCCATAACTTATCTAAAAATAACCACCTACATAAAGGCAAAAGAAACAAGTAACTTTCTTTGCAACTCTAATTACTATACAACATTAGAGGAAAAAAAATGACTTTATTTTATATGTATGACCTAAAGCTTTTCTAAATAAGGGGAACAGCTCTAAATTTAGTGAATGCATTAAAAAGTCATGTATTATGTGCTTACTTTTTGGAAAGTTAAATTAACTGCCCTTCAAGAAACAGGTTATTTACAGTTTATGAGGGGACATATTCTTCCCTCTCACTAATGCAGTACTTGCGTGTTATTTTTTTCCTTATCCTGTAATGTAGGACTTCAAAAGCCAGCTCATCACCCAAGAAGTCATCTAAGCTGTAACCAGGTATGGTCCATCATACTCATCATGCAACCTCCTAAATTCTCTCCTATACCAGTTCTGGACGAGAGACAGGTAAAAACCACGTGTGGGCCATTTCGCTCAGGACACTTAGCAAAAGAGCAAAACCAAAATTTTCAAGGAAAAGCTCTGCTTTAAGAAGTTATCAAAGAGAACACACTTGCTTTCTCACAGCTTCTCCCATGAAACTAYGTTTGAGTAACTATGACAATGGCATTTTCTTCCAGGATTAAAACTTATTTTTTAAAAAAATGTTTAAAACAATGTGTAACAGCACCACCTGGTGATCTTAGCCGTAACAATACTTAAGACATCAACTACCTTAAGGCATAGTAATCTGTGTAGAAGAATAGATTTGAATTCCAGTCATGTATAACTTGGAAACTTTTCAATTAAAATACATGCAATGCATGTCAGTAAACAGTAACATTTTGCCATCCTATTGAAAAAGGAACAAAACTCTTCTGCTGTAGTGATAGCCAATTTCTGCTTGTGAGCGGGGAAATCTCTTGACACAGCAACTGCCAATTTAGTAAAAATTCAGAAATTCATTCAAATGTTTTAACACATCAGGTTAACGAACCATTTGTTTAAAGGCCCGCTGTATAGTTTACAGAGCTGAGAGGCCACCTTGGGATCAGCAGCAGCCAATCCTCGGTTATGAAAATCACTTCGGCAGGGAAAAAAAAATGAATGTCACGTATTACATATATTCTGAATTGATTAACGCATAAATAGAATTAGCGCTTTGGGCCGCCCGCATTACGTATTTTCCCTGCTGTTCCAGCGAAATATCACAGAACACATACTACCACACCGCTGAAAAAAAATCCTYGGGGATCCCAAAATGAGAAAGTGCTCCCTAAAGACACGGCGGGAGACAAGAAAGCCATCAGGGCGGCGCGCTGCTTCTCCATCCTTCCTTTTTAAGTTGCGACTAAATTAGCCCCGGCTGCGCACGCCGGGGCGCGCGGGGAGGAGGGAGGCAGGCAGGGAGGAGACGGAAGCCGTAACAGCCTGCGGCACTTCCAGCCGAGAGCATCCGTCTGCCGGCGGCGTCAGCAAACTGGACRTTTCTAAAAGGCTCAGCTTAAGCCAAGCCAAAAGAACAGAAAACACCTTCCTTCAGCCTGGCTGCGCAGGACTGAACGGAACAGCACCGTGGATGACAGATGTGTGCTAAAAAGAGCGCGTGCCGCAACGCAGCCCGGCGTTCGACATCTCCGGCTACRAGGCCGACGGGACTGACGTAGGTCAGCCAGCCTGACGCGGGGCAGAATTTGCGAGCATGGCCCGCAGCAGTCGGTAACACTAGTCGATCAATGATTTTCCTCCCTTGGATAAAAACCTAGCAAAGTCTCCCGTATGCAGTGGCAGTTTTTGCAAAAGATGCACCAGCTATATACAGCATTTTGCGGTAGGGGCTTGGAGGCCCAGAGATGGATACGGTGGCAGATGCCTCCCCCAAAAGCCTGCTGCACGGTGCCACACTTGAGCACATCTCAGCATGCAAAAAAGCACACGCTCAAAGGCATCTGTCACAAATTCTCCAATTTATTTAGTGAAGCGTAATAACAACACATTTTTGATGCACAAAGTATAGAATTAGGTGCTATCAGAGAACACAGCATTAAAAAGAAACAGAAGCATCCTTCTCCGTTCATGTGTTGAACTATAATGCCTGTAAAATGACACAAACATTTCAAAAATCAGCTGTAAACGTTTCCAAAACCAGTGCTATGCCACACAGCAGAAGGCATCATCTGGAACAAGTGTTCCTTCCTAGCCACAGCTGCCCCAAAAGCTCTAAGCTGTATGAGAAGGCATCCTATGCAATGTTACTTTGAATAACCACATCAAGAAATAAGTTGCATTTCAGATATTCTTTTTAGTTGTATTCCAATATATAGCAGTTTCCCAGYCCTGTTTTAACCATGCTTTTAAGTTTTGTTTCTTCCAAGAACATTGACCACACAGCAACATTACAGTACACAACCAGTACTCTAAAGAGAAGAGACTCTTACATTAAAGGGAGTTTAGTTAGACTTCAACAAAATTGTTTATGACTTAGAGTAGTAATAATTTTGTATATAATGCAAGAAAGAAGCACTGTATTCAGCTTGGTTATATATCCTAAAAGATAAGGAGATTCTGAGAAGCAACTCACTGGCAAGAAAATGTTACGGCAAATCACATGAATGGCATATATATTTTCATTATCAAAAAAAGGAGAGAGAGCAGCAGCTACACAGAACTAAAGCCAAAGCATTGTTACCTGAAGTATATTTTACATTGTCTAACATCCATTCAGAGCTAAAACGGTTTATTTCAGAAGCTTGTTTCAAGAAGCAGATTACTAGCACAAAAGTTCATAGACATTACCAGAGTAGGGAAAAAGAGGAACAGTTACCAATTTTCTGTCACTGTGCAAGTAGGAGCATAGTCAGACCTATTAATATCCAAGTTCGTCTCGTTATGAATGGTACTATAAAAAGCAACTGTTTTAAAAAACATTAGCCCACTAGCTAAACTGTCTTTACATAAAGGATCGCTCTCAAAAGAAATGACAGGTTCCAATTACTTACAGCAGGCTGCAGGGAGATCAAGCTCTGTCAATGAATTCCACAAACATGATATAACATGATATATATTGTTCTATTCTATGTCGCATAGAAATAGAAATTGTCAAAGTTAGAGAAAAAAAATCTAAGGTAAAAGAAGCCAAAACTTTGTATATCTAAGTCAGAAATTTCACAAATGTGCAGACTATTAGAAGCAACTTCTTCATTCGCTTGTGAAAAAGAAACTAAGATTTGTGCTTCCCTGGCCCAACAGTGTTCTCACCCCCAGCCAGCTAACGAACTAAGAGACAGGACAGAGACAGGAGAGAAGACAAGGCAGAAGAATCGTGAAAGATGCCTTTAACTTGAGGGTCACAGTCAGGCCAGTGCAACATGGCTGAAAGTGCAAGTAATTTTTGTTATTATCTCAGATAACAGAAATCTGTTAATTTATTTGAATTAAGATTGCAATTTTTTCCTCTATTTTTTCAACTCCAAGGACAATCTCAACATGAAAAGAAAGACAAAGAGATCTGCCTGAGTCCACAATCAGGCTGAAGAGTTTTAAAAGTCTTTTTTCTTTTTCTGGCTAAGCAAACATAAGAACAGAATAAGGGAGTCTGTCTCACTCAAATTTCAACAGGGTGAGACGCTGCATTCAAAGTTGCAATCATCCTCGTGGCAAAATTCTGCCAGTACATGAGCTCTAGCAGATCCTAATCTCTTGACCCATCTGATGAACCTGATGGGTCATTTAACAGAGAAAACTGGCGACCACGGAGCACACAGTCTTATCAGCCACCTGAGGAAGAAGAGGATCTGCGTGCTGGAGGAGAAGCTGCAAACAGAACRGCAAGACCAGGCGCACCCTGAGATGCCTCTAAACGAAACTGCGCAGGTCCTCAAGAGTAAGAGAGGAACAGGCAGGGAAACGCATTGATCTGCTTCTTTTATCTAAACTCTTGGAATACCTTATGCTAGCTGAAGTGAAGAGCTAGTATTCTGTCTGGGATTTGTTGCTGAGGTTTGTTGTTGTTGCTTTTAATGAATAGTTTCTTTGTCTGCCTCTTCAAGCCTGCACTGACTAGTGGCAATACTTGCAAAAACAAAATGTCCTGTGTCTAAGCTACTGAGATCCTCTGAAGGTCAGCTACCAGGGACTGCAGCTTCTGAGCTGTGGGCGGTACTTTTCCAGCTCACCAGAGCCAGCATCAGGGTTGAGGATGAGGAAAGCCAGTAGCTACTGAGACTCACACAAGCCTAAGCAGCACAGAGGTCCAACACACTGGGAAACACACACAGYAGCCTAATGACATCAGAAAAGTTCCTCGTTGGACTGTTACGGCAAAAGAAATCACAAATGTGAAAGGACAAACAAGTTCAGAAAACAACATTCCTATGYTATTTGTCATCAAATCTCAAAGTTATTTGATGAAATTATTTGAAGACAACATTCAGATACAAGAGAGATTAAATTTAAATATCCCAGTTTACAATTTTTCTGTTTTCTTTCCTCTACTCTTTCCAGACGTCGCTTAGCAGTGTGCTTCTCTGTGTACCTTGGTGACAGCTGCCCAATTTCCACTTTTGTTTTGTATTTCTTCTTATCAATCTTTCCCTACAATATTATATTTTAGAATAGGAGGAATATTTTTACGTGCCAACCGTCAAAAAGAGTTAATTCCTCAAGGAACATTTGAGAGACAGGGGAATGGATCTGCAAATCAGTTCTGGAGCAATTTCCAATCAAAAAGGAAGAGCAAAGAAAGCCAAGAGACACTTGTACAAGAAATTTCCACGCAAGAGTTAGGGCTAGGACTCAGCTTTGGTTTAGCAGAAGCTAGAAGACAGATCTACAAGATGCAAGGAGGGAAAGCTGCGAGCGCCTCAAAAGGCAGGAGCCTGAACTTGTTACCATGCAAGATGGCAAAACAGCAGGATGCAGTTCAGTAGTTCAGTTTTGGCCATGTTAAGTCTATGTCAACAAGGAGACACGCAAACACAGATGCTGAAGCGTAGGATTTATCACCCTTATCTTTAGAGATGAACATCTGAGCTTAGTCAATCTAGATTTCATTTCAGGGAGTGAAGAGGAAGAGGCGCTTAAGAATATGAGTCATTTGACTCACTTTTGGCTGWAATTAATCGCATCCTGAAGCTGTCTTCCTCTTTCCAGAGACYCTGAAGGGAGCCGAGGATGACTAGCTCACACAGACATGTAAACTTTGCCAGCTAAATCCCACCCTAGCTCAAACCATGACATGTGACTGGATGGAAGAGGTAGGTCAGGTACAAGGAAATTCACTAGGGGAAAAGGTTGTATTTGAAGCAATGAAAAAAAAAATCATTCCAAAAGAAAAGGGAGTAGACCCCTACCTCCGCCTCAAGGAGAGAAGAAAAAAGCTAATGCATCAAATGRAAAGATGAAGAAAATGAATCAAATAAGTTGTCAACAATAACAAAGGACTTCACAGATTAAGGAGAATACAGGAATAAAGGAGTTAAGGAGGAKAAGACAGACCCAGAAAAGGAGAACTTTAAGCAACAGTTGGTTTTGGGGGGGGGGGGCGGAAGCAATGGGACACTAAGTAAAAGTGGAGACTAGCCCGAGTTGGGAGGATTGGAACAAGCCTGTATCCCAAAAGAACTGAAAATAGTAAAGGCAAGAAAACAGCAAAGGATTAGACTAGAAGTTTTGTTACTGAAATCAAAACCAGATAGTTTGTATTTGATACAGGGGGAAGAGCCAAAGATAGCACCCAGGAAGGGAAACAAATGGGAATAACTCAAAGTCTGTACACAGCTGCAAAACTACAACTTYACTGGGGGTCACCAACGCAGGGTGAGTTAGTTCATACAACTGCAATCATGAGATGGATGATTACAGGCTCTTCAGGAAGGTCAAGCGGGGAAGGCAACAGGGGGACTCTATGCAAAGGAAGAGCTCAAACACAGAAGCTGTGCTGCAAAACAAATGACAGGCCATTAAGGAGTTAATAGGTCTGGATCAGAAGGGAGGCCAATAAGGGGAACACTGTGGTGAGCATCTGCTACAGACTACCTGATCGAGAAGATGAGGCCTCCTTCAGACAGTGGGAGGATGCCCTGGTTCTCATGGGGAACTAAGCCCAAAATCTGCTGGAAGGAAAACACTATGTGGCATAAGCAATACAAGGGACTTCTGGAGTGTATCTGGATCAATTTTTTGACCCAGGTGCTAGACAAGTTGACTAGAACATCTACTATTCCCTAGAAAAGAGTAAGTGGTGGAAGATAGCAAGCTTGATAGTAGGCTTTGCTACAGCCACCCTGAGATGACAGAGTTTAAGATCCTGCAGGAAGGGAGGAAGATGAGTAGCTTAATGGCAACCCAGGATTTCAGGAAAGCATACTTCAATTTGTTCAGAGAAGCAGCAAGCAGACCCCCTTGGTATCCTGCTGTACAGGGCAAAGGGGCCAGGAAAGTTGGTCAGTCTTTAAGCACAATATCCTCAAAGCACAAAACCAGTCCACACTGATGCACAGGAAGTCAAGCAGGCAGGGCATGAGACCAGCTTGGCTTTACAGCGGCTCATGACTTTCCTCAGTCTTCACTGGCAACGCCAGTTCTAAGGCCTCTCAGGTCTCTGTACTTACTGGTAGAGTACAAAGAAATGAAGTACTGTCTATAGAAGAAAAAGACAGGGCAAGGGATCACTTAGGCAAACTGGACTCGCAAAAGCCCACAGGACGCACCTGGGAGAAAAGAACCCCAGGCACAGTACAGGCTGGGGACTGCTGTAGTCCCTGCTTGGGTAGGGAGGAGCACTGCAGGAAAGGATCTAGAGCCCTCACAAACAAGAAGACGAATGCAAGTCAGCAATATCCCCTTGCAGTGATGAAGGGTAACTACATACTGGGCTACACTAAGGAGTGAAGCCAGCAGGCCATSGGAAGCAATTATTACCCTCTATTCTGCACTTTTAAGATCAAATTTRGAGTACTTCGTCCAGGCCAGGACTCATTTGCACAAGAAATGCATTGACATACTGCATCAAGTCCAGCAGAGAGCCACTGAGATCATTAGAAGGCTGAAACACATGACTTCAATCTGAGAGTTGAGTTTATTCAGTCTTAAAAAAAAAAAAAAAAAAAAAAAAAAAAACAAAAAAAAAGAGAGAGAGAAAGAAAGAAAGAAAAATCTAAAATCCTGTTGCTATCGTCAACTATGCAGTGGAAAGTCACCAAGATGAAGCCTGAACTGTGAGAAAGGCACAGCAAGAGGAGAAGGGGCCACACAGTCAAGTTTCAGCAAAATAAATTCTGACTGAATGCAAGGAAAAAAAAATCTTMACAATGAGGGTGGTCAAGCAATTAGGGCAAGTTGCCCAGAGTGACTGCATCATATCTGCCTTGGAGATACTCAAAGCTCAACCACACCAGGCCCTGAGCAACTTAATGCAACTTCAAAGCCACCATGCTTTGAGTATGGATCTCCAGAGTTGCCTTCCAATCTAAATTATTCTATGATTCTACTATCCTCTACTTTTGTAGTTTTCTTTTTGTTAGATAAAGATATGTTCTCTATTTCTGTTCTTTGGATACATCTAGTCTTCATGCATACTTTATAATCCCAGTGTAATTCCSACTGCAGAGGAAGAAGAAGGTAGTAGGAAGTAGAGTCTCTCAATCACTCATAAGCCAGCTATGAAATTAGTGACGGCAACACTGTTTTAAAATTAAGCAAATTGTTTACAAGCAAACAGTCAAAATATGCATTAAAGAACATCTTCAGTAATGATCTTCTGCTTAGGATATAAACCACCACTAGCTATGCTTTGGTATTTAAGAGGATTGAGGGAAAACACACATTTAAAGGAATTACTAAAAACACAGCATAACAATTCAGAAATTGGTTTAAGCTAAACATATCTGCTATCTTCAAACATAGTTTTAACCAAATTTAAATATCTGTAACTGAAGTTTTCAGATTATAAACATGCCAATGGCCTTCCTTCCCTTCTCCCTTTTCTTTTTGGCCACTGAATACTCTATTGAAAGCATAAGAGCTCTAAGTCAAGAACAACTCACAACTATGAATCTGACAGGGGTATATAGTGAGAGCAGATTGTCTGCAAGGAAACAAGAATAAACCAGCTATTTAGAGCGATTATGTAATGTAGTTCAGAACTGTAACGTAAGACTTAAAGAGACAGTTCTGAATTTCAGCACTCCAAGTACCCATAAAAGCTGGGCAGTAACACAGCAGCTTGAAGATGCTCAGAAAAGAAAGCAAGACGAGCAAGCAGTCTTGTCAACGGATCCCTGAGTTAATATTACATTCATAACTTTTTTTCACAAGTAACAGCACCATTTGACAAGCTGTTTTGTCAAATCCTTTAAAGCAAAGCTGAAACACCTCTATACACCTGCACAGACRTGCAGGCTTTTATTATAAAAATGAGTTGTACATGAATAGATATGAACCATTTTGTGGTCCTGAGCTTGTTGAACTTACAGAGCTGGAAAGGGTCAATTAGCACCATACAACAACATACTAACAAAAAAAAAAATCAAACTGATTATTAACATATACAACAGTATTAGGTCTTTCAGAGACAAGCATTTTAACAAGTGTAAATAAGATTTTTTTWAAAAAAAATAACTACAGCCATTTCCCAATCATCCACAATCATCATCTGGGTCAGTAAARAAAGGCAGAGAATGTGAACTGCCATGCACCACTGCATTATAAATAGCAAAAAAAATACAGCAAAGGCCTATGTGATAGGAGAGACTAGTTCTGTGTATTAGACACACTTACAGAAACCTGGAAACTGTAAAACTGTCATGGTTTGTCCATAGTTTTGCATAGATAGTATAATAAATGCCAATGTAAAATTGTGACTTTGTAGGAAAATCCAGAACTGTTCAGCAATTTTTGGTGCTGGAGGTTTTACTTTTTAATTTCTTCACTTTGGAATGGAGGAAAAGACAAAACTGTAAACAACTACTTTTAGGTATTCTAATGAAAAACTTTTTCCTCTCATTCAAAACTTCCCTTAATTACAAACCCCAGAAAGCAGCAGCACCATCACAAATTTAGTCAATCCCAGATGTTTCACTAGTGATTAAATTAGAGTCAGTGGGCCCAAATCACCTCCCTTTCACCTCTGCTGAAAAGACAGACAATACAGCAAGGGAGAATTTGGCCCAAACTACACGGGGGARGGAAGGGAAAACAGGGGAAGGCTGTTGGGGTTTTTTTTTGTTTTTGTTTTCTTGTTTTTTCTAAATCCTGCTCTGTTGCTGGACTCTTCCCCGGCTCATGTCAAGCTCGCAGGTTGCTGGCAGCCAGAGCAGGCACGCTGCGAGACCTGCCAGCATGCCTGGACCACACACACACGCTCTCAGCTGCTCTCCGATGCACTGCAGACAACCTCCAGAGCAGGCTCTCGGGGCTCCACAGCCCCTCTACGCTTCCCACGGACTCTGCTTCTTCCCTTTGGCAATATCCTGCAGCGTGTAACTTAAGAGAAAACAGCGTGCTTGCACTGCTGAAGGTAGCACACAACCTTGACTGACGAACTACTGATGAATTGCAAGAAATGGATCTCCTAAAACATATACGAAACCCGTTCATGAGTTGTGCTTCACTAGAATCTCAAAAGGGCTCATCTGAACAGTTTGTTTTCAACTTGGATAATCTGGAAATGCAAGTGTAATAGTACCAGCAAATAAATCTTTTAAAAAAAAAATAAATAGTTCGGTATTATTTCTGATCAGACAGCTTTCCATTTTCAGTAGTCCAACAGTCTATTTTCAGTAGAATCAGCTACCAGTGCTCTTCAGCTTTATTAAATGAATAAATCCCATACTTTTCCTTTAAAATATATGCAGTAAGCTCATTTAGCTTGTTGCACTTTCAAACGCAATGAGTATTAACATAATTTTTAAAAAAATAAAAGGCAAGCCATGATCATGGGCACACAGTGACAGAGTGAGATTTTATAATTTCACTGCCACAGCTCAATGTGCAATTAAGAACCATATAAAGCTCAAAATAGGATTAAATGCAGCAGACAACCGGCTCATTATACGGCAGCAGAAAGAAGGGCCTTTCAAATACCAATTGCTCTACCTGAAGTATCAGCTGCTGTTGTCCTGCCTGCGACTGCACAAGAACATTGCTTAGCTCATTGAAAAGGACTTTCTCAGAGACAGATTGGCAGAATGACAAATACAGGTTGGCTGCAGAAATCAAAGACCAAGTTCTTTTTTCTTATATAAAGGACAACCACAAAAGAGAGAAGAAAAACTCTTTAAGAGCCTCAGATAGGAAAATACTTTCTTTTCTTAGCTCTACCTGTTTTAAAACTGTTTAGGAAAATTTTTCAATTTAAGCAACTATAACTTCTTCTCWACAATGCTATAGACTTTAGTCAGGTAAAGATCATCGTATGGGATTAGGAGGTCCTCCAGAGGCCAGTACACACAAAACCTCTTGGGATAGAGGATGCTCAGACATATTCCCCAACAAACGTTCACTTAAGGGGGAAAAAAAAAAAAAAAAAAAAAAAAAAAAAAAAAAAAAAAAAAAAAAAGACATGTTTAGATTTCAGCACACCCAGGTTATGTTTTAATTAATACAGTTCAGGTAACAAAATGGGCTTTCAAAAGATTCCAGTACTCCAAAAGCAAGAGAACAGTATTTTGTCCCCTCAGCATTTTACTTTTCTACAATTAAAGGCAAGGAATTTAGAAGTCCTTACGTGCAACAGCCAATTTATTTTTAAAATACCTGTGCAAAATTAAAATTTGGAATTGAGTATTTTAATTCAGTTACAAACTTCACTAACTGTAAAAGGCATTTGCATGGTTTTACTCAACTGCTTTTACTATTAGAGTTTATACAGGCATTTTCAAAACTCCTAAGATAGTAATTTTAAACTAAGCACTGATTCTTGCTCACGTAYAGTGTAAGTTTTACTCTGCCAAACAAGCAGGGCATGATACTGTTCAGCACAAAGAGCCAAATAAAACAATCTGTATATAAATCAGCTGAATATAGCCAGATTGTTTTACTGAGCTTTATTTCAATTGCACAAATCAATCTTGTCCCTTCTAAACTTATATAGATAAAACATCAGCAAAATTTTGTTCTCAAGTTGCATGCAAAAGACTAATTGAAGGAAATTTATTTAAAATATCCCAAAAAACAAACACTGTGTCAGTAAAGTAAAACCTATCTACATCCCTTAGTTAACTAAACGTCAGCTTTTTAGTCTTTAATATGACAGTCCATCAGCTGTCATCTCCAAAAGTCATGAAACAACAGTATTAATTAGCCAAAATAAATGACATCTCCTGTCCATTGATACAAGTAACGGCAGTTGAAACTTGAAGATCATTCTGTTTCTGGAATAAAAGTTGCTTTTATTCATTCTCTTTAAAGAGTGCACATCATACAGATCTCAGCTAAAATGTATAGCATGTAATAAAAACATWTATTTAAAAATCTTCTAGACACTAGAATCTTTTTTCCATTTTTCCCCTCTCTGTTCAACAACTGCCTAGCAAGCACAGAATTACTATGAGGTGTGCATAAATATATGCACTATCTTCCTATTACGCAGCATACAAATCAAAGCACTTGAACACTTGTACCTGAAAATAAACAGAAATAAAGTATTCCATGGACCCTGAAAATTGATAAAATAAAAAGCCACAGTCAGTTACTAGATAATAAAAAGGTGAAATGGGCATGTCAACCTTGAAAAGGCCCTTTTATACTATGATATTACTGTCAGCTGCCATTACCCTTTGTCAGCCAGCTATCTGACCTCATAAATCAGGTTTAACAACCAAATGAGAGCTCAACGTAAAATCAGCACCAGGCAGACTTGTCTACTCTCCAGTGAGTGGCCTGCCAAGGCTTTGAGGTCACATTCAAAACTAAAAATTAATTGCAGTCAATCGCATTAAAAAGAAACAAAGTCACACCAACAAGTTTAAAGCTTGCAAGTACCATTCTGCAGMGTTTGTGCTCGTGACTCCTTTCCCAGGTTGGCATGGAATCCTCCTCCTAAAGTTGGTGTTTTGCCTGCACCTATTAGGAGAAAAAGACAGACATGTCAAATGCAGTAACATCAAAGGAAATCTTACTGCACCACTGTACCCTGTATCTGTACAATTTATAGCATGCCAAATTACATTAASAAGGGCAACAGAGGTGCTTGAGGGGCTTAAACACCAAATACAAACTGTGCAATTTGTTTCCTCATTAGAATACCATAGAAAATACATGACACCATAACTCCCCCCATGTCAGCTTCAAAGTAGAATAACGTGACACCTCTTACTTCGAGTAGAACATTAAAATCAATATTGTAAGTAGTCCCCAAAGTAAATGAGGGAACAATTGCTTAGCTACCTTTTTTTGTTGGCTAGAGAATATTTACCACCAAATGTTAATAGATAATTTGGCATTACAGTGCAAAAAACATGGTTACCATTCAATAATGACTGCGTTGGCTAGTACATACGTAACACGTACTTTAAAATAACTTCAGTTTAACATGAGGCACACACACTGCCACTTGGGCTACAAAACCTGCAAGTCTGGAACTGCTATGTTTATACCTTGAAAGGTTAGAGACTAAAATAAATCAGAGTTGTAAATTAGCATAAACTAGAGGCTGTTTTATGCATCAGTGCCAGTGCTGAGCAGTTTGAATGCAGGGACTCCTCTGGGAGTCAATGGAACTACTCATGCAAACAAATCTGGCAGAACAGGGAATTAAACTACTAAGGACAAAAATAGTCTCTCACTAAAGCAGGAAGTTTTTAAAAAAAAAATTATCAGGCTACCTCAAGCAGGATACTAGAATCTATCAGCTTAACAGCCACTGAAACCAAAAAGCTAAATTGCACAGGACTGAAAAGAAGTAATTTGTTAGTAATAGGACTACTTCTTAATTCCAGTAGTCTGCTCTTGACATTAGGCATTAAGTTATGCCAGGCGTGACATTTGTTAGGCATAAAAGTCATTTCTTTCAAAGATAGGCAGTCTGTAGCAGATACTAACAGATCCAGCTCAGAGAGAAATTCTACCATCAGATTTGATGTACTCATTTCTCAGTAAGTTACCTGGAAAAACTGTACATCTTGAATTAGAATTTGGCTTTGAAAACTGATAGAAAAACTAGTCTGTTTTGCACTTACGCTCTCAGAACTGCAAACCAATGTTTCAATCAACTATGAAGTCTCACCATCAGCTTCAATCTTTACAAGCAAAATTCAAAGCAAACTCATTAATGCAACTGTTCAGCTGGGTAATAAAAAGATAAATNAAAAAAAAAAAAAAAAAAAAAAAAAAAAAAAAAAAAAAAAAAAAAAAAAAAAAAAAAAAAGTGAAATCAGATTAATATAAGACAAAAAAGACCCTACAAAGCTAGTCACTTAAAAAGTAAAAATAAAAGGAACAGCAAGCATGAGGAATGACCGAATCAACATTCCAGCTTTACTCTTTACTTCTGCAGTTTCAAAAGCAAATTAAGCATGCTTTTGTTTTTTCACATTTAGCTTTCCAGATAAACAAAAAATATATATGTATCCTAGAAGTATTTGGTGTCTGCAAGTACTGCCTGCAAACTTTTTTTAAGATTTCTCTAAGTCAATATACATAGGCTCCTTGAGTGAGRTGGCACCTCCACTTGTACACTGTCATCTCCTGATTATTTTTAGAAACAGTAACTCAAATTCTCAAGGCTTTGCTATACTTAACTCTGCCCTTCATCTTAACCTTGGACACTTAGAACAGAAGCCAAGGGAGATGATATACCTGGAAACCAGACAGCACTCAGGCAAAGCTTACACAGGTCCAGCCTATACCCTGAGGTTGCTCCAGGGAAGAACTACAGCGACTGCACCTCCAGCAGCCCAGAGCAGCGCGGTCACGTCTGCTCCCTGCGCAGACGGGCACAGCCGCCGAGCCCACAGCCAGACAGGCACCTCGGCATTGGCTCAGGAGTCACGTTGCTCATCATCTCTACAAAAGCACTCCCCGGGTAGTAAAAGCAGCAAGCAAATTCAGAAGTCTGTGGCTATCTTGAAACAGTGACTAGAAGAACACAGATAGTGGGAATGGCAGTGCTTGTTACAAATTTAGTTTTCTACTGAATGAACGAGCAAGTGAAGACAGGAGATGAAACTTCACTTGCAACTTCAACTGAAGTATATCTGCCATTTGATAGGACCAGTACTATCAGCATCCCTCCCTGTGAATTAAAACTGGAAAACTCCAGTCCTTTCTTCAGTACACGGTAGGATGAAAAGCTTCAGTTTAAAAGTTAGAACATTTACAAATCCATCATAAAACCTGTAAAGAATGCAGGCTGCATGAAAGCAACTGTTTCACAACCGAGGTAGACTTGGCCATCTAATACAAAAAGTTAATAAGCCTTCTATTTAAGTTAAACTATAAAACCCAAAAGCAGAGCAGGTCAGTCACATTGCATTTCATGCCTACAACAGCAAAAAGATATAATTAAATATTTCTGAACATATAAAACAAAGTCTAGAACTGACAGAGCGCTTATTTTCTCCTGCCAGCCAATTTTATGCATACGAGAATGAATACGCATGCACCATAGCCAGATGAAATTGTAAGGCGGCATAAACTTACACAAAGTTTTAGTCTATTCCACTGTAGCTCACTATCTATAAGCTTATTTTCATAATTCTCAACCAGGGAAATAAATATACTGCCTTGTCTACTACGCCTGAGTTCAAAACTACACAGGTCTATGAAAACCAGTGTGTGTCCAAAGCTACGTGCAAGATTCACCATTTTCCCAGCTGACAGATGTATACTCTGCAGTACTTCAAGCAAGTAATTGTTGCCATCAAAAGGACTGCATACGAGAAAAGCAGTGCCAGAAACAAAAATACACACTTAACTCCGATGCAAGATTGCCACCTTGAGGATGTCAAAAGAGAAGCAGAAATTTAGTGCATCTCACTAAAATGGATAGTGGGTAGTAATTTTTTGTATGAAATGGACACAAGTTTCCCCTCTTCTTTCCCAGGACAAGATGGAAATTGATTAGTTTTGTACTCAGAAAAGTGAAAATCTAGCACAAAGCAAAAAAAGGTTAGTACTCTTCAGGATTTTCCCAAAGATCTGTAAATCCAGTATGTGCAGAACCGTACCTACTTCTCCCTTACAACTTAATTATGACCACTCAGTATATTTTAAACTTAACTACAAATTAGTTTCATCTCTAGAGATTTGGATCACAGGTAAGGGGAATTTTGGAGTCATTATCATTATTCAGTCTCAGCATCCACCATTTTCATTTCAACTTTAGTATGTGTATTAGCAGTACAGACTATTTCAAGACTGCTCAAGACTGCACTACAGAAGTATTTTAGGTCAGGATTTGGTCTGTTGGGATATCCTACATGGAATTTCATTAACTATCGATTCAAATTAAAGCCTCTGATCCTTTCACTTTTGTAGGACAGCAAAATACACAATAAGTTTTTTCTCCCTGTATCAAGTCCTTCACTCTTACCAGCTTGCTGACTGTAAATCTCCATTCTGCAACACACAATTTTCAAACCCCCAAAGACTGCAATATTGCAATCAAGTCAAACCCCAGTAAAGTTCTGCATTTGAGATCGACATATCTCACTCTCCTACACATAAAGGAACATAAACAAATTACAAAAAAATAAAAAGTGAAACTTTACAATAAGCTTCCATAAGYGCATCTGTGAAACGGAACATACCGCAGCTTTATTAAAGGGTACGCTACATTAAGCTGCCAAGGAACACTGCAGAGTGAGAGYACATTTTTAGCATTTATCACACTGCAAGTCACTTGGTGCACTGCAGTAAACCGCTTACAATTTAYTTGCAATAAAATAAAATTTAACTGCAAGAAACTTTCCCTTGATACACTAGAGTGCCAAGATATTTGAAACAGCCTACTAACAAATGTTGTGGAACCTCCTACACTGGAAGTTTTAACAAATACTTGTTGGTCTGCTCTGGGTTACCAGTTCACAATTCTCATTTCTCYCTACAAGCCAGAGCAAGCAAATAACTTCCCACAAGCAACATTCTTCCCAGTAGACTTGATTCAGTTTCTTGAGGTCTCCTGAACATTTGAAGAGTCTCCATGTGTGTATGCTGCACAATAACCAGGAGTATAGTTTTACTTGATGGTGCCTCAGTGCTGAAGCTTGAGTAACGTCCTCAAGGCCCCTTGCAGTCTTCCATTTCCGTGACTGTGTGTAACAGTCACCCCATAGATACACCAATGATTGTATAGTTCAAATCACAAAATCACAGAATCAGTAAGGTTGGAAGGGACCTCTGGAGATCACCTAGTCCAACCCCCCTGCTCAGCAGGGTCACCTAGAGCATGGTAGACAGGGTTGCATCCAGGCAGGTTTTGAATATCTCCAGAGAAGGAGACTCCACAACCTCTCTGGGCAACCTGGGCCAGGGCTCCGTCACTCTCACAGGGAAGAAATTCCCCCACACGGTCAGGCGGAACTTCCTGTGGTTCAGTTTCTGCCCATTGCCTCTTGTCCCGTCACATGGGACAACTGAAGAGCTTGTCCCCGTCCCCTTGACACCCTCCCTTCAGGTACTTGTACGCATTGATCAGATCCCCCCTCAGCCTTCTCTTCCCCAGGCTGAAGAGGCCCAGCTCTCACAGCCGTTCCTCGTAGAGCAGGTGCTCCAGCCCTCTGATCATCTTTGTAGCCCTACACCGGACTCTCTCCAGTAGCTCCATGAAATTTGAYAACTCAGTAGTAAGTCACAATACAAAAGGTTACAAATGGAGCACWGACAGGATAATCAGGAAGACTGAGCAAGTAATTTTGAACAAGGTTTATTACAGCTGTAAGAACTGATGTGCAAAAATAAACTTCCAAATATTGTAAGAGTATAAAATTATGTTTTGTGCTGCACTCTTAYACAAATAAATGAACCAGCAGACCCAGCCTGAAGCAATATAAGCATGGAAAGTATTTCTTAGTTGCAGGACCACTATTTAAAAAGTTGGGGGATTGAAATGATTCTGACCCAATTTCATTCCACTACATCTTGTGAAAGCTACAAGCAGAAACAAAATAAAAATCAGGCCATAACAGAGAATTATTCAAAGAGCTTCAAGTSTTAGGAAAAGCAAGCTACACTTWAATACAAAAGTATTCCTTATTTTAAATGCTCTTTCTGAGGAAGCAACTAGCGAAAAGGATACTCAAGTTTAGCTAGCTACTAGCACTTTCCAGTAAGACCCCTCTACAGAGAAAGGGGGAGACAGAGACAGAGAGAGAGGTAAAAGAGAATGATTCCCAGAATACAAACCAAATCAGCACTAAAGTTTCCATTTGCAGCAAGTTATGCCAAGAGGGAAAACACAGAAAAAAAAAGATAATAAGATTTAGGCATTTTAACAAAAGCATCTTCAATTTGGCAGAATTCTATCTACACAACAGCATTTAATAAATACCTCATTAAATATTTCAGGGYAAGGGAAAGACACGTATACYATACAGACACATGACCTGACAAAACACAAAMATGRAATTCTGCTGTTTGGTCCCTCARTATTGAGAAGCCATAAAATTACAAAACWGTCAACTAAATTATGAATCAGTCAAATGAAAAACACCTGATAACTGTTATCAATGGATAATGGATACCTACCTTACTGACAAGATCCCATTTGGAGAAAATATGCATTTATAATTTAGTGTATTAAGTATTTTATTGAAAGCCACCAAAAAATCCAAACAACTATAAAATGTTTTTTCATTAAATTAGCATTAAATCAGGCTTTAAGTCACTCAGTCTGCTCAGTCTTGTGCAGACACACCAGTGATGTGTATTCACCTAGATCCCAAAGGCAGGTAAGTTCCATAGGGCAAAAAATCCACTTTGGYGCCCAGCCTAAAATCACTCTATAAATCCTCCTACTGAGGCTTTCCACAACACACATTTGATGAAGTATCCTAAAGGTTTTATCTAGAGTTGACAAACACCCCTAGTTCCACCAACTCGTTTTCTCCATCCCACACTTTTGTCATCAAAATGACCGTGGCTAAATGGATGTATGATCTCATTTCATGCTGCCATAAACTGGCCAGCTTGAAAACAGAGTGACAGGGTAACAACAACAACCAGAAGACCACCACCTTCGCTTACGTACCAGGGACATTTTTATCACAGCCATCAGTAACTCAGTAATATAGTCTTTTCTTCACATAAYTGTGTAACTCTTCTGACCCAGTCTAGTGGAGAATGAATAAGATAAGGAAAAGCAAGATCCTCACTGCAGCACAAGCTGGGAATCCTCCCTGACTGCTGCCAATTTTTCTCAGCCTGGCTAACACTGGACTTCTAGGAGTCCATCGCCCTTAGCATTATCTTTACACATGCAGTCTCATAAAGAAAAAATAAAACCYTCCTCCCCACTATTAGCACTAGTTGTTTTTCTGTGATTTAGTTCCCTTTCTTTGGGACGTCTCTTCACCTACAAAACCTTCAAAAAACTTTATTCTGTTTCTCAAAGGCAATGAACAGGACTCTTGCTCCACAAYCAATTTATATCAGATTATGGAGGTTCCATTTTGTTACCCTAATCTTCTGTAAAATAATTCTGATTTAAACTTTCACTAGAGATACGACTGCAAACTTTCTAGCAACCATCTCTTAAGCTCAAAGTAGCACTGGGTGCCACACGGGCCATGGGCTCCCCAGGGCAGGACCTGGCCCACAAGGGAGCAGGGCAGCTGGGGACAGCCCGAGGCCTAGACATCAGGCATCAGGAATGGAGACAGGCCAGGGCTGGGCAGGGATGTCATCCATGGGTCAGGGTCCAGATGAGGCCCACTGCCGTAGGAGACTTCAGGCCCTGACAAGTAGATGGTTTTCTTCCAGCTCCCGGACTGCACATACACAAAGATCTGCCTAAGAGGTAAGTTATCCAGATTGCCTTACGGTTTACTCCTAAGAAGCTTCTCCTGATGCTATTTCTCTCAATTAGCTATCAAGCATTTAAAGACAATTTCAGGAACAAAAGAATAATCCAAGGAACACACAAGCTCAATCTGCCTTATAGTGCCATTTTCTCATGTTTTGTTTTCTCAGTTATGTCTTTCAGCTTGCCACTGGACTGCTTATGAATCAGCCTTCTCAGATGAGACCATTTTCCTCTCCTTCGATCAGTGTTGGACAGAAGCCCTAGACTTCCTTCTGTCTTCTCAGCTTCTCGAAACATAATCCTCAGGCGCGCTCTGGGCTATCAAAGTCTGCACTACGTTGAGCTTTACTCTTTCACTCTTCAGGTTCCTACTCTGTTTCCACAAGTATGTTCCCCCAAGGCTGAAGAGTGTTTCTTGCAACAACCACAAGGCTAGGGGATTCCCATTAAGGCACAGTGCAACAGTGATCAAGGATTTCACTCCCTTCAAATGCAGTGCACAACTCACAATTTGCTCTTCTACAGAAACAGCAGCTGAAAAATCTGTGCAGACCATGAAGGGATGCTGTGGAGTTCCTTTTTCCAGTGCAACTACAGTTAATGAAGAAGGAGAGAAAGTTCAGTCTCAGACCTTCTATTGTGGTATTTCATTGCTGGGATACGTTTAAATGTTATGACTGGTAAGAATCTGTTATGAACTTAAGTATGAAGAGAAAAAACAGGCTACATTAATTCTGATAAAGAGAATGAAGAGCTTGAATTCAAATCCTCCACAARTTTGGCAAGAAGCCACAGAGACCAACCTCTTAGCTAGTTCATGAAAGTCTGAACTAGCCATCAATTATAAGGAGGATAATTATTCTTCAAAACTAGATTCACTCAGGCAAAGCACATTCCTCAAACATTTTCTCTGAAAATTGTAACAGAGTTATTTGGAGGTCAAATGTGCATGACAACCCTTTTCTAACAGTATCTGRTATTTTTCCAGAGTTAAGTCAGTCAAGCTTCAAAACTAAATTTCAAAGATGAATTCTCATACAGAGCCTTCGCAAACCTCAAGAGAATAACATGTCCAGGGTTAAGCACTGAGGCTAAACTCTTACCTAGTTCTGACCACTTGCAGTAGAATTCTGAATTACAACTAACTGAACCAGTACAGGGYCTATCAAAGAAAGCTTTCACTACCTTGAGCTTTGCAAGAACTTTCCTACTAGAAGATCAAAGGAAAGATACGCAATAGCCCCCCTTCTAGGGCACGAAGGGGGAATCTCTTCCTAGCAAAGGCTTTCACATTACCAGCTCATGATCAGCAAGTGAYGTGTACCTCACAAGAAGAGACAATCTGCCACTCCTTGATACAGAGGACACTAACAAACTGTAGGATTAGGCTAACCTGCAATCATRCTCTCCATTTCCACCAAGACAATAGCAGTAAAGAACACTGCTACTATTATGCTGAGACAGGTAGGACATGTCCACCTCCAGAGGGCTTCCAAACAGGACTAAATGGCCTCGCTCCCTATTTGATAATACACATAAACACAGTACCTCATTTTATATGCATCAAATATCATCAGGGAAGATTTCATAGTCCATATTACAAAGTACTGCATAAGTAACTTGATAAACCTTACTCTAAATAAATCTTTGTGTTGCAGTCTGGATTTCTGGACCCTTTATTGCAGATTTTTTTCTGCTACCAATTTCTCATAAAGAGACCGGAAGACTTAGCCAAACCTTTTAAAGACAGAACACACTATACTACTGTGAACACCAGAGGAGTTTTGTGTTCCTCACTTGCCAAAACACAAGGTGCAAGAAACAGGTATTAATACAAAGGAATATCTAGTCTTTATACTACAGAACCATAGTCCTCAGATTCTTGGACAGGTTTTAGAAGAACCATCAAAACTCTGAAAAGCATCTTTGCAGATCTCAAAAAGAACAGGAGCTTCCTCTGAAGCTCCYCTTCTAGTTCTATCAGATCCTTTCTTGAGGAGGGAGAGGAAAAGAGAGGAAGAGACCAGAACCGTACACAGTMTTTAAGTTGCAGACAGCACTATGGATATGTAAGAGTATGACAGCACATGTCACTTATCCTGAATAACTTCTAACATTCCCTTCCCTTTCTTTGCATTGAGAATGAGCATTGAGCTAAACATTTTTCAAGAGTTATTCACTACAACCAAAAGATCTTTCCTGAGTAATACCACTCAGCCTACAGGCCACCATCCCAAATCTGGTGGAAAGGAATGATCCTAACTCTCTCAGCAATTCTGAATCCCACATGCTATACATGTGCTGGGTACTAACCCAGCCACTAAGAGCAACAAGTCCTTCTACAGTCTCTACTACGCCAAACAACTTAGTGCGCAAGCCTCATTGACACACCATTCACTCGTTTTCCAGATCAGAGAGCAAAGATCTCTGTGAGATTTCACTACCACTTAGACTAGAAGTAAATACYGAATCCCCTGAAGTATGTTTCTCATCATTTAAGCAGTTAAACTGCCCTGTAAAGACTTTCTCTTATCCGTGATAGCTTAGATTCTTTAAAAACCTTTGGTGAAGGATCTTGYTGAATTCATTTTACAAATGTGTCTTCCTTGTCCACATACTCTGACTTCTTCAAAAAGCTCTATAAGATTTTCATGGCATGACCTCACTTTGCCTAAAAACATTATTCCCATGTATTTACCTGTACACCTACCTATTTTGCTCTTCACTGTTTCTACCCATTGCCCAACAGAGATATCAGATTTATTAACCTGCATTTCCCCAATCTGCTTTGTGTGAGAGCTCTCACCAAAATCCAAGCATGAGCTCTCACTTTCTCAGCATGCCAACACTCTCTTGTTAAAACTGTCAAAATCATAGAAAGCAGCAGACTGGCACACCTGCTTTGGAAAACACAGGCCATACCAAACTTCTCTGTGAAAGATAACAGTGTTGAGGTTGTGGTTTCCTATGCTAGGCACATTGATAACTGAATTTAAATACCGACTGTGGCAACACAACTTGGATCTTGCACCTTCTTCCTATCCTGATGGAGCAACAGGAGGGATTTCCTATGTTTTATACCAGGGTTGCTGGGCATACTCCCAAGGCTTGGCACAATCAAGACAGGTCACTTTGTATTAACAAACAGAAACATAGACTTTCCCCTTTCAGCATATAAATGCAAAATTCAGAATCCTTAACACACAGCTTCCCAAATTAAAAGGTTTTGCTAGATGTACCTTAGGGAAGCCAATGACATTATTTCAGTGCTTCCATTCCCTTTTTGCTTCTTTTTGATGAATATGAAATAAACCATGAAAAAAGCACTTAAAACTATTCTAGATATATTAGCACACACTGTAAATATATTAGCATACAAACAGAAGTCCTCATGGACTGCACAGAGCCTGGAAGAGTTCTGGGGATCTTGCAAGGTTTGCTGTACAACTAGAAAAATCTGTAGTCACCAAAAGCCCCATTCAAGTCAAGGCTATAAGCTCTCAGTTAGACAGCCCTTCACACCTTGCAAAAACTAAACAACCTTCTCTCCAAGACACCTACACCTACTGCTGATAGCCGGGGTCTCAAAGACATAGCAGCCCAAGAGTCTGCATACTGCCACAGCGACACTCCATATGGTAGGGCTGCTCTCGGGCATCAGACTGGAGTCCTGTGAGGCTTAGCTCAAGGCTTTCCACACCCAGGGGATCTCTCAGAGCCACAGACCAAAAGAGCCTACAGAAATCACAGGAAAAGGTGTTAAAAATCAGATAACTTCGACGGAAACCTGCCTACATTCAATCTGAAGATTCACTGAAAGCTATAGCTGACCAGAAAATGTTGCTTTCAGCAAATATATGTTTTCCAATTTCAAGAAATATACATTCCTTTGGAAATTCTCAGGCCAGCATAACACTCAAGATACAAATTCTGTCTTGCTTATACAGGAAAGGACTTTTCTCCCCATCCCTGTACCAAGACTTAAATCAGTGCCATATAAGCATAACAGACAAGCATATACCATGAAGACACTTTTATTCTAGCAAAAGGACATCTTTTCAGATTAGCTTGTCTTGCTTAGTTTAAATAAGGCAAAAAAATATTCAAAATTCAACAGAAACATCTGTTTTGGAACATGAAGAATTATATCAGTATAAATCACTCATCCTAGAACTTCTTTAAAATATTCAATGCATGAAACAGGCCTTTCACTTATCCTTATAATAAGTTAGCAAGTCTATAAACATTGTTTTTGAAAGTCCTGTTGTTTCATTTCCACAAACAATATTCTTCACCAAGGTACATACACTCATGCACATGGAGACTCGTTAACTGCTAGGACACACTATGAATAGTGAAGCCCCTGCAGCCTCATCTCGCGCCAGCCAGTGCAAGAATGCTAGAATGTGCTACAATCGTATCTTCACTTCTACACACTCACCTACCCCTCACAGCGCTTATCTGTCTTCAACAGTGCAAGAATTATCTTCCAGAGTAACATATCGTAAGTAATCAACCATACAAGAACAAGGAATTACATACTAACCAGGCAAATGGGTAGCCAACAACAGCACCCCAAGTCTTATGCAAAAGGGGTAAAGTCCCTTAAAGAAACTTAGGAAATTACAGTACAGTTCACGCAGTAGAAGAAACACATGCAGTTCCTAGTTTTCCTTGTGATATTTCTTTGTAGGGTAAAGGCATCCCAAAACGAGCTCTAGCTTSCATGCCATCTGTCCTGCATAGGGTTGGCCGAGTGGGAGGTAAAAAGCAGTACAGGCCCTTACAGAAGTATTCACCACATCACTACAGGAAAAAGTGAAGGATGTAAGAGTTGCTCATAAGCTACAAGAGAAAGCGATGTTGGCGCTGCCCCACATCGGCAGGTGAGTATGGCATTGGACATCATCATCTTGGGCAACCCTAGGCTACAAACCTCCAAACTCCAATATGTATTGGCACCTYGTCCCTCACAACTCCTCTTTCTTCCCTGCAACCAGGTCCTTCAGTCCTACTTGTTCTACTGCTAAGCTCCTTCATAAAGCTCATTCCCATGCTTCTTGCCTRTGCTTCTTCCTCCTTATACACACTGTCCACAGTTTTTCCTTCTCTCTCTCCCCTTTCCAATACCATGTCCTTTCCATGTGCCCCTGTTCCACACACAGCCCTTATCCTCCAGAGCATTCACACCAACCGCCCAACCCTTCAGATCAGCAGGAGACTCTGCCCTACACAAGACAACCCTTCAGTTCCACCACATTGTCTCTGTGCCTCCAGGTGCCCTCTCTGCTTCACCACACAACCAATTCTCCTGTGCACATCTCCTGTCCCTTACCCCAAATTGTCCCATACACATTCTCATTCCCCCTGCACTCTCCCACACACAGCCCCAAACCCTCTCTCATGCAACCAGCCCTTCCCACACAGGGCTCCAGCCCCTCCAGTATGCTTACTCATATCACACATGAAGCTTCTCTCCCATCTTGCACAGCCCTCTTTCCCCATACATCCTGGCCTTCCCCCACTTSCCCATACCATCCCTGACCCCCACCTTGCGCAGCACCCTGTCTCCCAGGCACTGTCCCTGTCCCCCCTGTGCATGGCAACCTTTCCCTACGCCATCCCCTGTACGCTGTGTAAAGCATCCTTTTCCCCCATGCACTGTTTTTATCCCCCAACTCCCTCTTCTCCAGYCGCTGGTCCTAGACCTCCCCACAGCACCCTCTCACCAAGGCACCATCCCTGGATCCGTAACTCCTTGCACAGCACCTTCTCCACCTGTCCCCATACCACCCCCACCCTCCCCCCACGAGCAGTCCCACTCCCCATACCTCCCACAGCTCTCTTGCCCTCATACCCTCCCAGCACCCCCCTATGCACTAACCCTACCCCATATC
>NW_028186557.1:1148144-1184627 GCF_003343005.1 Rhea americana
CCAGCAGAGAGGGTTTGCGGTGCAGCAGCCACGTGGGATCTCGCAGAGTTACATGCTCTGTATAAGTGGAAATTATATTCTTGAAAGACGTAAATCATTTGCAGCAAGAAAAAATACATGAAATAAATGCTTTTTCTTTCTCAATAAAGTTTGTTAGCTACCAGTACATTTTAATTAAAACTATCAAGCCAGATCGGTGCTGTCACTTGCTATATACTGTCTCCTATAGAAGCTGGCATGAACACAAGAAATCCTGCAGAATCCATGGAAATCCTGCGTTATGAAAGGCCTTCCCACTAAAAAATGGCTTCTCAACTCCCTTTAGGTGAAGGCTAATTCAGCCCTGATCCATGAGGACTTAACTTTCACATCCCTTCCAAAATAATTGTTGTTTTCGATTGCTCAAGTGTTACCAGTCTTCACTGGAAGTTGCAAACAAGTTGGGAGTGCTTTCGCTGTGAATCGTCAAGCTCTAAGTGATCAGAAATGTGCACGGCAGAAAGCCCTTGTGAGAGAATAGCACACAGCGGCTCTGCGAGAAAGCTCATTTAACATAAATCTGGGTAAGGAAATGTGTTTTAATTTTTATAAGGTGAGGATACTGCTGATGAAAGAAGGTAAGTTGGCAGTTCAGAAAACTGAAGTCCTTTGCCTCCCCCCTCCCATCCCTATGACAATGTTCTTATACTCCTTAAATGTTTCGAATGTTTCTGTAAAGTCTTCTTCTATTGCCAGAAACGTAAGTAATTTTTCATCCCTATAAAATTTTTGTCCTTTCAACTTGCAAGAGGGCTAACCAACTAACCTCTTTCTGATCAATAAGAGTGAACCTGCTGAAGGAATAAGTCATCACTCTGTTTATTCTGGCTAACAAGTAACAAATTTTTAGTAAATTGTCTCAAACTTGAATCACACTCAGAACTTCATGTGTAAAAATTATATTGACAAAACCCCATTCCCTTTGCTATTTTGCCCTCTTAGTTCAGAGGATAGAAGAACCTGTTCTCCATCTCATCTACCCTCATGTTTTATACCTTTTATTTTCTCTCCTGAGTAACAAAAAGTGGTGATCAGGATGTCTGTTAACCCAGACTGACTGATTTCCTTCCTGCTGTGTCTTCAGGAACCCTGAATACAACCCACCCGTGGGTGTGCATCTGTGACATTCGATGACGAGGTTTCAAAGAGAGGAACTGTTCTCATTTGCTTAAAAGTAAGAACATTTTTTGTACTGCTCCTGTGAGAGCTGAAAGAATGCAAATTGGCTGCACAAAGCCAGACGGGAGTGCGAGGGAATCCCACTCCTGCAAATGCTGAACACCAGAGCAGGGTATATACTTGAGCAAGCTGCTAACACATTACCGTACTTCCACAAGAGATAGGCCCACTTCTATAAATAYAATGATTTGAAGCAGATACTTAGGTATCAGATGACAGAAAAACCATAAACTGTGCCTTTCAATCATAGCTGAACCTTGTGCCAAGCCTTCCAGCACACCGGCACAGATGGGAAATGTTTTCAGTTAAGACAGCAGAGGCACAGAGTTTAATCCCTTGATTTGGCCARCTTCTGTGAGCATCCTCAGCTCTCAGAGCTTTCAGATGGGGATCACTCCTGTTAAAACCAGGCCTAAGAGCCTTGTTGAAGCCTCACAAGAAGTCTGACTATGCACTTAATGTGAATACAAAACACAGAAGCCGAGGAAGCCTTGTTTGGTTTTGGACTGTCCGAAATGGGGCATAAATTATGCATTCAACCTGCAAATTTGCACACAGATTCTTTGGAGATGAAGTCACAGGGGTATTAGATAGAGAGGGAACAGAGAACTTCGAAATGAATTAACCTTATAAGGTGATAGCAACTGGATACTTTTTCTGTGGGTGCCAGCTTGAATGCATTTGGCTACACTAGTATGGGTGAACACGAGAGGGCGCTCAAGGAAAATGAAATTATCGAGGAGCTGCTATGCTYTCACAGGTTAGACTGATTTTTCATCGTTGGTTCCTTTTTTTTTTCTTGTATCTTTTCTAATTATTTCCTGACATTGTTTTCTTGATGTTGATCAATAAATGGTAAATTTAAAAAGCTTTGGGACCAACTTTCTATTTGGGAAAAACTGTCCCAAGAAGAAAGGGTTTTGGCATCTATGAAATCATGTAGTGAGCCAGTTTAGCAAACGCTTGAATTTACCCGCATGCAATCCTGCTGTTCGGACAGCAGTCTGCAACTGAGCCTCGATTCCTAAGTAAGTGGCAGCAAGGCTGCAAGGCTTTCCCTGTTACCCTCCCAGGATCTGTGCCCTTCACGGTTCTTAGTATGCAAAGACAGCAGAAAGCACGAATACTGTGGCTTAGGAAATCCACAGAGAAATTAGTGGAGAGAAAGTCCAAAGGTATTCAGCACAAAGATCCAGGAGCAACCGCCAGTTCGGGAAATCTCTCAGCAGCCAATTGCTGGAAGTTGTGAGCAATATCATTGTCTAGCTGTTCTTAAAATTTCCTCCACACACACTTCTTGAAGGTGTGTGGCTGATCAGTGAGTGCTTTGAGGAAGCATGGGAAGAAAGATAAATATAGATGTGCCCTTCTAGTTTCTGGCAATCTGCAATTTAAGGACTTCTTCAGCTGAAGGCTAATTCACATTAGGAAACTTTTAATCTCTTTAATCACTTTTTGAACTATTTATGCTTTCAACATACACAACATCCTGTGGCTGCTTAGTTTTGTGCCAGGTGAAAAAGTTTGAAAAAGTTATAAATGTTTCATTTGATAACCCTTAGCTCTTGTGCTGTAAGAATAAATAATTGCTCCCATCTCACCTACTTCATGTCAGTCAGGGTTATATACGCCTCTTTTATAGCTTCTCTCAATCAGGATCACTTCACAAGAGCAACTTTTCCCCCAGATAAGCTAGGGCAGCGCTAATCAGCCAAAGTCTAAAATGAAAAAAAAAACACTTCTGTTAGGGCAATTATTCAAGAGAWAACACTTTTTAATGAAGCACTGGTTATATTGGCTGCATTGAATAACTGAAGACCTCCATCACCTTGGGATGTAAGCACAGGAAAACGCTCCTGTGAAAATACAGCCCCACATGTCTGCAGCTCTTGTATTCTGAGGATTGTTTGTTCAAACATTGATGAATTAATCACTCACCATTAAAAAACCCATCCAGTCAGCTAATTGCCTACTTCAGCAACTGTGTGTGCACTTGGAAATTGGACTGAGATGAGGAAATGACTGCTTTTAAATGCCATTTTTGTATGCACACTTGATGAGTGGATATTTTGGTGAATATACATGTAGACTGAAAATGAGACTTTACCTGAATGTTACCAGTCATGTACACAGCAATGGCAATTTATTTTAGAAAGAAGAAAAAAAAAGTATGTTAGCAAACTGCATTGGTCTGCACATAAAACACAGAGGCAAGCTGCATGTCTGATTGCTAGTTTCCTTTTTTTTTTTTCCTAGTTGGGAATTACATGCCCCTTTGACCACCAGGTACCCCSTTCACCCTGAGGTTTGCAGAAGTGAAAGAGCACATCGCTGCCTTTCCCTTGCCAGCGAGGAGGAACGGCGGAAAGCAGGGCGAGGAGCAGCATCTTCCTTCCTTAGCAGGAAGGAAAGTTCSCAAGCTCAGGGAAGCGCTGGCTGGCCCCTGGGTGAGGCCAGTTCTCTCCYGTTTGGATCGTAAAAGACATCAAAGAATTCTATTTTCAGAAAGCTGAGTGCGTCATTACCTGCTTTTCTGTGGAGAGATTTCCAGCGCCTCACATATGCCGAAGCCAATCCAGCTCTAAAGAAACCACCATTCAATACAAGTTATTGCCCACTGTCCAAAGCTATGAGCAAGCTATACAAAAGCAACACCTTAGAGAAGCTTTAGAAAAGCCACAGTATAATCCTTTCCTGTCCCCGGAGAATTTTTAAGGATGTGCCAAATTTCCCATTTGAATTAGCTGAGTAAGTCAAAAGACCAGCATTTTTCAAGGGGCAAATATAAAAAATGATTGGAATAAATCAAGCTGTTTCATAACAATAATCTGAGTTAKCTTAAATTACCAAAAATAACTCAAATCCCTTAAATCATTTTTTTAAAATGTAAAATTATCAAAAGGGAATATTTCCAGAAAGAATTCCCCCACATTTTTCAAAATGAGACATTTGTGATCAGTTTTGGTCTCAATGCATCACTAATTCTGTGATTCAAGAAAACTTTGAGAGAAAAATTCCAGTGGAGTATGTATACAACTGCATTATTAGTATTATTAGTTACTAGTAAAGTGCACATATTAATAGTGGCATGAGAAGCATTTCAGAGTTCCTTAAGCATGTTCAATTCCACACCCATATGCATGAAGCATTTCAGAAAATTTTAAGATTTAATTACTATATGATTTCCTTTGGAAGGGAAAGAAGATGTTTCCATTTTTTTTGCCTATTGTATTTTCCATACATAGAGTCCCTACTGAAAGGGATTTTTATATGATGTGAGTAGAAAGGATGTCCAAAAGAAAATGAAATTATAGTGTTGGCATTCCCAACAAATATGCTGTCTTCCCCTTCATAGTCTGTCCTATGCTAAATAGTAGCAGTAGAACTTTCTTCCTAATAAAGCTTTACCACAACCTCTCACCCATGCTACAGAACTGCTATCCAGACAACCAAAGATTTTGTAATCAAACAAGCTGCAACAAATATCCAGCTGAAACAGCAATTTATGGGGCTCAGGGCAAGAACAAACTATTTTTGTGGCCTACAGAATTATGAAGTATGAAGAGCCTTTCCCCATATTTACTGTGACTAATAATCATCAGCCCAGACAACAACGGTATTTTAGCCACTCCCTCTGTGGTCACCTTTCATTCAAAGTCATTGGCGTTCCCAGACAGACCCATGTTGTGGAAGACCAGGAAGAGAAAATTTCCTCACATAGTTTTAGGAATAAATGAGCAACTAATAAGCATTCTACTTGAGAAAGTGCATGTATGCTGCTAGCAACTTTTCTTTTGAATAACATAACTGAAAAGTTGTTGTCGTCTTTTGCTTTGTTTATCTTTTTCAAAGAGTAAATCCCACAATTAACTTACAGAAGCCATGAAAAAGTTTGGGCGCTGTCCACATGAAGCGTTCGAGCTGGGAAATCACAACCCAGCTTTTTTTTTTTTTTTTTTTTTTTTTTTTTTTTTTTTTTTTCCCAGTCTGGAACTAAAATCCTAACCTGCTGATTTAGGTTTCATCCATTCCAATTTTCACTCAGTTCTAATACAAACAGTACTGGAATGAGTTGACAGTTCTCTCAAAAAGCCTATGAACTTTTTTTTGGCTAGTACTGCTCAAATCCAGAGTTTCTGCTACAACATGCCTGGTAGTTGGGATGGATAGAGCCAGTGCAATTGGCCCCAGTTTTACATTCTCCAGTCAACAGAGATTTGCTTTCCTTTATTGGTATAGGGGTTCCTGTGTCACTGTTCCCTGCTGCACCTCCAGGGTATCCCCRGATGGCTTCTTCTGCCCTGCAGGGTCTCAGGAAAAGCCAGGCTATGAAGGTGCCATCCAACACAACCTAAGTCTGCTGACTAGCTTGTTTGTTGCTTTCAGCTTTCCATGTGCCACAGGGTCCTCCCAGTGCAGCCTCCCACTGCCCCCAACACTGCCGCTATGGCCCTTCAGTGGCACATAGTCCTACCTAGCCGACATCTCCTCCAGGATGCCACAGGCTATGAATTATCTCTGTGCTGGAGAACAAGGTGCCCAAGAACCTGAACCAACAAAACTAGCCAGTTCTGAAGGAGCTCGGGAAAAGCAGTGTAGCACTTCCATGTATTCACATATGTAGCAACATCCAGATGCAGCCTTCTTGGGTAAAAAATCATCAGAACAGGAAACTTAATGTATAGAAATGACTATTTTGGGCTTCTTCCAGCCCAGCAGGCCAGAACAGGTTTCTCAGCATTCCAGCAACTAACAGAAATACCCACAGAGGTTTCAATCATGCTTAATAATTAAAAGTAGGGAAGGGAGTTTCAGATACCGTGTTAATCAACAGGTGCTAATGGCRTATGACTTTCTTCAAGAGGCAAAGTCTAGCATGATAGCCAACCTTTTCCTTGATGCATATTTAGAAAGCATAGAAACACAATCAGCAAAATTATTTCCTTGCTTCAAAATTCAATATTCTAACAGATGAGTCACTGATACAAGCTTCAGATATTCCTATGCTAAAACTGGAGTATAAGTCATATATATAAAATTCACTGTTGCCCCATAAGCTGTCTATGATAACTTTTTCCAAATACCCAACTAGAGAATGTCTGGTATGTTTGGACTGACGTAAAAAGTCTGGGTTTTGTATTCATGATTCCAGTTCATCAGTAGATAAATGTCATATGAACGGGCTTGCCTCAGCTCTGATTTCAAGAATTAAAGGAAATTCAGCAACGGAAAAACTGTTGCTGTTTCAGTAGTTAAAGAAGCCAAATCTCTTCAGAAGTATATGCTTCTATTGTTYTCATAAAGACAAAACACAGTTTGTCAGACTACATCTAAGTAGAACAACAACGAGTTCATGATAAAAAATATTAAATATAAAAGGAAACACATTCATTAGGAAGTGCAAAGAGAAGTATGGAAGGGAAGCATTATGGATGGTCTTACACCTAAGATAATGGTCTGGGATTCAGGAAAACTAGGTATAACTGCAAGCTCTGACTCAGACTTCCTTTATGACTTTGGGCTACCCACCAGCTATTGTTGAGCCCAAGTTCTCCAGCTGTAAAATGGAGATATGGACACTTCAAGATCCTTCTTGGTTTGTTTGGCACTTTTAGAATGATACATAAAAAGAGACAGAGGTTTATTTGACCACAAAGAAAGAGAATGATGAGATGAAAGAAAGCAGTCAAAGATGAATGCAACATGGTCCAAGAAATAGGCAAAGCACAGGCCTACTCACGGGCTGAAGGAGCAGCTTAATCCAAACAGATGGCACAGTGGTAAGCTGGTGTGAAAGGAGAGCTGTAAAGCTGTCAGGGGCATTGGCACACAGATCTTTCAGCAAATCGGCAGTAGACCGAAAACAATAGTAAGTCAAGGGGCACTTCAGTATGCAGCCAGATCTTCAGGGCTGGCCTGCACTCAAGAGATTCATCAGATGAGCCTCTTCCAGTGTGATTGCAAAGGAATCGTGCTCATAGCCATGAGACCTGAAGCCTTGTACTGATACTGCTACATCAGTCAGACAGCACTTGTTGGTCCATGTTCTTTCAAGCAGGGAACTGGAATCAGACCTACCAGTCAAAGCACTCCCTTGTGGGTATAGGATGTGTTTCTGCAAGGAGAGTTTGCCAAAACAGATCCACTGGCAAAGCAGCAAATGTCATCAAGGCTAAAGTTGGCTCCTTTTACTTCAAATCAGAGCTACGTCGATTTGCACCAGCGAAACAGCTGGCTCAGAAACCAAAATAGCTCATTAGTCAAGGGCATATTCCAGTGCTTGAATCATCTTTAGCAAAGGGAAGAGGCTCAGTGTCAGTGAGTTTGACAGGGGATACAGGAAAGGCTAACTGACCTTTACGGAGAATGTCAGCGCAGGGAACCAAGGCTTAATCCTCAAAAGCCCTGAGGTATTGCACTTGTCAGTGCCAGGAAATTTGTGGCCCTCTGAATAGGCAGGCACACTTATCAAGAGAGCATGTAGGTCCAGATGCTATGTGTGCTTTGATTATTGCATAATATTATCAAATAGTATTTTTAAGAAGCTTTAAAAGGCCCTACTCAAATAACTTAAGCTGACTTTTTTCAGAGTCAGCTGAAAGACCAGCTCCTGTCTTTAGTCTAAATATTAACTAACAAGGATGTTGAATCTGCCCTATATCACCTCCTTCTTGAAGAGAGTAAAATGGCAGGTTGCTGGACATAACTAATGTCCCTTTTGCCAAACTAGAACACTTTCACTGGAGTATAAATTGAGTGACTTCAGAAATTTGCTCATCTTGGAATATCTTAGCAAGAAACTATAGAAGCACAGTGCTAAGAGCTTAATCTTGCAAGGATTAGAAGCTCTTGTCATTCGTACATCTCTGAGTTTCCTATAAACCTACCAGGTTCCTTGTAAAACATTTTAAGTTGCGCTGGCAAAGCCACTAACTCTTTATGGGGATGCCTTTGCAATTTATCCTTTTGAGTTCTGTCTCCCTGTCTCCATTCTTCTTCCAGATGAGGACAAGCTAAGACATACTCAGCTCCCTGAGATATGCTGGCAACAACACTGTATGATCTACCACTAAAAGGAGCCAGCTTCTGCTCTTCACAYGCTGTTACAAATGCTGTTGCATTAAGAATTACTGACATTATGGAGAGCAGTATAGTTGYGTGAGTATAAATATACTCAGTCCTAGTAAAAGACACTCAAGGATAAATAGCGTAGGTACTGGATTTTGTGAGACCAAAATAACTCCACGTTGTGCACTCAAAGTACCTTCCCCTGGCTGTCATGTACCTGCTGTTACCAGCCAGAGTTCTTGTCTTCCCCTGAAAGGCAAAAAAACATGTGTGACTTAAAAAGCCATGGAGCTGCTCTCCTTCCCTCCTAGACTGCGACACTGAGAAGGTGGGATCCACTTTCAAGTACATAGTGAGTAACAGTGCTCAGTTCCCAAAATCTGCCAACCCTCTCAGAGCTATCAAGATCCCACAGAGAATACCAGCACCTGCAGGGACTGCTCTCTCCCTGCCCGCCTTGCAGCCATGGGGTCTCTTCCACAGCTCCCTCTCACAGAGCCCAGTTTGGGGGTTTCAGCAGTGCTGCATTCCCARTCCTGCAGCCAGGACTTGCCCAGAGCTCCCACATACATCCACAGGAGGTTTACAGATGGCACAAATGAGCTAAAACACACAAATGGATAATCTCCGTGAGAAGCAGGGGCATAGCAAAAAGATTTGGGTTGAGTTGGGCTGTGTATTTTGCCTGACTCCATCTCACTAGTGTAGGTGAGAAAGTCCATGGTGCTTGGGGAAGGCAGGGAGACAAGGATGARAGAGGTCCAAAATGCCCATGCTTTGTTGCACTGTGTGCCTTGGCCAGGGGTCAGTGCTGCAGACCAGGCCAGTTAGSTATCACTTTGATCCTGGAATAATGGGTATAAAAAGGGTCACATTTCTGTTATGTGACTCCATTGACATTAATTCATCAGGACTTGGCTTGGCTCAGAAGACACCTCTGATGAGAATGTAAACCACTGAAAAATATTCTGTCAAGATACAGTATAGGGAAGAGCTTTTAATCTTCAGTGTAACAGACATGGCCTCTCATCCAGAACTCACAAATAAGGTAAAGTAATAGTTCAACATTARTAATGGTGTTTGTAGATGCCTCTTAGCACTTTAATCCTGTTTTTTTTTTTACACTCAACTGCTTCCTTTGTTGTTTTGTTTGCTTATTCTGTTTTAAATTAGGACATTATGGAGAAACTCAAAATTCAGAGCAAATCTGGCTGATTGTTCTCCCCTGGTAGCTCTTTTGATCTCCTGTGTACAGTGTTGTTAAGTTTCACAGGAATCCTTCAGTGATCTTTGCCAAAAAAAAAAAGGTTCAGACACTATTCTTATCCTGCAATGCTTATTGTGTTAAAACTTAGACCATTTAAGCAATGAATTACTTTTGACATTAAAGTCAGATTCCTATGTTTTTATTTGGCTTCCCTGCTTTGCTACCAATTTTTTATTTGGTGTTGTGTATCATTTTTCCCTTCTTTGAAGAGAATTTACCATCTTGAGTGGTAATGCTGTGATATTCTAGCCACGACAGACAAGTATTTCTGACTGTGGTGAGAAGATCTAAAACTAAAAGGAGAATATAGTTCTATTCATGCCGAGTGGAATGTGACAACACAGGAATCAAGCCTTGTGCAGAACGAACTTAAAATTGCATGGAAGCCTCTTATTTTAACACAGATACCTTGTCAGCAAGGTTTCTCCCATTTCCATAATCACACAACTTCTGCTGGAAGACTATATATGGGATTGACGTTTGGACTTTGAACTGCCAGTAACTCAGGCTCAACATCAAGAAGTCTGTTCAAAGAGATGGTATGAAATGTCCATCTATAGGCACATGCAACTTTGTCCTGTTTAAAGTTACATCCTTCCTGCAAAGTCATTCCTCCGTTCTCTTATAGAGTTTAGCCCCCATGCTTTCATCATCCACAGAGGGGTTTCAGGAACCCTCTGAGTTTGCTCCAGGACATTCTTGCTCCATCTGGTCACTCTGCAGGGGATAGGGTGTCTCACTTGTAGAGATGCACAGTCTTCTGCTACAGGCCTGGAAAATCAGTTTGTGCTTCCAACTAGGAGTCTCCAGAGGATTAAACAGCCTCCAAGGCAGCCTTTCTGAAATAGTGTTCAAATAAAGAATGGCAACATGTCCAAAATACTGATTAAACCTAAATTAAGTGTAAAATATTTATGATAGCCTTTCTGTGATTGTGAACCTGCTGAACCAGCAGCTGTGCAGCAACATCTGAAGCAGCAGCTTTTCAGGGACAAGGTAAAGGCATAGCAAGATAAAATTATCAGCTGGTAGCCTTACCTTAACGAGGTCTGCTTGGGGTCTGTTTGCACCATACACTGGAGGTATGTCCATAGCTCCCAGGACAGGGATCGAGAGCTGTAAAGTTACAGTAGCTCAGGCACCAGCCCACCACAGAAACCAGATATTTACCCCATGATCTTAGCTTACCTGCTGGTGACTAATCCCTGGGAAGACCTTCACTGCACTCTGCACTGCAATTGTAACCTCTGCCAGCTTGATAAAACAAGCACAGATAAGCTAGCAGCTKCACACCTGCTCATCTTGATGTCAGCATAGCCTCAAAGAGCCTTAACCTGGGCCTCTTGAAGAAAGAGACTCATGAAGACTTTGGACAGTGGTGATACCAGCACCTTGAATGCTAGCAGATGCAAGACAGGAAACCCTGGAGCACCTACAGCACACCTAAAGGATGAGAGATTAGGATGGAGCAGCASTGAGAGCTGCTTAAGCCCTGCTCATTTTCACAGCCAGAGATTAAAGACCCTCTTATCAGCTGCAGTCACTGTACCACCACTATAACCCTCCCCGAGACTTCCAAGTCACATGGGCAAGGTGGCATTTATACCATGTTACATTCAATGTTGCGCAATTTAAGGCATGTGAATCTGTCCCATTTCCGTAGGCTCTTCAGTATATATTCAGACATCTACTTAGAGTAATTGAAAAATTTAGGGCTCATGCAATCTCCCACTCAGCACAGGAGCAGATTTTTCAAGGCCTCATCCAGCCAAGTTTTGAGTTTCYAGGCATAGAAATTACACATACCTTCTGGACAACTTGCTCCAGAACTTGACTGCCCTCACTCTGAAGAATTTTCTTGCTTATGTCTATCTGAAATGCATCCCACCTGATCCCACAGATCTGTATATATCCAGTTTACCTAAGTGGTTTGAGCGTGATCCTCTAGTACTTCTTTCCTCCGTACTCTGTCACTGGGCACGGATGCCTGGGAGCAGGCTCTGCCAGTAAAGACTGAGGCAAAGAAAATACTGAGAACCTTAGACATCTCTGTATTCTTTATAGCTAAATCACTTGTCCCATTCAGCAGTGGATCCACATTTTCACAGTCATCTTTTTGCTACTTATAGCCCTTCTTATTACTCTTCACATGCTCACCAGTTTCAGCTCTAGCTGAGTTTTGACCTTCCTAATCCCATCCTCACATGGCTGGGCATTTCTTCTATATTTCTCCTTAGTCGACTGTTCCAGCTTCCTTCCAGCATGTTTTCTCTCTGTGTTTGATCTCAGTCAGTAGTTCTTTCTACACCCAAGTTGGCCATGCTCTGCCTGCTTAACTACCTGCACATTCTTGTGCTTTGAGAAGATAGTCCTTGAAGAGTGACCAGCATGCCTGGCCCCTTTACCCTTCACAACAATGTCCCGAGGGATGCTGTTTGCCATTTCCCTGAACAAGCAAAAGTCTCCTTTCCTGAAATCAACAGTCATTGTTCTTTCACTCACCTTCCTCACTTTTYTAAGGATCTTAAATTTTACCACCCCTTGGTCACTGCACCAAGTCTGCCATTGACCATCACATTCTCCCCCCCACACACACTTCTTCCTTGTCTGTGAGTAGCAGACCTGTAAGAGCACCTCCTTACTGTGCCTGTCACCTTTGTCAAGAAATTTTCCCCAGCCCACTCCAGTAATCTGGCTTGCTTGTGTTTGCTATCCAGCAGATGTGAGAATGGTAGATATCTCCCGCAAAAGCCAGGGTTTGAAACTGTGAAGCTTCTTCCACTTGTCTAGAAAAGGCTTCATTTATCTTGTCTTCTTGATAAGTGGCCTGTAGCAGAAGCCCACCACAAAGTTACCTGTGTTGCCCTCCCCTTTGATCCACAAGCTCCTAACCACACACTCTCCAGAGCAGATCCCCATGCATCTGAGCTGCTCTTCTGCGCAGAGCATAACCTTCCCTTCCTCCTTCCCCAAGAGTGTGTATCCATCCATCACAACACTCCAGCAGTGAGAGCTCTCGCAGTTTCTGAGCATAGGGGAGCAATGGATGGGTCAACCCTCGGCCTATCCAGGGCTGCTGTACTATGTCTCTCAATCCAGTCAATACAGACATCTGGCACTGTCTTGAGATGATCTGCTTTGCACACCTAAATTAGATGATGCACCTTCATCACTTGATTATTATGCTGAAAACTGCCAACAGAAGCCTTTGGGCAAGTCTTTAATCCACAATCCCCACACAAACCATTTTAAGAAACATATACATACTCTTCCAGGTTCAATAGAAGGAATAACTATTTTTTTTAAGGTAGTAAAGACAAAAGAGCAATGGAAGCTCTCTCCTAAGCTCTTCCTCATCTAGTTTTATTGGCAGAACGTTGCAAGTCAGGGATTTCCCTGCTTGCTCAGATGAGGTCAGGGCTAGTGTACTGGTTGCCTTGGGTATAGGAAAGAGAAAAGTAGGGAGCAACATAGAGGGGGACCCTTTTGAAGTCAGAACTTGTCAAGAGCAGCAAACTTGGGAATGTCTTTAGAGAAACTACTTGTTTCTATTTTTTTCTATGGTATTCAAGGAAAGAGAAAAGACACACTGCTTATTCTTCAGTAAATAAACAGGATAGTACTGAGAAACACTCATACTATCAGTTTGTCCTCCAGGTGGAAGAGCCATAGCAAGTGATAGTATGCTTACAGCCTATTTTGTGAACCTTTAAATTCTCTCACACACAGGGAAGAAGGACTAGGGTAAAAGGCATCTTCACATGCTGCAAATTGCAGTTCAGTTGTTTTGCTGTAAGCTGTAAAGCTGTGGGCTGTAAAAATCTCACTGCCAGCATTTATAATGAAATCTGAACCACAATAGCTCTTAGTGGCCATGGTGATCCCAACGCAGACCGTTTACAGAACGAAAGCTTTCATTCCATGCAGTGCAGCAACACATCCCACCAACATTTGAAAGCCTTGCTTAAGAAAATCCAGACTAGAAACTTCCTACCTTCCTACTGCAAAGCACTGCTTTGTTCAAATTCCAGTTTGATTACTGGTCTTTCCCTCAGCACACCTAGAGGTAAAAAGCCATCATAAGCAACACACTCATCCCTCCGCAAGGAGTAAGCGAAGTGACGGTGCCAGCTCTCCACACAAAGGAGCAACTATACGGCCATAGTCCTCCTTGGCTAGAAGCACAGTTATTTGGTGGGTACATCATTGGCTTTGAGAGGGCAAGGGAGGCCAGCAACTTAACAAACAAGCAGTAAAATGCATCTTCAGAGCTCTATCAAGGATTCATGGACTGTTTTGTCTATCTGGCAGGGAAACAAAGGTARTATAGACAATACTTCCCCTTCTAAGCAGCAGGGGAGGACGTTCAAAATCAGGAAACATGGTGGTATCTTTCACCACTGCAACACCCAGTAAGTCCCCATTTGACTGTTGRCAACAGAGTCACATTCCCAAATGCATGTAAAAGTATTTGTCCCCTAATTTCACTGGGCCTTAACACTCTTAAAATGCTTGTATGAGTCCAGGCAAGAATGGACAAAGCCTGTTATTTGCTGACAAAAATGCAATTGGTCCTCTCCAGCTCCTAGGGAGAGGCAGTACATCCAGAATCTCTCCCTATCTGCTTCCCTTCCCAGCAGGCATTTATTAGCTGACACTCCCAGCAGAAGGACCAAGAGCTGAACTCTCCTTCTGCCTCATGGGGACTGAGAAATCCTTGGAGAAGAGGCTCTGGAATGGGCAGTCTGTGGGAAAGCTGTTCACTGGGCTGCAGCAATGCTGCAGAGCTTTGAGCACCTCTGACTAGTTCTGCATTCAAAAAGAGAGAATAGTGAAGGATTGTAAAGGGGTGGGGGGAAAATCTCCAAGTCAGCCTAAGGGGAGGAAGGGCATATGGGTCCTTCTTTTTCCTAAGAATCAGAAGAGGTCCTTCTGCCCCTTTGCAGCAGCTTTTGGTATGTCCCTTTTGCACAGAAAGATGTCCAGGTTCAGACTGCCTTACTTTTCCCTATATAACAGACAATGGCCCCTAACAGAGCAAGGTGGACAGGACTGAACTGGAGGGACCACAGACACAGATCTAGTCTACTGACCTGCAAGATCTTTAAGCCCTGCTTCACTGGCTCGTAGAGAGCTTGCTGAGCCTGAAGCCCTGCTGCTCGTGGGTGCTGCCTGCATCAACTGCTGCTCCAAAGCCCTCTGCAGCACGAGCAGAACAGGCCTGGGCTGACTCTGCTTCTTCCCACACCTGAAGGCACTCAACTACAACTAATGGTCACCCCGTATCTAGATGTCTCCCCTTGCCACACTGCCACCTCTGCAGCTTCAAAGACAGACACTCCCAAGAGCAGAGTTTCCTTAATTAATGAAAGGCCATAGGTTTTTTTCTCTGTCTCCTTTTCCACCTCCAAGTTCTGATGCTTTCTGCTAACTCTCTGCCTGGGGTAAATTTCTACAACAGAGCAATAAACTTCTGAAAATAGACGCTTACACCCTATGTGGAGCCTGTGAGTGGCAGAATCATAATCAACAGCCAGCCCCGACACTAGGCCACGCTAGCAGCACTCAATCACAGCGCGGGGCAATGCAGCCCTAGGAGAAGAAAGTAAATGGGAACTCTATAAATGCTGTTGCACAGAACCCTCGGGCTCTTTTCATCACAGAAAGGCATGTGAGTTTGTACTCTTTATGGCAACCATAGCTCAGGCAGGTTATTCCAAGACAGGTCACATGTCCAGAATCCCTTAAAAAAAAAAAAAAAAAAAAAAGGCAATAACAACAAATTCATGGAAATAGCCAACCTGCTGTGATTTCCTGGTATGAAACTGCGTGCAAAGCCGATGGTGGAAAAAGCCAGTAGTCTTATGCTACAATTCCCAGCTCTGCCCGTCATTAACAAGGATGGGTTTTCAGAGTAAAATTCTCCTGGGCCAAATAACAGGAGCCTGATAAAGCTTGTCAACTGCCCTTTCTGACTCACTTTCTCCTGCTGGAAGGATGAGTCACTGTCATGTGTGAAAGGCTGCCAGGTCTTGCTTACATGCTTAAACAAGCATGGGTTGTCTATGTCAGACATACGTTACCTCAGAAGAAGCAGACACCTAAGGCTGAAAAGGCAATCCTGGAAAGGACTGTGCTGACTAAAGGAGCTGAACKGCAAGACATTTCTCAATGCTTTCTGGAAAGTTCAGGTTATTGTTAGATTACCATAGAAAACTTCAGCCTAAAGCCATGGCTGAGGGCTTGGCTGACAATCACAGCTTTTTAAAACCAGGACTCACTAGGACCATCAGATCAGGTTTCACCCAGGTAACTCCTGCAGAATGAGTCAGACAGGCTGTTCTAGATGCAGACAGAATTAACTGAGAACATGCAGCTTAGGGAGCTGCCTTTTGCCCAAGGAAAACAGCTTGCCAAAAGCGAACACTTGTTGTGCACTATTTCATGAAAAGAAAGTACCTCCATGGGGCTACTCCTTTAAGGAGACTGTGAGGACCATGCCTTGAATCTGGAGAGGGACAAACATAACGTGCTGAACACCTTCTCTCGGTCTGCATAGCTCACTGGCTGCTTTTGACCAGCTCTGGTGACTGCTCAGTGCTTCCTTCTCTTTGTAATGACATGGACAGGTAAGTGACAGTGCACGTAAACTGTGTTCGCATCCAGCGGCTCTGCTGCCTACGTGAGTGCGCGCTCCACCCTCTGTCTTCTCCTGCCGTCCTAGGGCTGCCCAGGACCCACCACAGGCAGAGTGTGTAACTCCATGAAATCTCTGCCCCAGGCACTGCAGGGGCTGCTCTCAACTCCCAGTTATTAGCAAATACCACAGACTACATTGCCCTGCAGGACTGACATTGCAAAGGACACCTTTCGCTCACACTCTTTTTAAGACCCAGTACAACGCCTGTTTGCTGAGATGTAACAAAGGGAAACACTTTGCAAGGACATTGCATAGCATATTGGGATGTCAACCTCATTCTGCCCAGAGGGCAAATCCACAGGTCAGACAGGAGCCAGCCAAAGCCATACACACATATCCCTTAGCATGTACAGGTCTCCGAATGCAGGAACCAGGCTTGTCCCAAGACCAGAAGGAGGAAGCCGTGTTGTAGGCTCCCTCTGCCAACATCTTGCTGCATCCTTCAGGAGGGAAACCACGCTGCTGCAGGGCAATGATAGCATGCTTGCCTCTTGCATCTTCAGCCAGGTATGTGCCATGCTGGAGTTGCTCATGCAGTCTGCAAGAGCAGTTGCACATGCTTTGCCCGAACAAGCTTCTAGGAAACCTGCAACTAAAGCACCCTGTCAAGCTCTCATCATCATTTCTGAGACCRTAAGAGCAAAGGTTTAGACCACAATAAATGACATTCCTAAGCTACCTTCCTTTCTTACTTATTTGTTGTCACAAAAATGAAACTTCAAACTCTGAGTGGGTTGTGAGTTAAGGGAAAAGAGACATGGACATTCGGCATCTCTCCTGTTTACTCCAGCAATGGCCTGCTTTTCATGAGAAAAACATTTCCCTGTGCCTGCCTGAACCTTTTACTAACTTGACTTCCCAACATGAATGCAAACGTATAATCCAGAAATGTTAGTTTTGAATAAAGAGTGTAACACTCTAGACCATGTACATGAGGAAGATACAGCAGTCTCATACACTGTTCTAAATTCTTTTCCTTTGGGAAAGAATATGTGTTTTCCATCCCACAAAACTTCGAAATATTTTTGCTTGGTAGCACGGCAAATGCCTAATGAAAAGCTTAAGACAGAAACTGCAGGTCACAACAACCTCATCCAATGGTAAAAGTACCCACCTGACACAAGGAAAACAAGCTTAGGCCATAATGATATTAAAGTGTTGATATAACCTGTGTCAGTCTAACTGAAGAGACCAAACAACAGTTGTGAACCTGCAGTTCAAGTGCCTGTGCAAGGGACATCTCACCTACGTGATCTAGCCCATAAACTGTTGGTTACTCCAAAAGAGGTAAAGTTCTAATGATAATTTTAATAATAAAAAAAAAAAGTCATCCTTTTAAAAACTGAACCACAAATTGCCGGGGGAAATTGCTGTATTATTTTTATCCAGCATAAAYACATTTTGCTGAAAAACTTCCAAACCAGCACTAAGGCATCAAACCCYTCCTCTCAGCAATGACTGAAATACTATTTCTCTGCTTTTCCTTCACTTTTTCGTTGGCTATCATTTTTTTGCTGATTATGACAAACCAGGATTTCATCCTAAGTCTTCCTCCTGATTCTAATGATTAGCACATATGGATAGTTTTATAGGTAAATTCATATCATTTCTCATTAGAAGTTCATTTTAATTCAAGATACTAACATCYCAACTGTATATTTTAAGTTTGGATTTCTAGGATCTGCTTTCCCAATCATGTACAGATCAACAAGAAAAAAAATCAAATTCTATCACTAGCAAGACAAAATAAAATGAATGTTTGGTTGATTCTTTAAATAACAGTATTCCTCTTTGCTGTATTCTTTTCCCAGTGAATCACAAATTAGGCTAGATAGGATGGAAATCAAAAAAGGAGTAAGCACAATTTATTAAAGATGCAAAGGAACTTCCTTTAAAAGCACAATTTTAGTAACTATAGTACTGTCATGTCTCCTGGGAAATCATTTTCGCTTTACTAACCCTTCAGAAAAAGAAGGTTGACGTTATAATCAATGATGATATTCATCTGCAGGTATCAAAGCACTTAGCAAAGTCAGCAAAATAATCTTCATTTTAGAAACAGCGCAACCAAGGCATTAAGTAAGAAGGAGAATGCAATGATCTAAGATCACTGAGTAGGTTGATGACAGAACCAGGAATTAACGTGTAGGTCTTCAGTCGCCTAGTCCAGGACCGTTTGTGCTAGACTACCCCACCTCTGATAAATGATACAGACTTTTTAAGCTGCAGGTTCAAAGTCATTTACTTAAAGATGTGAAATTTTGGCACTCAACACAAGATACCAGTTCTGCTAGATACTCTGATTATAGTCAGCTTCTGTCATTGCTCATGAGATGACACTACTCTGATTACTAAGTCTGCTTTGAGGGCTTCTCAGAGTTGATATACTCAGGTCATTTGAAGGGATGGAGGAACCACTCCTCTTCCGTCCTTGTTCTTCCTCTTCCTCCTCCATCATCCCGATGGGCATGAGCATAATGGGATTTAACTCACTACGAGGAGCTCCAATAATGCCCACCCTGTTACAAAAAGTGGTGTTAATATGACTGACGCAATGAAGCAAAGGAAAACAACAGTAAGGGAGAACAATTTGTAATTTTTCCTGGGTAAAACAGCAAGRAGCCTTGCCTACTTTAGTTAGACTGTGGATAACACATTAGGGAGAGAATATCTGCTTTCCCCCAGGGAAAAACAAATAAGCATGCTTATGCACTCCGCACTTTGCATACCATGTCATGTTTCTGTATGGAGTGTGAATGTACACAACATAAAGCACATTTGCCTAAGTAAAGCTTAGCACTTCCTGGAAAGGATGGCCTTACTGCGTATGAATTTATGAGCACGTGCTTGAGCTGTAAAGCCAATATATTCAGTACACAGAGCTGCAAAGAGCAATTACATGTGCATTTGCCACAAATTTCATGTTCTCAGGAAATACYGGGCCCACTGGTCATGTGTTGTAGATGTGTCCATGATTTTGCATGTATAGCTTAGTAGTGTTCATTAGTTTTCCAGAACTCAGGAGGGTCYACACAAATGTTGGACATTCTCAAATTATAACTTCCAGGCAGAAAAAGAAGACTTATATTGGAAAGCCTTACTGGTAGCCCTGCATACACTTCAACAGAACAACACTGATTTACAGTGGTCCTGTTTACATGAGTTATTACATAAAGAAGTAATGTAGTGATACTGCTGTTATCCATAGTTGGATGGAAAATGAAATTACTCTTTCGTGACATAGGAAGGCTTGAAAATTTGGCTTTTATCTTGAATCAGAAGAAAAAGCTCTCTTGTATTTTTATTACAATAGAAGTTATATTTTAGAACTACATTGTAGTAACAAAATGACTTTGTCAAAATAAAATACGTCAATAAATATAACCTAGAAGTCAYGTAAAAATAAGAATTTGGACTGAATCACAAACAGAAAAAAAAATCCACTTTGACTTAAGATCATTTGATTAGTTTCTTTTCAATGTATATYAAAACATTTTTTTCCCCCAGAAAACTTTTCAGTTTTAACAAAACACTGTGATGGATGGTAGCTGCTTTGCCATCAGTTAACCCAGAGTACTACTACTGCTAATTCCAGACTGGCTCGAGCCCATCTTACCTACACTCCAGTTGTGCTCTCTAACTACAGAGTAGACAGATTCTCAGTCCGCTGGCCCCTCTCCCGGTGAGGAAGAGCTAGCCATCAGATATCCTCTCTGATAGTACAACCAAATCTACTTACCCACGGAAATAGCCCCTTACTTGGTAGTGAATAACTCTGAGAACTCTGGCAAGTCTTTACTCTTGCAAGGCTGAGGGGTTTTGCCCCGACGGTAGAATTGCTTCTGAAAGAGGTGCTGAGCACTGTCCTTCGGTAAGGGCAGCAGCGTGCTGAGCACTGGTGAGCGCTGCTGGGCCACGACATTTATTGATGGACACTTGGCACAGCCATTTCTTGAAAGAAAACAGATGCAGCTGTTATCTCAGTGTGTTGGGATGGGGTGGGGGGGTCCCTACAGGCCCATCAGAGTGTCACACATGTACCTGTGACATGGGAATCTCACTTTCTTTGCATCGGCAGTTTGGTCTCCAGCTTTCTGCAAGTCAACATCTTTCTTCTCTCTTAAGGTAGGATTAAATATATCAGAGCGAAGAAGCCTGCAGATTTCTTCCTGAATCACTCGGAAGTGCTTCCGTCTGAATGCAAGCCAAGCCACATAGCAGCAGTAGCTGTAGAAGCTCTGAATCGAAAACACAGATCTCATTTTCACTGGGGAAGTCCCCATGTGCCACTGCGTCCCAGTGTGGAGGCTGGCATGACTCCACTAAAAAGCCAGCAACCAGTTTGGCWATGACCAAATGGCAATTTACCACTTATCAGAAAATATTTGAAAGGACACTCACGGTATGAAGACTGCCTTTCCAACTCATGGCCAGGTGGCTAGAAGTCTCCATACTTAGAGGCCTATCCAATATATCCCTACTAAAGCAATTAAGAGCAGTAACTCCCTGCACTGACACTGCATGGTGGGAAGAGGATGATAATCTTTTTTTTAACAATATACTAACAGATGAAGCTGAAACACAGTTCAGATGGATTTGATCTCGCTTAACTCTGGCCAGTGTGACTTAGCCTTGCTGCTGAATACGAAGGAGCCAACTGGAGATCACTATCTAATTTCCTTCAATAATCAATGGAAAGAGACAGATGAGATGAGTCATTCCATGGCTCACACATCTGTCTTAGGGAAAAAAYAATTCACCCTCTAGCTGAGCTTCTCTTTTTCTCCATTGACTGCCAAGAGAGCCTAAGGGCCCAGTCTGACTGGACGCCTACTGTTTGGGCGACTAGAGTTAGACAAGATGATTCCCACCCCAGATGACAGCATTATGATCACAGAAAATATTATTACCAAATATGAACTCATTGCATATCATCCCCACATATCTGCTTGCTGACTAGAAAACAAAGTCTAGCATTTCACTCCTGTTYATTATTTGTGATTCCTGAAGCCAAGTGAACACCCACTAAATCAAATGTCTGCTAAGCCTGTTCTTGAAAAGGTGGTATCACTGGGACTGCTCGGTATCCCTAAACTGTATCCACAATACTCATCTTTCAAGAAAATGCATCCCAATTTGTGAATTACAAAGTATAATTTGGGCCCTAGCTGTTTTACATTAATTTGCTTAAGTGCTACTACATACCAAGTGTAACTACATACCAAATGCTCATTGAAGTGTATGTGGCWGGCTAGAAGAGCTCATTGGCAGCTAGAAATGTTGTAAGGGCAATAAAAATGAAAGCCAGCTGTGAAATTTCTTATTTAGAGGTGAAATTATGAAACCAATGATGACAAGAAACCTACAGACTAGATTTCCCAGGGGGACCTCAGGCAGTGATAGAAACTGCCCAGGCTTTGAGGCAGCCAGAGAGGACCTGAAACTCTCCAGCTAAGGGCTCCAAGAGGAAAGGGTAGGGCCTGAAGGGTAAAACCAGACTGTATTTTACAATGGCATTGTAATCTAGGCCCAAAGGTAAAAATCTTACTGTAGGTACTTTGCCCTACAAGTAAACTACCGGCAGAACCAAAAGGGAAAGGAGCAGGCTGACTGCAGAACTTCAATGCACGAGGAAGGGACAGGCTTTGGGCTGACAGTCATGCTCTCCATTCGTCTTTGTATCTTTCTTACCTCAAAGAAGTCCCGATCCTTCTGCGATGATGATGTTTTTCTCCTAAGGCAGTGAACAACAGCACAAAATTAATAGCAGCAGTTGTCTTCTGAGTTCTCTAAAGAGAGTATTGAATATGACTTATGTGGCTATTCCCAAGCTGCCATTTCACCAAGGCAATAAAGTCGGTGTTGGTAGATCCTCGTTATTAGCATGCAGAGACCACTGTCCAAGAGAAAGACAGGAYTTCTGCATTGCCTCGGAAGGAGAAAATGCAAAATATTCTATGGCTCAGTTAATTAAATCTGACAGAGAACAAAGCTGGATGTGACAAGCAGGTGAGTTTCCCCTGCTGTTCTATCTAAACTGAGTTCTCTGCATGGGCCTCTCAAAAGCAGTCAGCACTGATCTAACCCAGTTTCCACTGAAGTCCATAGAAAACTCTYCCTGACATCACTGGAAGAGCAACAAGCAGAGTTACCAGGGAACAAAGCCAGGCCAGTGCTGAGACAATATACTTGAAAACCAGGAGAGAGATAACTGATGGATCTCCAAGAAGAAATGCAAAACATGCACAAGAATGACACAGGGCCTTTGTTAAGGAAGCAGCAATTTGCCCAGTGGAAATCCGAGAGATGATCTCACCACCCACTTGAGCCTGGGGATTCTCAGACAAAGCCAAATGGAAGCCCATCATGGAAACCAGTACTAATGTGGAAGGTGATGAACACAACCCAGCAGGCATTCAGTTCTCTTGGAGGTGGCACAGCTCACCCTTATGGAAGGAAAAGCAATTTCCCTTGCAAGCCTCCAGATCTCCACAGATCTGGCTAGGTCCTGAGAGATGCACAGGAAGCCCTGTGTCTCTGTTAATTCACCACCTTCTGAAACATCCCCTACATTCCTGATAAGATCAACATCAGTTGTTCCAAACTGGTATCCCCAGCTGCCATCACTGCAGAAACATCAATGCAGAGCAGACTATGAAGATAGTATCTTTTCAGCCCCATACCTCCATTAACCAGCCTGTCGTTTTTGTTTATTGAAATATTGATCAACAGGATCACGTATCTCCCTGTTGCCCACCAATCCTACTTCTGCTGACAGTTCAGCTGAGATCCCAAACCCCACATATGGGGTAAAAGAAATCCGACCTTGCAAGCATGGCATGGCCTTTGCCAAAGYAGAATCTCCCAAATAACTTTGATGCGTTTGACTCCTTAGAATGCTGCACTTATCCAGAATTCATGTCTTCAGAATAACACAGTGGAGGAACCTTATGTGACGCTGGCTCCTTAAACCTAAATGTAAAACCCAGCTTCACCTTTTAGCGTTACGTATCTTTGCAGTGTCTTTGAACTAACCCCTGCTTCAGCAGTCAGAGAAACCTATGTGGACGTCAGCAACAGAAACTAACACTAATAATTAGAGCCAAATAAGGCTGGAGGTCTCCACCCTTCTCTTCTCAGTGCTTTCTTTCTTTGGGTGATATATTAGCTAAGACCTACTTGAAGTAAAGTTTCCTAAAATAAGTGTTGTACTAGCAGGCAACTCCCATGTCTAGGGCACAGCTGCTAATTACCTAGGAAAATACAGAAATGGTTAGGGAAACATCAAATGTACAGTAACATTCAGGACAGAACTTGCAAGAAACACGTGAATGAGTGAGTGAAGAGCATCACGCCTTCTAGAAATACAATAACAATTATTTCTTAGAGCTGACAGGGTGACGGGATGAATTCATGCATTAAAGAGAAGGATAGCACAGCCAAAGCAGACAGTGCATTAAGCATAGGGTTTGGATTTAAGAAGACGGTGGCTTGAGATACCTACAAGAACCACTGTTCTGCATAGGGCCACATGGGGAAGAAATGCTTCCTGTGCCATTTTAGCAGCTCYCTTGACCACAACTGTGACTCTAATTGCCCATGGATCAAACCAGCTTCAAGGATCAGTAAGGGCTGACTCAGCAGTGCTTGTGCCATCGATGCAYGCAGCTTTGGGAACACTCTGTATTTTTCCCATTATGCCAATGCCCAGAAGGAAACTGGCACCACAAAAAGGTTGCACAACCCCATCAACTTAAAAGGAGAAAGCCAGACACACCTATTCCTCCTCAGCATTGGAGGCATAAAAGAGCTAATGCTAACACACACAAATAACAGGTCTGGAGGAACTCTCTCAAATCCCAGGYTGGGGTAATATCAACATAGGATTTTTTATGCTGCATTTTACAAAACACGCAAATTGTTAAGTTGAAGATGTTCTCCATCTGTGTCCCTTTTTAAACTTTTGGAAAAAAATACATGTATCTGAACAATTAATGATTTCACACAAACACATAGGTATTTGGCAGATCTAGAAGGAAAAACAGTTTCCCAGCACATGATAAGATTTCATTAAAATGTTGCTATGGTGAATCAGAATGAAAAAGTAAAAGCTTCAATATCATCCTGAATCTAAAGACATTTCGGCTGAGCTATAATAAARCATGGTAAAAGAGGGAATGGCATATCATTAGTAGTTTCACAGCTTTTTCATCTAAACACTTTTCAGGTCAAAAGAAATTCATCAGAAATAACCCTTGTCACAGTTTCCATTTTAATAAAGGATCTTTCCCATCCAAAACCACGTGCACTCAAAAAATTCTTAACTAGCTTTTATAATTAAGAGTTTTAATCAGTTCTGTCCCTTAGYTTTTGTTTTTGGCAGTTTACATAATGGACTGGGAGTATCCAGATAACATTTAAGGCTAAACTGAGTCATCCTCAAAGAGATTTTTATGTAATTGCAATATGGCATGGGAAATGCCATATATTGTAGCATACTCAGCATTAACTTAACTCTGAAGCTAGCTGCAGTCAGTTACCACCCTCCTGTGAGTAACTCAGTGAGGTCCCTCTTCACACAGCACCTTACATCAGAAACATTTTAAGGCACAACCTTCTTCTCTGTCCTCTGTGTCTTTACAGCCTGGACACCAATGTCCCAGCCCCTGGCCAGCCTCTACCCACTGCTGTTTTTTTTCACTAGACCTCTGTCTTGCCTCCATCCTGCACAGTCACACCCACCAGACATATGAGTGAAGAAACAACACAGCTACCCATGTTTGCTTTCATCTCCAGTTAAGCTCCCTACCTTTTTTTGCTTCTCATCATTCCCTTGGTTCCTCTGGCTTTTCAAACATTCTCCCATCCCCTCCCAAATGCTTCAGTTTCTTAATTCTCACAGCAACTTTCTCTCCACTCTCAGTTCTTCACTGGTCCATGRCATCTAAAGAGCAACTGGTGTCCACCACTCTGGGAAAACCATGCGTTGTCTTCCTTGCTCTGTAGAAGAAGGCCTACACAACCAATGCCCAAGATCCCCAAGCACAACCCCTTCTTCTCTCTAATCCCCTCATTTGCTGCCATTCAGGAACATGGTCTCCTTCACTTGCCAGTACTCTTACGACTTCTCAGACCTGACATAAGAGGAAATCAAAGCAGGGATCAATGGCAACCACCGGTACATAACACGTTCTTCCTCTTATACCGTTTGTCTTCAAGATTCAGTAAGTGGAAGCGGGGCAGGGCTGAGATCCAGGGCTGGCACTGCCTTTTGCCCTGATGACTGTGCTGAACCCATCAAAGGTTCACGGTCTGTATATCTAGCAAGGCTTCAACATACCTGGGCTAGAGCCCAGCCTAGTAACCTGTGCCCTGCTGCAACTTGTTGTGGCCAGATCAGCCGGCAGCAGCTCACCAGAAACACTTTCAGAGTCAGTTACCAGCTGGAGCTTCATGGAGATCAGGACACTCTCTGCCTCRTGGTCCCTGTGTCCCATGTGTCTCTTTGATCCACAAAGACATTTGTTACCCTGGACATTCACTTCTGTCACTCAAGAAAGGCTTTGGGTTGCTGCTGCACCTGACATAGCAAGGGTCCCCAGGAGGAAAGTTTTCTGTGGCTTACTTTCCACAAGACATGTGGTGGTGCTCTGCCATGCCTTCTCCAAGGATAAGATTACAGTACAGCTTGGCAAGGTGAATCCTGGCCACTTCTAACTTTGCCAGGACGTTGTCCATTTCTTTCTCCTCTAACAAAACGATGGTCCTGTTTAAATTAGAAAGAAAACAACATTTTTAGGGAAGGTGTTCTGGATAGAAGGAATGCCAGAAAGAGTGACTGGTCCTGAGAAGTAAGAACAGTTTTGGGGCACATAAGCCACCCCACTACATGACACCAACCTCAGAGGACTCCACTGCAGCAAGCTCAGACACCTTCAGTGCAGCTTTGCAATGCTGATGGGGCCACAAGGCCTGGGRCTTGGGCCCAGACAGTCTCTCCTGCCCTGTAGAGCTTATAAGCTCCATGCCCACAGCCTTTTAGGTTGCTTTCTTTGATCCCATGCAGCTTATGAACTCTTTTTGCAGTCTACATAAAAGCCCTGGAGGTGCACTTAGATATCTCTGGGTGCAGACTGCCACCAGGCAGCAAGAAGCAGCGGGTCTGGTTCAGTCAGAGACAGCGCTTCTCYTCACAAAGGCAGAAGAAGCACCTTTGGGACTGCCTCCAAACAGGAAAGGCTGACACCGCAAGCCTGCATTTTAAACCGGTTCAGATCAAACACTAAGGAAATACCAAGCCAAAGAGCTTTCTGCTTCCTCTGCAGTCCACCAGATTGTCTCCCAGTACCTGGGAGTGCTACAGACCTAAAAGTCACCAGCCTCCTTTCATACTCAGGAGGGTTGTTTTTATCTGTCCCATCCTTGATGGCCTCAAGGTCAAAGGCTTTCTACAAGACCCAGCTCTAATAATTAGGGCAATTACTCTCGGCTTCTCAAGGATAATTGCTAATAAAATTCAACTGATTTTCCTGAAAAGATATGAAAGGGTTCAAAGCAGAAACAAATAGAAACTGAGTGGAAAAGAAAATACAGGGCAAAATAATAGCCCATGTGCCAGTCCTATCTCATTTACCACTGCTCAGTTTTTGTTCTTAGGGTCACATATTTCAGAAATGAATACTCCTACGCTGTCTCCAGTGATGGGGAATGCCTCCTGCCCACTGCTTTGGAAAACTGGTTGGTTGTTTTTGAAGTTAGTTACAAGATATTCCTGAATCTAGAGGAAGCCAGAGAAGCCTCAGGCTTGGATTTAAAACAAGTCAGCCTAGAATCAACAAAAGATAGGTAACAAGAAGTCAAAGATGTCTTCATCTTGACTTTGTCTGATATGTACTCCTTCCAATATAAGAAAGTTTAACACACAGAAGCAATGACTTCTTAATCAAGGACTTAGACTCTCTACTGAGGCACCATGAATGCTGATACTTCTACTATGTCTGCGTTCAAGACAGTGGAGAGCTATTCAGACCATCAGGTCTGGCTCCCTGGGGACTGTAATAATCACAAGAGATGAGCTGGAATCTACCGTAGGCAGCCTGAACAGCAGGAATCCCAAAACATGCAAACTAAGGGCAGGAATAAACAGCATTTTTTACGTTCCTAGGATATCACACACGGTCTGCAAGAACCCAAAGCAGTCAAAGACTGCAGAGCCATTGCATGTGTCTGCCATATGGACCATCAGGCTGAAAAAGGCCTAGGTGGGCTACCAAGCCCAGTCTCCAAACAGCTTCCATTCCATATATCCTCACCCAGAATTAGCCACAAAAGGCTTTCCAAAATCTTTCAACAAACTTTACAGTGGAGATGCTTTATCTTTTATTAATATGCAAGAGGATGAGAGCAGTGGGAATTAAAGATGGTACTGGTGGCCTCGGTCCTGGTGGCAGGAGGGAGTTTGATACACAAAACTCTCTGATGGTCCTAGGAAGAGGCTATATCCTGTGCTGCAGCAGGTGGCAGAAAAAAAAAGGACAGTGGTACTTACCAGTGTTATCGAGGTGAATTTTTTCCATTATGAGGCCAAATCTATCAGTTTAGCCATGAGCAAATTACAGGTGTCAACAGCCAGACACATGGAAAGGTACCAGCATGTCTTGGCTACATTTGTGGCAATTGTGTCTCTGTTTGATTCCATACCTTACAAAGTACTGTGACAAGTCTCAAAATGTCATGACCAACAGAAGAATCATTTAAGCTAAAAATAAACTCAGTAAAAAATACCTTCTAGATGGTAAGATCAAGGAAGATATCCACAGAAGAGGAATGACAGTACTCACTATATTTGATTTTTAAATATAGCTCATGTATGCATCAAGGTCAGAATTAAACCAAGCAGATAATAGAGGAAATGCAAGATTTTGAGCAGGGAAAGGTGCAATGGCAGAGAGCTCTTCCCAGCATACTGTCTTCCTGTTCCTCCAAATCAGCTAAGATGCCAGAATACAGCAAAAAAAAAAGCAAAAAGTCTCTCCTGGCAGGGATTATCCAAAGCTTATAGCTAGTGACCAGAACCCYCTGGATACTGGAAGCATAACTCTATATTGCAATAGGTCCAAACTTCTTTTTATTTCAGTCTGTTTATATCTGTATTTGCAACACTAGTCAATGATACGGGCCATTTTGAGCTGTAATGGCCCATGGAGTGGCCTCCTTGTCCTTTACTAGCCAAGAGTGAAGGGTCATTTTGTAAACTGCAGCCCAATGCAGTTTATGTAAATTGTATATGAAATTCGTATATGAAATTACACTCATGGTTTTCTTTATTTATGAATTGTTCTTTGCACAATGAGAGAAACACCTGACAATCCATGGAGGTGGAGCAAGCAAATTCCTTAAGGCCACCAATCCTCCAACAATCTTTGCTTCAATCCAGATAAATCAGCTCCTCTTTWTATCAAGGCTTCAAGAACTGTCAAGTAAGTAACTATTAGGTGTTTTAATAAAATAGTCAATCAATTCTCAGAGATTATTAATGAGCCCAGCAGATCATTAAGGTTTCTTATAATCATGATTTGTAACTCAGTAATACTTTCTCCCAAGGTATATAATTCTCTAATACAGCAGCTCCTAAACTACTCCTCTGTAATCCCCACTTCCACTTTGCAAGGTAGCAAGTGTGGTCACACACCCTCACTTGAGAACTGCTTTCCTAACATATATTTCTCCTGTTGAAACATGCTGATAGCACCAAAGAGTCATCTGAGCCTGCTTTGCGAAGTATTTAAAAAGGAATCTTAAAGCAATGTGACCCACAGCACAAATTAACATCCAGTAAACTCAGATATGATTATTCGTTGCTTTGTTCTGCAAGCAGAAATGACTGGATGTTAATGTTACCAGCAGGAAATGGCAGTAAGAGATGGTAATTCAGTCCAGGGCAGTCATACAGATTTAGCATTTATAGTAGTAGTAGATTTATTTACATTGCAGTGTTACTTTGATAAGCCAAATTATTTGGTGACCCCACTGCAGCAAGGCTGATCCAATCACTGTCTTGAAATGGAGACTAGGATGCTGCCATGCCACATGAACCACAGTGCACGTCACTCAAGGCAAGGCTGCGGAAAAACGGGGTTCAAAACCCTCCCAGAAAATCAGTCTCTCTACATAGCCTTAGGACTGTTCCCTGTGGTCTTCCATGTATAGACTTGGCCAATATATGCTTGTGGCTTTAGCGCCAAGCATTATAACGAAGCCAGCAATAACAAACCTAGTCTATGCACAGGGCAAGCCCTGTTACGCAGTCTTTACTCATGCAAGAAGTCCTTGCTCRTATGCAGGATCCCACTGACTCTGACATGAAAGCCTGCCCTGTGATTCCAGATTTGCTGGGGCATGCCCTATGTACTTACACTAGTGAAGTCTCATACTCACGAAACTGGAGTTTTGGATGTCTTTTCCAGGGCAATTTTTTCCAAGTAAAAAGATAAGTAGAAAATCAGAGCCATGAGGAACGCATCTAGTTTCTTATTCCTAAATGGAAAGTAGAAAGGTCACCATATCTACAGATTCGCAGATACAAACACCACCAGGCTATTATGAAAAGAACAAAGTCTCTGCTCAGGGGCCTACAGTATGTCAAAAACTATCCATACAGTCTAGACCTATTTGTAGCAARCACTGCATCCTGCAGTAAGAGTTTGAAGGCTTTTAGAGAATTACTAGGAGTCCAAAAGTTACGCTGAAGAGTGGATTGAACTGCATATAACCAGACATACTCCCAGCGAGCACCTTTTCTGCACTAAACACACCGAAAGGGTGGCATTCCCATTCAAAGGAGCAAACGGGATACCTGGGATGCCCCTCTCGCCTTCTTCGGGGACAGTACATCTAAGGCTGAGCAAAGCCTGCAGACACATTCCTAAATCAAAGGCCGTGCAGCCACTGTAACGCCCTGCTGAGCTCAGAGACGTGCCTCGGAGACAAAGTGCTCTCCCAGCCGCCCTCCTGCTCTCAGCGCTTGGAGAAGTAATGCTGATACGTAACAGCAGCAGTTAATGAGCTCTGCAGGCCCGACTGGAGCAGCAGCAGCACAAGAAGGCAACGCAGATGCCCAGCTGTGTTAGACGCTCCCCGTGCATCCAGTGTCACTGATGCTCTGGCAAACATGGAATTTAATTTGGAGTAAGACAAGTAACAGGCTTTGAATATTTTGGCCTAAGTCATAGCTTGCCCGTAGCTATCCCAGAGGAAGACTCTTTCAAACAAGCAATGGGATTACTTCTCTGCACATCTCACGGATGAAATGCCGCTGGTATTGTTTCCCACTGAGCAGCATAAACAAGATATTTTAAACCACTGTTCTTTTATTTTCTGCTTCTTATAAAGCCTAACCCCTYCACTACCAGCCTCACTCATATAATTCCTGAAACAAATTCTAAGTGACATACCTCATAACTGCTGTAAACGAGAGCATGCGATGTGCCTCACTTTCTTGCCCCAAAAACAAAGCAGCATCTGCAAACATATAGAAGGGAAAAATAGTATTTCCTCCAAAAAAAATATTAACTGTTGGTAACGATGGTTTTCTAACCTATAAGAGTGATGCCTTGCTGAGATCAAATACCAGCAATTACTCACATTTGACATCATCCAGCGTCACATAGTCATGCTGTACTCGCTTTGACAGCCTACGAGATTTTCCCTCTTGTTCAGCCAGCCTTCTTCCAGTGAACATTGCAGTGCATACGTCTTGAAAGATGCTAGGAGTCGACCAATACAGAGCACTTAAGGACACAGTATCAGTTCCAGCCAGAGAATAATCCACCTGGTACATACTCCTTTCATTGCACTYGGTTTCAAACACACAGGCAGTGAAATAGTGCTTGACAGATACCCTGAACTAACTTTCAGCTATTCTAACCACAAAACAGGTTGGGGACGCTCAGAGGAACAGGGCATTTCACCTCTTAAGGTCGCTTCTGAAGTTGCTCTTTTGGTTGCTAATATAATAAATTGTGACTATGTTATTTAGATCAAAGAGGTTTTAAGTAATGGATGGGAGTCAGCTATCCCATGTTGTGAATTTATAAAATTATTATTAATAATAATACTTTAATCTTTGAAGTGCCTTGCAAAGATGAATTCATTACCTCACAACGCTCTTTCTATGCAGATGGGAACTATTACCTCATTCTGAGCAATCCAGAAAGAGCAACAAAGATGGTGAATGACTTCAGCAGAGTCGCACCAAGCTAGTGCCTGAGTTAGCATTCAACATCAGGCACGTCTGGCTCTTGCTTTTTCATTCCGACCACTCATCCATGCTGCTGAAATGACCAGTGGTTCCTGTTTCGTGCGTTTTGTTCAGACATGATCTTCAACAACGGGCAAAAACCTTCCCACCCAAATAATCTTGCTTCTTTTTGAGACAGGTTAGTTGAATTGAAATACCTGTTTAACGCCGTGCCTCCCATTTCCTGAAAGTGAATATTTTTTCCTTTCTTAAGGTGTTCCTCAGCTTCTGGATCGGAGCTGCAATACAGAGTGTGAACATTTAGTAGCAAGAATTTCAATTACTAGCAGCAGTGCAAAGAGGGCAATATCCCGTGATACAAAGGCATATATATTTGGGCCTCCATCTAGCATCTGGATTGTAGTGAGGTCAATGTAAGATGTTCCTTTCAAGAACTATGAAGCGAAGAGTGAAAGAAGCTTCCCAGGGTCCTCCTGCTCTGTYTCCTGCCATCACAAGCACTGCGTCATATCAACCCTTCAAGTAATCAGTGTCTCAGGTGGCTTTATCTCCACTATTCTGGTCCTGAAAACACCGATAAATAGCCACTTTCTTTTAATTTCCAGCCTAAATTTATTCACAGTAAATTACTACACATACCCTCTTGGCCTTCAGCTCAACTAGTCCTTTCCCTTTGTGGATGTTCCCTTACTTCTCCAAGTAGCTTTTTTCTTCATAGTCAGGCTTTGAAAACTCGAGTAAATACATCTGGTAATTTCATAATATCCCACCACTACCTGTTACCTGAAATTAGTGGCCAGAAARGAGAGTTGATTGTTCTTGACTCAAAAACTCTTCCTTCTAAAATTAGCGGGAAGGTAGAATAGRGTCTTGCCTTAGAAAATAGATTTTAAATGTAAACTGCTCAATACCAGAGCTTTTCTCTGGGATCATCATGGGAGAAGACGAGCAGAACTGGTGAACTCGTGCCCATCCCTGGAGAACCACCACACGGTCAGCAGCGTCCCAAGCCTAGCAGAGAGGGTGGCTGGAGCTGCTCAGACTCAGACTGTGAGAGGTGTCTGCAATAGCTTTGCCACCAGGCTCCCAAGGTGAGCAGCTGGCTCCACCATGAAGCTTGGAAGATGCCTGGCCAGGCAGGGAGGCAGCAGCAGAGACCATGCTCCATGGCACTCCCTGCCCAGTATTGCACAAGGGAACAGGGGAGAATATACATTCAGGTTTTTCCAAATTGCTTCAATGTATAGYGATTTTTAAGGGCCGATAGTCTAAACCCACAACTGCCACAGAAATTTAAAGCACAGTCGCATATAGTGGATTCCCTAAAGGTCTGCAGTCTTCCAGTGCTCACCAGTATGCAAGGTCAAACATAACAGTGGCGTCAGTGACCAGCAGTTCATGGACTTCCTTGAACCCAACTCACAGACACCGGGGACAGCATTTGGTCCTCACTTTTAGCGGTCCCTCTGCAGTGGATTCAGCTTGGGAACAATATGGAACAAATCGCATATTTCTCTTTTAGCCTTTTCCCCCCGTAAAAACGATGGCATAATGTCACAGAGCAGCAGTTAAGGAGCTCTATTCTCAATTAAAAAAAAMCAGTCAGGTATGTAAGACTTTATCCTACAGTCGATGTTCAGGTAAAATATGATTAGACTCTGACATTACCTTACTTGGAACTGCTGAATCAAGACCTAAACCTGCATAATTTTAAACTGATCATGCTTTTACCTTGCAAATTCAAGTGTATTAGTATCATCTTTCCAGTACCATATGCCTGGGGTTAGCTTTATCATCTGCAAAAAAGCAGCACACAGAGTACATGTTATAAAAATCTATGCTCATATTCTCAGCCTGACTTCACAAAATATTTACAATACAAGCACGGTGYACATTAGTCACTTTAAATATCTCTTAAATCTGCTTTTCACCCACACCGTGTTTGCTCATGAGTTGGTCAAACAGTAATTATTTGAGCTAAAATGCTGACAAYGTACAAAAGAGAAAAGTAGTCGTCTATAAAAAATGATCATCTCTCCTTCTACCCTTGTTTCAGATTGCAAAGAAATAATTGAAAGTTTGCTAAGGAATTTCGGTTCTTTGATAGTCAGTGAACCAATAAAGATACAGAAATCAAAGGGAGTCATGTTTTATACAACACAATGCTTTTATTTGGCTTTGATAATATTTATATTGTTTTGGTGACTAAATATTAGGAGAAGAGAAGCTTTTGTTTAAAAATGGAATGGGTTATGCACTAATTTTACTGATTTTTTTAAGAATTTACAATAAAGATCAGTTAGACCCTTGAGGGAACACTTAACAACATTACAAGGAACAGGATTTTACAGTATCTGTACATTAAAAAGGGGGGGGGGAAATCCCTCTGGAAATAAATGAAACCTATTAGGCCTTCTGTTACCTAAATTACAAGAAAGCCTTGTAAACCCTTAACAATTATTTGCAAGTCACCTTCAAAAAAAAAAAGAGAGCCTGACTGCTGAAATCCTTTTTCTGCCTGTAAATTGAAAGCAAGGAAAACACTGAGGCTTTCTGCAACTTTTGGCAGTTCCCATGCAGACAAGTCGCCACAAGGCTCTCACCAATTCTCRCTCAATTTAACTTGGTTGTAGAATGATGAACACAAAACACTAAAATCATCTCACATCAGCAGCACACAGCCCCTGCAATGGTTAGATCACCGAGCTAAATATTTGGGAACTGTGGCTCTAATCCCTTGGCAAAAAGTGATTAGTTAATATTGCCTGTTCAAGTTTGCAATCTCCAGGTGGAAAGACTTCAGCAAATGCAGTATMTTTTTGTGGCAGACAAGGGATTATGAGCTACAAGAGAAAACCAGAAAATGTGGTGGTATTGAAGAGCATAACAAGAMGGAGAAAATGCCACTCTGGTGTCTTCAAAATGTAACTCAGCAGCTTCTCACTAACACAGATGGGTGATGGTTGGCCAAAAAGGAAGTTTTATCATGAATTTTTGTTTTCAGAAAGGGATACCTCAGAGTGGCAGTTATTAATGATACAGTTGAACACCTTCTATGGGAAGCTCTTGAACAAGGTCTCCTAGCCTTCCTGTAATTAYCTTTAAATCCTTTTAAATCTGTAGAACTTGAGGCACAAAGATCCCAGGTCACTTCCCAAACGTCAGGGCCCTGAGGGCACCCCCAGCCCTGCCTGTCTCTGCCCACCCCAGGCCACCACCACTCCCTGGCCCCAATTTCAAAATAAACAGCAGGCATCATGGAGCTGCACACATGCTTCTTCCCTTGGTGGGATGAAGCCCCTCTGAGTCCCTTTCACCCCTTCTGCCAGCAGCCAGGTTTAGCCTCACTGCATTTTTCAGAGGTTGGGGAGGTCCATCACCCATGCAAACCTCTTGAAGCTCCGTCCACCTTTAGGATAGACATGCAGGGCGGACATAACTACCGTGGGTTGGAGAACCCCTAAGAAGCATTAGTCTATTTTCTGTCTGCTCAGCAAAAAGATGCCCAAATCTCCTTTTTGTAATACGCCATGGGGCTCTAGAGCAGGCGCAGATGTGAGCCACAGCAGTGGCAGCGGGAGCTGGAGAGACTTACGGGCTCCATGGTGCTTGTAGGGAAGCTGGTGGGAACACGAGAACAGCACAGCTCCTGGCACTGTTTACACCAGTATCCTGGTAACCGCCTCCCRCACGCTGCAAACTACAAATCCCAGCACACAAAACCCCTCCGGTCTACTCGGCTCACTGGGAATTTTCCATGCAATACGACCTCAGCGGTCACTCATTCAGGTTTTCTGGGGTCCTCAAAGGAAGAGAGCTGCAGAGGTTTTCCCAGTTCCTGGCAGAGGATTTGCAGGACTACCATGGGCACCCATTTCCYCTGTAATGGCCGCTGGTGTCTGTACAGTGCTCTGAAGGTTAAACACACTTTAGCTTGGGACTTCACRTGATTGAAAGTATATTTACTAAGTCCTGGGATCTCCTGTGACATGACCAAAGTCCATGCACATGTGGTCAGCTCAAGATTTGAGAGTTCTGCCTGGAAGTAATTCTCATACGCTAAGGCAGGTTGCTTAAGGGCATGATTTCAAGGAAGCGTTTTTAATCTTTGGGATATTTTTGAAGCAGAAAATCTAGCATACTAGCGTAGATAGCAGAACTGCCACTCACAATGGAACAGTGTCATAACTGGTGCAGCTTAGATCACCCCAAAAATCAGTACAAATTCTATTGACAAAAGTACTTTCCTTGTCAATAGAAACCAAGTCCACRAGATGGGTCAGGTTTTGTGTTACAGCTAAGCCAAGCTAATGGTTAGGTGTTGACGAAAGGGGCATTCCTGCTCCCATTCAAGGTTTCCCACCATTTATCTTGGCTTGACTCTGTCCCCATAGCAAGGCAGCGCCTCAAACCATCAGAAGAGTAATCCAGCAAAAACAAATGAGTACTTTTCTGTTGATTTAGTGTTTTACATCAGCTCACTGTGGAGTCAGGAAGGGCCCGAGAAGATGTAGATGGAGGTAAGTGAACCATACCTCTCAATGGATCAACTCAGCTGTAACGTAAAAAACACAGCCTAGGACAAGTTTGCCAGTACAGCTACATTAGACCCCACGTGTGCTTTGAAGTGGTGAAAATAYCTGATCAAAGACTTTTAGACAGATCAATTAAGTAAAAGAGAAGGAACATTTCCTGTATTTCCAGCTCTTAAAGATGGCATCTTACATTTCTGCAGCAGTTTGTAACTACRGAAAACACTCCTGAAAGCAACATTGAGATTTTCATGCCCACGTGGAAGAACATAAGGACAATAATGTGGGGAGAGCAAATTTCCATGAAACAATCTGCTTCCTGTCCCTAACTTCCCACTCTTCCCATAGCCTTACAGACACTGCATCTTTGCTCCTTCAGGTACTCCTTACAGTTTAGCACACAAACGCAATTGCTCCCTGGAGAATCTCAAACACCCTC
>NW_028186557.1:1184667-1191877 GCF_003343005.1 Rhea americana
AAATTCAGCTCTGTCTTCTCTTCGGTGACCTTTTTTTGACAATCACATTGTGTACGTTGTGTTTCCAGTTGCTAGTGCAGGCTGCCAAGTATATTTCCGTGACTTGGCAGCCAAGTTACATGTTTAAGAGGATGAGAGAAGCAGGTTTGGGAACAGCCTCAGATCCCACCCATCACAGCAAGTCAAAGCACAAATGCAGTGCAGAAATAGGACCTCTAGCAGGGGAAAGTGGGAGGGCGGATCTGATGGCTCATCGACTAAGCGTTTTGTCAAGCAGTGCTGTCATCAGCCTCAGAAGACCATTGGCCCTATTTGGCTCCAGTAAAAGCCATGCTGAAGAACTGGCAAAAATTAAAGGGTACGGTGAAGATATTCAGGGCCACCTGTGTTAGAGTTTGCTGTGCAAGATGCAGGCGAGACAAGCCTAGAGCTGGGAGTAAATTGGCACAAAAAGCCTAGAGAAAAGATAAAGAGAAACTAAAACTGAGTGCTATCTACAGGGAAAAACCTGTGTATGTAAAGGCTGGAACCAAGAGCTAAAGAAAGAGCTGGCTGGGCAGGCACAGAAGGCCTGGGAGTCAGTGCAGCAAGCAGAAGAACTAGGAGGAAATGAAGACGAACCTGGAAGGGATTTGTAGAGAGAGGAACAGAAYTGGTTTGGGCCAGGCGTGGAGGCCAGGACAGAGTTACTGGGACAGGAGATGGTTGTGGTAGTGGAGAATCACTTTGCTGATTTGCTGTCAGATTTGCTTTGCTRTCACCTCACTTCCAGCTGCCTTTGGATTTCGTTAAATGAGTATCAGCACAGTTTCCGGCTGCTAGGACTCGACCCAAAGATAAAGAACAGAGGTGACACGAATAGAGGTGCAGGTAGGGAGAGACCATCTGGACACGGGTGTGGAAGGCGCTGAACAGCATCATCTGGGTATGCCTCTCTGACTGGGATAAGCTGAGCTGGGGACAAGCTAGGAAACAAAAAAATGGCAGTTATAAGCAGTTATTTCACAAGCTAAGGGGGCAGAGGCGTACCCTAGGCACTGCTAAGGGACAGCAGGCAGTAAATAAAGCATGCATTGAACTGGGAAATAATTGTTTTCTTACAGAGCGCACGCCGTCCATCCTGCGCACCGACTGAGGCAGGTGCCCGATGGGTGGGGGGGGAAAAATGTTACCATGTAATTAAAAACTGGATTATAAGGCATGAGCACAAAGAAAGCAAGAAATAGGATTGCTCAGGTGATCTTAATTCTGGCACTTCTTAATTTCTGAACAATGGACTTTGCAGCCTCAATAGCCTTCTTCTAATGCCATTTCTTGTGGTGCTTGTGTGTGCCTGTGTGTCTCAGTAGCTGAGAATGCACAGCAGTATGTACATGTTTCCATTATTTAGGTATATCCAATGTTTAATTCAGATATCACACCTAGAAAATAAACACATGCATAAACTCAGCAAAATATCACTGACTCACCGTACAGTCATTCACCTCTTCTCTGCCTCTTTTTTTTCCTTCTGGCTGTGTCAAGGCCCTGTCTTCCATACCCACCACAGTAATTTCCCCCTCTCTTTCCAGGGGCAGTTACAGGTCAGCCCCGGTCTCCTCGGGAATATCCGACTCGCTGCATGTGCACTCCAGTTTGTATTAGGCACAAAAGTCCAGAATTCAATTTCACAGTCGCTAATACTTATTCCATGACTGTGCYGTTTGCCTGCCAAGTACTTTTGCCCGCTCACGGAAAACAGGACCACGTTATATGAAACGAGTAAGTATCGTCCTTAGGCATAACAACATCTGCATTGGWGTAGATTTTTCACTTAAGCTTTGTGCAAAACTGCAGCTCCTAATTCTTTGTTTCAGCAGTTTGCAGTGCCTCCGTATGCCAACAGTGCKGCGTTTCAGTCACATTTTGTGGATTATCCAGAGCAGATGGTAGTTAAATATCAGTGCTTTAACTTCTGGTGAGATGCCGCGTCTGCGTGATGTCCCGGCCTCCCCGCAACGCACACCCCAGCTTCGTCAACGCCGTCACCCGCCGCGCCGGCGGCGCTTAGCGGCCACTACGCCTAGAGGCACAAACTTGCCACAGGTATTTGACGGTCGAAAAGCAGAATTACCCACCAAATCCAGAGAGAGGGTTTGAGGGAAACTAGACAATTATTGCCCAGAACAGTTTATGGGAAAACAACCTGCATTTGGAAAGTCAGAAAACACAGCTGCACATTCTTTCAGTGAAAACCTCCCGCAATTACTCCCTCTGTGTGTTTCCATCAGATGAGACTACTGAGCATCAGCAGCTGTCAGCTATATTCAGGTAGCTAGACGTTTGCCTTGTGCTCCGAACAATCAACCTTTTGTTATTAACATACCTCTTACAGAAAGGAGGAAGGATTTAAAATATGCCACATATCCAAAGCGATTTTTTTCCCAAAAATCTGACTTTGATTCAGGAATCTGAAGTGCACAGAAAACCTACGGAGCTTAACAAAAATGCCAATAACCCAGTTTCTAATTCTTCTCCAGAATATAATGATCATCTCCCTGCTACGGAATTAGAAGACAACCAGTATAAATTTAATGTAGACATACTACAGACAGATTCTTTTCTATTCAATTCTGCAAGCTGTGAAAGTAATAATAATGCAGTTTTTAGTTGCCTCCCTACAGTTATTGTCCTTTCTGCCACCTATAGTGCTGGGGCCGGGACCAAGGACTTGCCAGCATCCATCGTGTTTAAACAAGCTGCGTCACTGCATTTGCAGGCGTGTTGTGAACGAGGTCTGTAGGAAAACAAGGAGTGTGCCAAAGGAGAAATAAACATGGTTTTAAAAGAAATATGTTTAAGTTTTTAGACACATGCTGGCAAAAAGCAAATGCTGCTCTCAGCTGTCACATGGGATTGGTAGACTCTCACTTCAGCAGTGCAACAGCTTTTACAGGGACTGATACTCAGAAAATATTTCATGCTTAGCAGTGAATAGCAAGGCAGCCAAGCCCTTTAAACCCATTTTTAAAAATATATTTTTGTCTGAAATACATAGCATTAACACCTTTAGGGGCGTTTTTCATCTCCTCAGTCCTATTTAAAATAGATTTTTTAACTGCTGACCTGCAATCATTTGGAGCAGTGGTATTTTCAACTGCTCCGACGGATAGGGTACAGTCGCTGCTAACTGCTACCTAAGCAGGAGCAAGGACGAATTAATGCCTTTTTGTCCAACAGTGATGTGTCAGCTTTTGTAGAGGCCAACACACAAAAAGCAACTCCTAAATGGTGGAAGAGAGTATCTTCAGCAAAAGAACAAAAATTTCGTGTACCTCCCTTGCTCTTGATTTTCCTCAAAAAAGGGACYACATAATATATTGGCTCCTTAGAAGGAAATTTATTTTCTCTCYAAAACTCCTGACTGGTGCTGTTAGAGGAATGCTGAGAGGAACCAGCTTGTCCATTCCTCAACCCTAGTGAAGCAGGAGACAGTAAAGGCAAACGGGTCAGGCAAGGGTGGATCAGGGGTTTTAAATACTGCTGTTTCATACCTGGAAGTGAAATATGCTGCTGCATCTGGAAATGCTGCCCTGCCCAGCCACATAATCCCTGTGCATCCCTACTCCAGAGGCAGGCCGACGCTATAGGCTTCTGCCTGCAGGAATACGTGGATCGGGGTGGTGGAGAGATGCGATACCTGACCCACACAGGCACGCTGAAGAAGCTTTACTGGCGTAACTTGTTTTGCTACAGGGTAGGGAGGGGTGGTAACTTTCTTCTGATGYACAACTACAGAACACAGTTTTGCTGCTATAGGAGCATCCACATGCTTTGCCGGTTTAGTATCGCAGGACTCTCATATGCCAGGATACAATGTCCCTAACGTAGAGGGAGATCAGACCACCATGCACGTYCTAAAGGGACAAGGTAGGGAAAGGTCATGCCAGGCACTGGGGCTGGACAAGGGAAGACATTTAGAATAGCTTTTAAGCGATTACGGCTTGAAAACATACTGCGTTGTAACACATGCTCAATACCGAAAAAGGGAGCTTTAAATAACGCATGCACGCAGGGTGCAAGCGCATGCTTTTTAGTGCAGTGCCTCACATATAACCAAGAAAAATGCCGAGACTGGAAACGCGAATACCCTGCACCCTTTTCTTCCTGTCCCTTCTGTGTGTCTGTGCAAGTGGCTGGCAAAGGAGAAGACAGAACTTACGGTGCAGTCCTGAAATGTCACATCTCCTCCCGAGCTGTCATCCCGGGGCTGCACCTCCAGGGAGAACCTTGCAGATGAACGACAGGCAGCTCCCAAGGAGAAGCTGCCCAGCCGGTGGGGCTCTGGCCAGCGTCTCCCGGCAGGTAAAAGGCAGGTAAAAGGCAGGCTCCCGGGAGACACTCGCTGCGGTCTTCAAGGCGGCAGAGCAGGGCACTGACTCACCAGGCCACCTGGCTGCCCAGCTCCCGCGTGGGTTGTCCTCAGCCCCGGCTCCACTGGCCCCAGCTCCCTCARAGGTCCCTCACGCGGCACGTTATTTGAGTAATTCTTTCAGTTTGGGCTTTTTGGCTCTTTCCCACCCACCGCGATCGTGAGGAATTGCAGCACTGCCGGCATTGCACGCGGGAACGGCCGCTTTGCATTGCTACACGCCTAGCTGCAGGGTGAGAGAGATGCTAAGGCGCTTAATGGCTTTAATTTGGGTGATTAAATTCTCCGTGCATTAATGGAATGGGTGTTCCTCTATATGAAACAATACCATTCACATAAATGCAACCAGCAAATATTAAGGAGCTGCCAGAACTTAACACTTGTTATACAAGTGCTATTAGTTTAGTCTGTACTTTATACCCTTTACATGAGCTTGGTCTTTTGCACAGCCGTATTGAAGAATAAGCAAAATTTAGAAACCCATGACTTTGACAAAACAGGGTGTCTTTCTCTGTGAGTCAGAACAGTACAAAGGATGAGATGCATTGAATGTGGAAGCAATGAAACTGCAGATTTTGGACCAGATTATTTTCCTGGCTTTGCCAAACTCATTTGTTGTGCAACTACTCCACAGAACTACATGTACGCTTGAAATATGCCTACGTACAAATGAGACGCAGCATTTTCCCCTCTGACATTTACTTTATTTCTTCAGGAAATAAAYATATGTAGAGAGAGAAAAAGAGAGAGAAAGAGAGAGAGAGAGAGAGAKATCCACTGGAGTCAATGGGAAGTCACCACTAGTTACAACAGGACCAAAGTTTCACTCTATAGCAAGTAAAATTCAATATACTGAAAATAAAACTGAAGTTATTCTTTGTTTTATAAACAAAGTAAATAAAGGTAAGAAATCTGGCTCTGAGTCCTTTAAGTTTTCTGGCTTTCATGTTTTGGGGGTTGTTTACATATTTGCAAGGCTACTTGAAATCTTGAAAAATTCTTGAAAATCTTTTTCCAATCTTCTAAGTAAACGTAAGTTTCTAGTCCTTTACACATCCCACGTAATATAAGTGCCCATACCAAGAACCATCTCTATTTTAGGGAAAAATAAAAGGGGGAGGGGGATTCCCCCAGTGTTAGCCTGTTCACGTCAGTAATCCGCGCAGCACGTGAACTCTCAGCATCTGGGCAGGTATTTCACCTGTGTGCCCTCTCTTACCCTCCGCCTGCCCCGCTCCRAACACAGAGACACCAGCACAGCCCAGAAGCAACCGAGGCGCGGGAAAGGCCAGACGACGGAGCAGACACAGGGCAAACAGGCTGCTGCGTGCATCTAACTAAGTTAGCTGCGTAATACGCTTAAACAGACACTTGAGAAAGACAAGAAATTGTGTTTTAACAACCGGGAAGCGACACTGAAAAATCCACACAAAGAACTGAAAAGCAAAGGAAACTCTGTGGCTAGGACAACCACCAGYCAGTTAATAGAAAATATAGTTAACCCTAATTCATAGCGATCACAGCTGCTTCCTAATCTTTATCATCATCCCATAATTACAGAATTTCAGGTAGAAATACAGTGAACCTCACAAAGTATTACAGCTCGCAGGAACAACTTTTCACTTGCAGATGATCTACTGCCATTCACAAATCTATYTATTAGCTCCTGGGGGAAAAAAAAAGAGAAAAAGTCACGGTGTCTGCTCAAGCTCATGGTACACTGCAACACAGTCCAGAAATTAATAGACTCCGCCGTGAAAAGGCTGTGTACACAACACCAAGCCACCCGGGCTGCTTACACCCCTTCGAGATTTCCCTCAAGTAGTTAACAGGTGCTTACATCGCTATAATGGACTCCCCGGTCGCACCGTGCCTCTGCGGCCATTTACAGAAGGGCTGCTCAATAAAGTTTAAGTGGTTTGGAATAATTTGAGACAACAGCTGATCAAACAAGGTTTTTACAAGCCTCACATTCCCCAGCAGCTGCTTGCCGCAGCAATGTGATAGTGAGTAGAAGCCCAGCAGTCAGGCAAACTARCTGAGAGAAATACAAGTAGTAAAGCAGAGTTTTAGAACTACTAATAACGGATGGTAATTAGTATTAAAGAAGTTTATTTTTGTGGACTCTTGTAACAAAATGCGTTAATATATATATACTTCATGCATAAAAGTTTAAAAGAACGAGTCCTAGAAGTTCTCTGCAGTTTCGAGAAACGACGCTGCCATGCCTGTCTGCTGYTTCCAAGTGTAAAACACTCCCCCATACTAAAGCGCAACCAAGCCAAAACAAGCTGCTGCTTTCCTTAAACTGCCCGCTGCTGCYGGGTTTTTCCCCTCGGAGGACATGGCAGGCTGAAAACGCGCATGTCACCAGGCTCTTCCCGCGGAGCTGGCTCACCCTCCGGTCCTCGCAGGGCCCCATTTTGCTCTCCGTATTTTTCCCTTTGGATAGGAAAAGTAACACTGGGTGAAAGAACGAGTCCGGCTTTCACACTAGCAGCCCAAGAACAACCCAGCAATTCGCCCAGCTGGCCACCAGCCGGTCTGATCGCCGAGCCCAGCCGCCTGGGAAGCGGGGCCGTTTCCGTCGTACTCACTTCCACGACGTTTGATTTCGGTGTCGCGCAGGCGACCAGCCGCCCCGCGTCCCCCACTGCTGCTGCCCAAGCGGCTCAGCGCTACCGCCCGCGTCTTCCGAGCGAGCCCCGACTTACTAGCGACGCGCAACTCGGCGAAAACTTCCCTCCCCCCACCCCTTTCTGCGGGCGAGCTCGCCCGCCCGGGCGCCCCGCGGGGCTT
>NW_028186557.1:1192002-1224005 GCF_003343005.1 Rhea americana
CCTCGGAGCCCCCCCTCCCCCGCCGCTACCGCCCCTTTACAGACAGGAGGGAAAATAAAATCATGCTTTTAAATACGATTTATTTATTACCAAAATTTCCAGAAGCCAAATTTGGCATTTTTAATCTTTCGTAGAGATTTTCATGCATAACTTGAAACTTGTCAACTGCAACAGTCGAGTGGTTACTTTAGAAGAGACACTTAAACAGAGACAAACATCCAGCATACAAGTAGCTGCATCTGAATTAACAAAACTTCGCTATTACTAACCTTATAAAGCAGAAGGTGCCTTCCCTTTTATCAAAACCAAGCTGAAAGATCTGCCTTTATACACACCCAACAGAATAAACTGTTATTGGCAATGACGTTTTTCTTAAACGTTTTTAAAAAAAAAAATAAAGCAGAGAACGGAGTGACTGTCCATAAACCAGTCTATACTTCAGTCCTGTTTAGTCTACTTCTTCAATGGTTGGGCCTCCAGAGCCAGCTGCCCCAGCCCCACCAGCTCCCTGGTACAACTTTGTGATGATCGGGTTGCAGAGTTTCTCCAGCTCCTTCTGCTTGTGCTCATACTCTTCTTTCTCGGCCATCTGGTTGCGGTCAAGCCAACTGATCACCTCCTGGCACTTGTCAAGCACTTTCTGCTTGTCCTGGTCACTGATCTTTCCCTTCAGTTTATCATCCTCCACCGTCTGCTTCATGTTGTAAGTGTAGGACTCGAGTGAGTTCTTGGCTGACACCCGATCTCGATTAGCTTCATCCTCCGCTTTGTATTTCTCTGCTTCTTGCACCATGCGATCGATGTCATCCTTGCTAAGGCGCCCCTTGTCATTGGTGATCGTTATCTTGTTCTCTTTACCCGTGCTCTTGTCCACAGCACTGACATTCAGGATACCATTGGCATCTATGTCAAAAGTGACCTCGATCTGGGGGACTCCACGGGGCGCTGGGGGGATGCCCGTTAGATCAAACTTGCCCAGCAAGTTGTTGTCCTTTGTCATTGCCCTCTCACCCTCGTACACCTGGACCAGGACGCTGCTCTGGTTGTCCGAGTAGGTGGTGAAGGTCTGCGTYTGTTTGGTGGGAATGGTAGTGTTACGTTTGATGAGAGCGGTCATCACTCCACCAGCTGTCTCAATGCCCAGGGACAGAGGGGTGACATCCAACAGGAGCAGATCCTGCACATTCTCAGACTTGTCTCCCATGAGGATGGCTGCTTGCACAGCAGCGCCATAGGCAACAGCCTCATCTGGGTTGATGCTCTTGTTGAGCTCTTTGCCATTGAAGAAGTCCTGTAGCAGCTTTTGGATCTTGGGAATACGAGTGGAGCCACCCACCAGCACTATCTCCTGGATCTGACCCTTGTCTAGCTTGGCATCACGCAGGGCCTTCTCCACCGGCTCCAACGTGCCACGGAAGAGATCAGCATTAAGCTCCTCAAAGCGGGCACGGGTAATAGAGGTGTAGAAGTCAATGCCCTCATAGAGCGAGTCGATCTCGATGCTAGCTTGGGTGGAAGAGCTGAGAGTACGCTTAGCTCTCTCACAAGCGGTACGCAGCCGCCTCACTGCTCTCTTATTGCCAGCRATGTCACGCTTGTGCTTACGTTTGAACTCTTCTACGAAGTGGTTCACCATGCGGTTGTCAAAGTCCTCTCCACCCAGATGAGTATCACCAGCTGTGGACTTCACTTCAAAGATGCCATCCTCAATGGTAAGGATGGACACATCAAAAGTGCCCCCTCCCAAGTCAAAGATGAGCACATTCTTCTCTCCAGCCCGGGTACCTTTCTTGTCCAAGCCATATGCTATAGCAGCTGCTGTGGGCTCATTGATGATACGCATCACGTTGAGGCCAGTGATGGTGCCAGCATCTTTGGTGGCCTGGCGCTGGGAGTCATTAAAGTAAGCAGGCACTGTGATGACAGCATTCTGCACCTTGCGTCCCAGATAAGCCTCAGCAATCTCCTTCATCTTAGTAAGTACCATGGAGCTGATCTCCTCTGGGAAGAAGGTCTTCATCTCACCCTTGTACTCCACTTGCACCTTGGGCTTGCCACTTTCATTCACCACACGGAAGGGCCAGTGCTTCATGTCCGACTGCACCGTGGGGTCATCATACTTGCGGCCAATGAGACGCTTGGCATCGAAGATGGTGTTTGAAGGGTTCATAGCCACCTGGTTCTTGGCAGCATCACCGATGAGACGCTCGGTATCGGTAAAGGCCACATAGCTGGGTGTGGTGCGGTTGCCCTGGTCATTGGCAATGATCTCCACTTTGCCATGCTGGAAGACACCCACGCAGGAATACGTGGTGCCCAGGTCAATGCCGATTGCCGGCCCTTTGCCAGACATGATGATAGGCTTCAAATCAGCTACTCACTCGCGTYCACTCCTCCCGCCGCTCCCACTCGCTGCTCTCTGCTGCGCGATCTGCCGTTACAGGGCCGTTTGCGCCTCTTTTATAGCGCGCGCAGTCTTCTTCTGGAACCTGCCAGAACCCTGCCGTCCAATCTAGCCGCCCGCCTTCCACTACTGACCAATCGTCTCCGCGAATGGCAGCGGAACCCCCGCCCCCTGCCTCCTGGCCAATCAGAACCGTGGCGCCCACCCCTCAGCCCAACCCTCTTCGCTGTACCGGGGTCAGAGCGCGTTTCTTCCTGTTTTTTCTCGATCCGTCTAGGACTCCCCCGTGCGCCACCTCCCTCCGCCAATCACCGCCCGCGCTTCTCTCTTGCCCCGCCCCCTGCCCCGAAACTCTGCTAGAAAGTTCCAGTGGACGTTAGGCGCGGGGTGGAGGATTGACGCCAGCGTTATCCAATAGGGGCCGGACCGCCGCCGGAGGGGCGGGGCGGCGGGCGGGCAGAGCCGTTGCGGGCGCTCGCAGCCCGGAGCGGCTCGCGTTCCCGAGGGGCGTGGCGCTGGGCACCCGCTCCCCTCACCCCCACCCCCGCCGCTCTGGGGGGCGCGTAGCTGTCGAGCGGTGCCCGCGCCTGAGGGGGCGCGCGCAGAGCCGCCGGGCGGGTGGGGGACGGGACAGTGAGGGGGCCGCCCCTCCCCCCCCTCCCCCGCCCGCGTTAGCAGTTCGCTCCGCAATGTTTGTAATTCCTGAAAGTTCAGTCCAACGCGGCCTGTCGTCTCCCAGGCAGCCGCGAGCGAGTGGGGCGTTTACCCTTATTTGGTCGCAGCGTTACAGAAATTCATTCCTTCCCCCACCACCCCCCGCCGCAGCCCTCCGCCGCTGCTTGTCGGGGAGAAACGGCCGCGGAGCGAGCCGCGCCTGCCTCCCGCCCGCCGGCACGGACGTGCCGCAAACCCCAGGAAAACTCTCCACGGGGCGAGCAACTTCGCACGCTCCCTCTATGGCATAAGGCAAGTCCCTCCGCGAGCACGGCTGAAGCCGTTTTTAGCCTTATTTTGGCCTGACTTGGCAGGCTGACAGCCCGGCTTGCATACACCCCCCTTCCCAGGCTCCGCTGACTCATGCACCCGGCCGCCCTGCGTGCTGCAGATACACAGTTCTCCCTTTCAGGCTGCCCGCGGTTCCTCCCCTCGTCCAGCCGCCCTTCCCGAAACCGCAGGAGCGTATTTTCACTAGTTTTACTGCTACCAAAATGGTAGCTTAAACCGGCGTGTGAGAGAAGGATACGGCACGTAGCTTCCCCCTCTGAAAGAAGCAGCATGGGCTTTAGGAGCCCTGTTGCTGCATATTGCTGCGTGGTGACCGTTCTTGAAATGTCTCCAAATTTTTGTCTGTTGCGCTAATATAAAATGTCGTCACGCCTACATTTAGCTACACTGCAAAAGCTGTGAAGCTGCTAACTCAGAGCTAGGCAAGCGCTTTGATGACAACATATTAAACATGAAAATCTGCTGTGGTTCCTCCAAATTACTCTTCCTTACTTTGAGACAAACACTTCAAAATATCCCAATTATAGTAGGGAGAGCAAAATACCACGTTGAAATTTTCCTTCCTCTGAGAGTTAGTGAATAGTTTCTTTCAGACAGCTACTTTAAAAGTGCAACCGAATTTCTGTCTGTAGACTTTGTGTTACATGAAAGAAGGTTTAAAAAATACTGTATGCTTAAATCATCTTTCATAAGTTTGGGCCCCAGCCTTTAGCATTATGTTACAGCAGCGCAGGTAGAAAATGTCTGCTGCTGCTGCACTTAGTGCAAATAGTCTAACTCACTTTTGAAAACATTCCTGTTTTAATTAGGGTATTTTTCAAAGCCTTTTTTTTTTTTTACATGACATGAGAATTCTACCTCTTTTATGTAATATATGTATATATATATAGTCTTGAGACAGAATAACTTTAGTTTCTGCCAGTAAATGTCAGACATACTCAGATAACTAATATTTTTCCAAAGATTCCCCTCCCCCTTTTTTTTTAATAGAGAGGTTCTGACTTCACAGAAATCCAGAAGTGGTCAATGGAAAATGGGAACTGTAAGCGAGCTCTCTGTAGCTACAGCACGAGGTTCTCTACATATGCTGTATGCATGTCTTTGATGGGAAGGGTGTYGTTTTCTCTTGTAGTTAGACCGGTGACTGACTCAACACTAAACTATCTCTTCCTATAATTTACTGCTCCTTCATTCAGTAGATTGTATCATATGGAGCGAAGAGAAATGCCAGGGAGCAACACAGTGAGAGCTGGTGGATCAATTCAGCTTCAGTTGAAAATCTGATGTTATTTATTATTTAATCTTTGTGAGGATAGTCCCCTAGGGACACCAGTAATGCACTGAGTAGATAAAATACAAGCTAGGACCATGTTATTCYGGAGTGAAAAAAGGGAATCCCTGCCTCAAAAACGTTACAGAACAGAAATGAGTATAAGACAGTATTGGTTAGCACAATAAACAGTCTCTGCACCAAAATTAATGTGATACCACATCTAGGTGTATCTGCAATCAAGCGTATTTTATGGTTAAATGAGATATGAATTTGTCCTGGAGTTTTTAGTTATATGACTTATCTGCGCATGTACAGAACAAGTACAGCAGCCCCAGACAAAACTTGTTTGGGGTGACAGTTTTCTTGGCCTGATAACTAAAATGGCTCCGGTACAGTTCTGCAGATACCTGGATGTGCTGACAGCCTGGTGAAGAGCTGTTTGCTTTGGCTGGATTTATTGCTTGCCCTGATAGTGCTCCCTCCGTCCTATTTATTTTATAGTTTGAATTGTAGTTCTGCTGTGGTAAATTTGAGGAAAATATCTTGGAGGAATGTTACAGGCATACCATTTTAATGCTAGTGATGTAAATGACACAACGAATCATGGGCATTCTCTGGAAGAATCAAAAGGTTTATAGACTCAGGCTATTAAATATTCCATTTATCCTGTTGCAAAGTATGTCTTTTCCAGTTGATTACACAGGTGCTGTTTTCTCCTCATACAACTGTATGTTCATACTCAAAAGTTCACGTGATACTCTTGCCATCATCTCTTACAGATGTTCTTAAAGGAGGTCCAGTCTAAGTAGAGGGAACAACCCCTAAAATCTCATTAGACTTACTCTCTCTTCTCAGCAGAGCTGTTACAAAGCCACTTTTTGTCAGCAGTTCTCTTAAGGCTTGCAGTACAATTTGTGCACCAACTCATCTGTACAGTCATACTCTCTTACGGGAAGAGCCACATGATTTTCTTTTATGTTGCTTCATATGCAGTCATGCTACAGGTAAGCCAAACAGACTGGTTCAGAAATTGAAGAGTAAGCTTTATGGTGCATAGTTCAGCACAAGTCTGATTTTCCCTTTAACAAAACATTTGCTGTTGTTCCCCCATCTTGAATTTTTAAAACATATTTTGGTAGTAACTTCCGGAACAGCAAATCAGCACTCTTGAAACTATGCAGGCCTCTTTCTGATCCATTTATTTCTGTTTAAGATCAATAATACACCCATGTCTCCCTTTTGCCAGTGTTACGTAATATGCTGTAGGCTATTCTCCGTTACACCACCCAGTCAGATAGATGATGATACTTAGATTTCTTCAGTGAAGTAAGAGCTCAGTATCTGGAGCAGAACTGAGAACTCAGCCCTTATCTTTATCTGGATAAAAGGAAGAAAGTATTTCCACATATTTCATAGGGCAATGCAGTATAAAAATACACAAGATTTAATCAAACATCAGCTACTTGGGCCATTAAAATGATAACGTTGAAATGTAACAGCCTGTGATACACAGGATTTGAGATTTGATGATCAGAAGATCTTAGAACTTAAATTCTGGAAATTGTTAGCCATTTGCCTAGGAAAAATATCCAGAAATTCTCTTAAATCAGATTATATTTGTGAAGATAAATGCATTATTGTTCAGTACATCAGTCACAGTTCAGTAAAGTCTAAGCAACCGTTGTTCTAAGTACAAATAATATTATGTCGTAATATCCTTTCAGCACTGAAACTATTCATCTAGTTTACATTTGCAGATATATGTATAATAATTGGAATTTAGATGTGAAGTATGAGTGGAATGAAAAAAGATTCTTCTGACAARGTACTATTGTATTGAGAATTGCAGTGTGTTGGGTACTGTGTAACTTTGGTGTTATTTTATCCTTGTATACTTCCACTTTTGTGTACAGATACTCCCTGTTAATATGAAAGGTAGCTACAATCTTTCTTAAATGAGAAAAGTTCATTTTGTGTGGGAAAAAAATCTACAATTTAGTGTAACATGTTTTCTGCAAATTATGCAAATGTGTGATCAATGCTATGCAAATATTCAGAATAGCAGAATATAGGGCACAGTAATTTGGTATTGCCAAACCTGAAGTTCAGAAATGATGAGTCAGACCTTCTAAAATTATAAGCCTAGTGCCTAGTTAAAAATTGCAAGATTAAAAAACACATATGACTTTATTTGCCTTGTGGCTTATTAATCTTTTGCATATGGTTGGATTACACTTTATAAAGATTTTCTGTGTAATTTTAGGGATTTTTTAATTTAAAAAGTAAAGTAGTTGATGACACCACCACAAAACTGAAACAGTTTGCTTCAGATGGATTAGACTCAATAAAATCATTAAGTTGGCAACACAGATTATGCTAACTCTTGGTGTTTCAAGGAATAATTGTTTTATGATTAAGTGGTTTTAGAGTGGTCTTATTTACATACATTTCTGATAGTTTGTTGAGGCATGATTAAAAGCTGAGGTTAGTATCACCAACTAGATAAAGTGGCAAGGTGTGCATTTTGTACCTTCCGTTCTTGACTGCCTTCTATAACTGCAGCCTCCTCTTACCACTGGTGCCAGCTCTACTGACAGTAGTAAATGGGAGACTTTCAAACAGATTGTCTGCAAGTAATTGTAGAACMGGATATGAAAGGCACTTCAACAGGTCATTTAGTCCGCCCTTTGTGTCAAACCAAAATATCCTTAGTTGCATTTTAAGCCCATTATTTCTATTGCTATTCCTTGTGGATGTGGGAAAACATGTTATTCCTTTTTTCTTTACAACCATCTTTTATGTCTGTAAAGATCATCATGTTGCCCTTCTGCCTCTTCTTCTGTAGGATTACCTAAAATCTTTCGATCTGTCATCAAAGGCAGTATTTTCTAGACTTCTAGGCATTCTCATTGCTTTCTTCTGAGTTCTATGCACACGTTCTGTATCTTTTTTTCAAGTGCCGTGATCAAAACTGGAGATACTAGCTCAGGCCTTACAAGTCTTGAAGGACTAGATTGTACTCCGGTTTAGACATTTCAGTTTTTATCTTTATTTGCAAGAGCATAGTGTTGCTGATTTATGTTTAGAGTTTGATACAGTGCAGGATAGATTCTTTTCAGTGGAAACTAGGCATACTTAGCTAATGGTTCCAACTTGCACTTGTTCCTATTAAGTCACATCTTAAGTTTTCAGATCCTGTCTTCACCTTGCCAAGATTATTTTGTATTTTAATCTTCTAGTATGAAGTCTAGCTCTGCTTGGTCTTGTATGAAAATATTAAAAGGATAGTCTCTGATGGAAGATGGTGATAAATGGTGATGGCGATGAATGGAATGAAAATACTGATTTTTTTTTCTAGACCTGCTCTGAATGGGGTTAAACAAAATACTCCTGGTATTGACAATTACTACAAAGCTGGAAAATGGTGATAAGTCTTAAACAAGGAATATTATGTACTGTAAATACAGTCAAAGATCAATGTTTCATACTCACAAATCAATATAATTCGATTAATCACTTTGAATCACTTTAATGCTTAGTTTGAAGAACTTTGATGAAAAATGAGCTGTATCTGCTATGAATTTCTCTTATTTTCTCATTTTTACTCATCTCAGTTTCCCCSCTTGTCATTCTTACTAGGTGAATGGGAAAAATTCAGGGGCAGATGAAGCAGATGCTAATTAGAACTTCACTCTTGTTGCTGGGACTTTTTTAACTCGGGCATAGGATGGAATTAAATGAGAATAATAAGCAGACTTGTAAGAACATTTTATTAAATATACTATACTAAAGCACAGGTTAAATTTTAAAGATAACGAAAACTAACCTGGAATCTCTTCACTGATATTTTACATAGACTACAAATAATTGCTAAGATACAAAACAGTCACAGTCTGTTCTAGACTTCCTGTGCTTAAAAAACTAGTGCTTTGGCCTAGTAGTTCTAGGCCTAACTTTAGGTGATACTATAAGCATTTTTCCCTTCTGACCCTGTTTTCATGAAGTTCCTAGCTGTTTTGCAACATCCCTGGTCTCTATGGAAAGGTCTTTCCATTTTCTGTTAGATTTTTCCAGCTATATCGTGCCTTTTCCCAGAGTTCTCCAGGGTACCTGGCTGTTTCTCAATACTCACCCATTATTCACCTATTTCTAGATATTCACCATTATTCTAGATCAGCCAACGTGACAGAAGTGTCAGCATTCCAGTATTGTATTGAAGGTTTTTAGAACACCTGTATTAATCTTTAAGACATTATATGTTAAAACCAGTGATACCTTGAAGATCTATATGCTGAGATGTTCAGGGCTGTGTAATAAGATGAAATAACCACATTCAAAGATATCTGACCATCTTGCATTTATATAGCAACTTTATAAACTCAAAAGGAGTAAAGCAAGCAAAGATACATGCCCTATACAAGCTGCAGTACAGACAATATTTTACATACTTTATAACAACAATAACAAAAATAATGCCAATTTAAAATAAAATTATAGACAGGCTCTACTTGAGATAATAGTTATACTGAACAATGAAACATCCTTTTATAGTCATGACTAGAATTAGTAAGATGCAAAACTACAGCAGAATATAGTTCAGCATGTTTAGTCTGCTTACAAGTCTCAGTCTGATCCACTGTTGTCTGGGGGAGCAAAGGAAATTAGTACTGTTTTTTAATCCGTGCTGGCCCTGAATTTGAAACATTGACTGCCTTGTTTTGCCTTTTTCCCATTAGCTTAGCTGGAAATACTAGGATTCCTGAAATGTTCAAATCTGAACATGAATGCCTTATTCTCTTCTTCCAGCCAGCTTTTGCAAGGTTTAGATCCAAAACAAAGTGCACCCTGTGCCCTGTGAAGATTATTTCACATTTACTCATCTCCTTCGTGGTCACAATTTTTCACCATTCTTGTAAAAAGACCAGAGCACCATTTCTTTACTCTCCATATTTAAGCACTGTGCTGCATGGAAGGTCCTCTTCAGCTTGCAAATGATGATGGTGGTGGCAAGGGGAGTCAAAGTCAGCTGCATCTTTCTCATCATCCTGTCCTCAGGGACCCTTTTTGCTCAGTTTTCAAGGTTTTTTCACCTTGTAGTCCAGACTAAAACAAATTACTTCTTTAACACTTGTTAGTTTAGCATTGTAACTGTCTGAAAATGTGTAAGTTTTAATTCATCAGTATACACTTCTCATGTTTAAACTAAAAAGTCTGACCAGTTTTAGTCAATAAGCCTCATTTCAGAAAAAAGGGAGCAGTCCAGCATGATTAACAACCTTKGCAAACTCATTTGAGTGCTGCCCTTAACACTGGGCATCTGCCTCTTTTGACTATCTGCTCTGTGAAAGGAGACTTCAGTTAGTTTTTGACATATATAAACGATAGTCACAAGGAGGTAAGTTTTATAGTATAGAAAAGAGTCCAAAAGCACTTTTACTGGGTGTTCTAATTTGACTGCTTTGGCGCCTTTTGCAAGTGGTATGTCAAAAAAAGCAGTGATGATGCCAATTCAGATCTGGCACACAGGGTTCTGAGTTTTTAAGAAATCTTTTGCCGAACAGTTCTTCCTCRTGTCTTCTTCAAACCTGGTTTTCTCAGTTGTTCAGAAGCTTAGAAGTCCCTATTTCACTACTGCCATGCAGAAAAGAAATGCAAGAAGAATATTAAAAGTCAGAAGCCCATATTCTAGTACTGTATTTGCTAGCATGATGTGGCCCCTCCCACCTCACTATGGTTTGGTTTTGCAGTAAATACCCGTCCTCCAGTTATGTTCAAAGTGCCCACCAAGGTAGAGAASTGTGCTTAAAAGCCATAGAGTTCATTTTCCTCAACCCCTAACCCACCAAAACACCAAATTAAACAATGTTCTGCTCTTKTTTCAGAAACTTCTCATTTGTTTCAGTGTTTCTTTCTCCTTTGCCTTCCATTTTAAAAAACTACTAAAGATTCGCTTAAGAAAAACACCTCCAAGGCCTCCCAGAAGTTATTTTTGGTATATATTTATTACTTTCCAACAGCAGTTTATGGCTAGGTTTAGTGGATGCTCAAGCAGTTGCAAGAGCATTATTTCCCATCAGGCTGATCATCTCWTAGCTTGGAACACCCACCACTCTGGAATGCTGCTTCATAGTGCTTCATATATTCATTTATTTTTGTTGGTTTTCACTTGCCTGACTCAGAGATGACTGTTACATATTTACTTAACTCTCAAATTATTATTTTAGGTTAAATGCAGCCTAATGATACAAAAACATTTACGATTCCAGTACGTCTCTGTGGAACAAATCATTTTATGACAAACAGAGCAGTTCTGTAGCTGATACAAGCAGTCAATAACTTCGGGACATGTGTATGTAACACTTAAAAAGAATCCCCTCTGGTATACTACTTTCTTCCTCTGGGTATGTCAATCACATTGTACGAAGTATGCTATTGTAGTACTTACAGGTATCTACTAATTTTCACTTGATGTTTTTATACACATTATAGCATCATTGGCCCACATGGCTGTGTCTGCACTGCAGAGCAGGAAAGCCTTTGAGGCTGCAGGTGAAGCAGCTTCAGCAACTGTCTATAGTACTTACCTGCTGAGCATCCTCAAGGCCAGCTCAGGGCTGAATTTGCTGGCATACTTTTGAGGGGAAAGTCATGAGAGTGATGCTCCACACTTCAGAGAGCATTCTAGGATGCTCCCATCTGACATGCGGCTGGGCCCTTACAGCACAGGCCCAGAATCATCTGTATATGGTATCTGCCTTTTATGCAGTGTCATATATTTGATGTTGGGCAAAGAAGTCATCTGGGAGGCCCTTTATTTTAAGGTAAAATGGCATCTGTAGACAGTTGGACTTGGGCTGAGTTGATGCTACCCAGGCGGGCAAAGGAGAAAAAAAAATATTCTAATCACAGTACACATGCAAACATTTTTCTTTTTTTTTTTAACCCAGTAATATCAGTGTTTAAAATCAATGTTTATTAAGTTACTGGCCTGCATTTTATAGTCAAAGATCTCTCTTATTTGCAGATCATACACAACTCATGAGGCATGACTGAGCTTCTTCTCTACATCACCACGCTCAAATACACGAACTATACTGAAGAGGTCATCTCTGAGTGTGGGAAGGTGAGTTGCCTTTGGTGAATATTAAATTAAAATTTTCTGATGAGACTGTAAAAATACTGTTAATTAGTGTCAGTGGTGGTGGTGGTGTGTTTCACATAGAGAATTGTGAATACAAATGAACAGCTGGCATTGGTAATAACTTTTAGTCCACAGTGAGCTAAATTAGAGATGAAATGTTGTGTCCTACTCCCAGTCTCTAAAATTGTCTAGTTACCCTAAGAACAGCAGTTGTAAAGGAAAGCACAACTGTAAGAGGATCTGCTCCTACAATCTTCACACATTATACTCAGCTAAACTGTAGAACTGTTTCATCTTTTTAAATAGAAATACAGGTATTTTAAATTAGCCACCAGATGGAGCCCATACATCCCCATCACAGGAATATATTAGCATCTGCAAAAAAAAGTTAAGTATTTCATAGATGTTGCAAGAGATGCAGTTTCTTCCACTTCATAGAAATCACAGGAAAATTGTGATTAGTTGGAATTTTACAAGAAAGGAAGAACTGGAGATAATCYAGGAGAGTTCCCTAGATTTGGCATAACCAGGTTCTTGTACTGCATGACATCTGCATGAGTTTGTTCCATTAGGTGGGTGAACTTGGCCTATCTCATAATGTACTAATAATGCTTTTTTTAATGCTTAAAGCATATATCAGAAGTCTGAAGATTCAGCCAGCTAAGGACAAAAAAGCCCGAAACTAGCAAGATTTTCCAGGCTCCACTTGGAATAGGAGAATCCTTGTTGTTCTTCTCACCCTGCTTTCTAGAATGTGAAGGGAATCAGGAATAAAAGGTAAGTGCTGTTCTAAAATCTGATGGTTGTAGAGCTTCAAGCCTAGAAAATAGTAGCAGTAACCCTCAAAGCCTATTCTTTAATGATTAAAGTAGATACGATGTTCCATTCATAGCATATATGCTTTTTATTAAGAACTGTAGTTCAACCAGGTTCCTAGTGATTAAGGCACAGCCCTAATGATTGGAAGAAGAAGCACATCGGAAAGGAAACATTGTGGTGAATGAAAGGGATGAAGTTAATGTATGTGTTTTAAGGGACAGTTTTATTTTGACTCTGTGTAACAAACTAACAAAGTTTGTGAGGTCTAGAAGGCCACAGACTAGTTCTACTTTTATAATAGTGCTCTGTTTGAAACTTGAATTTATATTTGGGGTCTAGATTGCATTGAATTTGATCAAATAAACACATTTTCCAAAGGAAACCACCTTTGAGCTATTTAACTATTTTGTTTTCATAAGCAAAATAAAACAGAACTATAGCAATTACATTGTAAGTTTTCTTGTGTCTTGCATTTTGTTTTTGTAGTTACTGTTCATCAGGAGATCTGTGTTTTGTGGCAGAAATGACCATGTTAGAACAAGCTGGTAAAATTTAAGTGAAACACAACCCTGTCCCAAAGCATAATAGGTGGGGCTTATTCTCATAATTCCAGACACCCAGACTGTAATTGGTGATGTTTTACAAATATGTTTTTACAGATATGCAAACATACTGGAATTAGGTTTAATCTACGTGATAGCAATGCAGCTCAAAGATACGAACTCTCACCTGGGCTGTGAGAAATATTAAGTCCATTTCTTTGTCTACTCTAAGGGATCCTATTCTGTATTTCCTCCCTATACAGTACTATCATATCTACCCTGCTCCTTAAAAAGAGATATTCTAGATTTCATCTATTGAAATGCTTCCACTTTGTATAAATAATTAAATCATCACTGGCAAGAGACCAGAATCTCAGTAGCTGAGTGGTTGAGACTCTCTCCTGGGAGATAGAAACCTTGTAGGCAGCAGGGAAACAGAGGCACCATCCTGAATAAATGCTCTAATGACAACTTCTTGTGTAAAAGGAAGGAACGTAGCAGACACCATTAGTCTGGTGTATCTAGTCTTGTTTATAGTTCACGTATCTGCATTTCCACAAAGTTTCATGTCTTGGGGCTTTTGCTATGGAGAAGACATTACAATTACATTATTTCTCCCATTCATTTTTGAGGGAGTGAGAAGCAAAAGTCCTTCTCCCGACAACTCCCAATTTAGTGGGATGGTTACCTTATAAAAGGAGAGAGTAGGTATTTTTGTCCCCAACTCCCACTACTTTTAACATTTATATTTTAAAGCAGCAGGTTCAAATGAACATGTGAGAACTATTTAAAAGGTGAGGTTTTAGCCTTAGTCATTGCTGGAAAAGGAAGACAGCACATCATCACATTTCAGAAAACAGAAAGCAAATGAAGAGCCAAAATGATGAATTTTGAAAGAAAAAAGCAATCTTCTGACTTGGGGAGGGGAGAGAGGAGAGAGAAAAATACTGATTTGGGGGGGATTTTATAATTTTTCAGATTAGCAACACTGCTGCTGCAGAGACCTTGGTAACACACTAACACTGATGGCTCTGTGCCTTATAATAGGGAGACAGGTTGAGAACTCAGGCTTTCCAGAGTCCTGATTTCCTGTGGATTTCCCACAATCCACAGGGCTTCCAGGATTTGGAGGCCTGTGAGGAATGCGCTCTTCTCATTCCATGTCAGGAGTGTTGGGGGTGCCTACAGAACCACAAGACATACTTCTCTGCGATCATCTCTTACTTACACCTAAAAAATTAACATCCCAAAGTCTCATTGACGCCAGTCACAGTTTAATTTCAGTAGAAACAATAGCAGCATTGGGACTTGAGAGGGAAGTTCTTTCTTGAGCTGCTCTGAAAGGGCTAGATTTTTTTTTCTCCCACAGGAAATGCTAGAAGCAGCATTGTTTTTGTGGTTGTTGCTGGAGGAAGATTTACTATAGTTCTCATATAGTCCTCTTCTGTGTCAGAAGACACAGGAAAGGATTAAACCATTCATTTTCTCTAAATTGTAAGGATTAAGACAAGTTAAAATTGCATTTTTTTTTCTCCATGGTGGAACAGATGAGTATTTTATAAAAAAGATTATTAATACGGGGCATGTGAAAGTACTTCACTACTGCTTTTCAGAGACACTTCTCTGACTTTCACCAGCATCAAGGGCACTGAACAGGTCTAAAATACTAGGTTCTGAGGACGAGATGTTCCACGCCACATAGGCAAAACAAATGGGTAGTAAAAAGCTGACCTGTCTGACTATGTGCTGATTTCTCAGCTCATAATTTTATTATTTTCCCTTGAATGCATTCATATGAAACTTAAAAAAAATAATGTTTTCAACTACATTTTTCATAGGAAATGTGTGCAGATTGCTGGAAACAGCATCTCTGAAAGTATGATCCACAATACTGTTTTCCTACAAATTAAAGAAAAAAAAATGCAAGACATTTGTGGACAAAACCAGTACAAGAAAAGTTCTGATAGTATTTCTCTTGTAAAGTTGATATTAGTCATTCAAGAATGCAAAAAGGAACACAGACTGTTTCTTTCAGGGCTGAACATTTATAGTCACAATGAACTGACTCCTGAGCTATGTGCTCTATTCCACTGTAACAAATTAAGATTTGTCTTTCTTCTTGAAAAAATAAGGTCACAATTAATTCCAGAATTGCAGAAGTGTCTCTGTAAAAGTGGCAGAAGAAATTTAATTTATAAAATCTGTTCTGTTTTCTAGCATCTTCTCCCTTCAAAAATCTCAACCTAATAGCACGTCTCAAGAATATACTTCATAGTGATATTTTAGGAGTTTCTTTTGAAAGTTGGAAGACAACTCAAAAAACAGGTTTACAGATACTGAGAACTATACAAGTGTCAGCGTTTAAAAGCATGTTCGTAATTTTTTGCCTTCAGACTTTCATAAAGTCAAATTAGTCATGCTTCGTCATGTAGGTCTTTAAGTCTATGACAAGCTTCAAACCAACTGAGAATTGAGGAAGTCAGAATATTTGATTCTTAACCCTTTCAGACTGGGAAACACCTAAAAGTCAGAACCAGACACACTGGAATATTAACAGCAACTACCAGTAGCTCCTTAACTTACACGAGGTCCTCGTGAGCTTTCAGTATTAGACCAAAACGAGATGACTGTCCCCCGTTATCATAAAATAAATACACGTGCTCGGCACGAGCAGTGGGGCTGGGGGAGCAGGGCAGAGGGTGAGCAGAGGCACCACTGCTCAGTGAGCAGCAGCCCAGCTGCAGCCGGCCAGAGCTGGAGGGTGGCGTGGCGGGCCAAGGTGGGAGCAATTACTGGTGGCTGGCCGGACACAGGGCCCAGCTCGCGCCTGGCAGGGGGCCCAGGAAACCACGCTAAGTCACTAGTATGGAGCGCTACGCAGTCTATTTCAAGACAAAGAAAGCTCCAGAGCATATTTGAGGGGTGAGCTGAATACAGGAAGGTTTCCARTTCTCATAAAGAGGGCAGATAGCGTCGATGTGTCTCATTCGTATGTGAGAGGCTGGGCTGGCTTTTTTCCTTATCAGGAAATAGATGAACTTAAGAACACAGCTTCCACGAGGATGCTTGGGGGAGACAGAGACTGAGCAGCACTCAGGCTGTGCTTAAGCTCATTTAAGCCACTCACTTCTGATCCAGCTGAAAGATAGCCCCACAGGGCGGGGAAAAAAAGTCTGTTGTTTGATCCCAGTCATCGTGAAGATATATAAAAACTTGTGTTGGGACAACGAACGGGGTGGCACACAACGGATAGCAGAGCTAAGCTAGCCAGGGAGGAGGAAAGAGGTGCCAGTGCCCAAGGTAGCACTAGCAGGAACTCACATCCTATCAATAACTGAGCTATCCTTGATCTTTTAGCACTAGTGTGTTCAAATACAATAATGTAGTCCAATTATTCACTTTTATGACACTACATTTTTAATATAGTCTCAAGGGCAGGTTATTTTCTGTCTTCAGCTTTGAAATAAAAATATGCAGCATTGTATTTTCTCCATTAACTGAAAATACTACATGGAGAACATCCTTAGTAAAAGTTGAAATTCTTATAATTCTGAGTACTGTGATATTCTAGTCTATTCAAATCAAGATTTCTTCACAGAKCTGTTAATTACAAATATTATTATACACAAATGTGAATAGTCTTTGAATTAACTACTTCCCATAAACACTTACAAGTATATATAATTTTAATATTTGAAACTGCCCCTCAGATGCTGAAAAAGCAGCTTGACAGCTTTTGTTATATTTTAAGGCTCATTCCAAATCACTATAAATTTCCTCTTTGTAACTTTCGCCAAATCATGAAARCTAAGAGCTAGGCAGGCTACTAATAAAATATTTTGCAGAGCTGTAGCCTACACCACTACCAAAATGAGAAAAATAACAGAACAGAAAGAGATCCTCTACCACCAGGAATAGCAAATCACTTAAAAAAACATGCAACAAAACATCCAGCAAGTCCTTGCCTCTTTCTACCTATACCTTGTAAAAATTTAACACTTAAATGTCCACTCTGAAGGATCTGTAAGTGCTTTACAGGATTTAGAATGTAAAGCTCTGCCTAGCCCAAGAAGGAGATACAAAGGAACTGTGTTAGGATGATAGAAAAGTACAAATTTGTTAGAGGAAACAGAACTCTAAATGAAGTATTTTTGCTTTTCCTTCACTACCTTTCAAGTAACCGTAAGACTTCTAGGATATTGTAGCTGTAATTGTTCTTTCAGGTCTGCTTTTCTTCTCYGTCTCTGCAATGAGTAATTTTTTTTAATGCTGTCACAATAGGAGAGCTGTCATTCTGGGCTCCTGCAGGCATGCTGCCACTCTGGGGAGAGCACTCCTGCTCCCGGAGGGCCCAGCACCAGGCAGGCTGGCACCCACCCCTTTCTGGGGTCTCACCACCCAAATTCTTCCTGCCACACCAGCCCTTTTCTTCAATATGCCAGTGCTGTTCCTGTGCATGCTTTCAGGTCACCATATATATTCCCCTCACCTATTCACAAGCCAGGCTGTATTGTTTATTACTTAATATCTTTGATTTGTTCTGAGGTTTTCTCCTTTATCACTTTTGGGGCTATTTCAGTTATTTTGTATTTCTCTGCCTACAAACAAGGAGATCCACTCTGAGCTTCCCTGTAGTGCTGTTCATGCTCTTTTTGAGCATTAGTCTGGACACTCATGCATGTGAACTCCAGGGAACTGTTGTTGTTTCATAAGACCGGGAAAAACATTAATTCAAGTTCAGTAGGGAAAGTATTAACAAACCTTAGAGACAGCTACATCAAACCCTCCTTGAGAAGGGAAAGGTTACTACAACATAGCTTAAAATGGAAAAAGAGAGATATTCCAGAGTGTTCATAAAGAAATGTAATACATACAAATACCACCATTCCTAATTCCTCAGTTTAGTTTCTTTAGTTGGCAGGCCAACTTGCACTCAGAAGTGAATTGTTTTTGTGAGTTTGGGGTCAGTTTGGATCAATACATTTTAAACAAGAGCTCTTGACTCAGAGTAGAAGTGGCTATTAGCCCTTGACTGTATTCTGGAAGATCTCTCATTTTGCAGAAGTCACCTCCTCCTTTTCTCTAGTCCTGCATTCCAACAAAATCTTTGATCTCAACTTTGCTGTTCTGCTGCAGCACCTCTAGCACTGGGCCAGTTCACACTCTGCGCTGGGAGCTTGTGCCRTAGCAAGCAGAGACCCGTCTGCCAGCTCTCCCAGGCGTACTCACTCTGTTGAGGTATCTACAGGACATTTTATCCACTCCACCAGGCTCCCTCTCCATGCCACCTTTGGAAATTTTCCCCTCTGCTCCCCACTGCACGGCTGTTTTTCTCTTCTCCTAGACCTGCCAGCCTTTCCCCRCCACTCCTTCCCTCACCAAGCTTCCCAAATCTCTCAGCCCACCCAGTGCCACAAGGCTTTCCTGTCAACTCTCCWGCGCTCTCCAGTCCTTGCCCTTGCCATCGTTGGCTGCTTGTCTGCAGTTCAGCTGGAGTTGGTGTCTGGAGAGGTAACCTGAACGTCAGAGAACTGGTATGTTAAGTGCATTAACCTCCCCCAGCTCCTGCTACAGCACTTGCCTTGACCAACTATTCAAAGACCATCCTAGTAGACAGTTAAATATTTTGTCTTTTGAAGCTTATAATCACCTCCTCACCACTGATTCCAGTGCTAAGAGAGCATTAAAATAGCCATTCTGATTATTCTTTGAACACTTACATCCTGAGCTTCAGTTCAGTTCAGTTTGGAATGGGAAATGTGGCATAAATCCCTTGGAAGGGAGAAGCTTTGAAATAACTGAAACACTAGTGTGCATTAATGTCAGTGGTGTTTTCTGTCCCAGTGTTACTTGGGACTTTGTTGGCTTCAGCACCATCAAAAAAAAAAAAAAAAAAAAAAAAAGTAGGACTGAGCAGTTAGGGCAAAACGCTAAAGGATCAAAATGCAACTGAAGCACTCTTCTCAGGGCCAGCTGCAAGTTCAGAACTGAAGCCTCATCGCTGGGCTACTCCTTTCTCCATCACTGTGCCTTACAAGACATCCACATCTCCAACAATCACAAGAAATTCATATGCACATTTAAAAATGAATAAATGTAAGAGAATTGTTGCTAATTTAGATRATTATAATGGAGATAATCCACTGCTTTAGTTTCTTTATATAGTCTAAAATCTTGCTTTATGAGCTAGATATCCCTTGTAACTGAAACAGTGAGGTGTCAAAACTCAATTCTAACAGTGACAATTAGTGAAAGCCCTGGGCTGAGCTTCTACTGGCTTCTGCTCTCAACTCCACCACTGATATGCAAGGTGATCTAAATTACTTTTCTCTCTCCATGGCTTGGTAGGGGGACAGTGTTATTGCCCTCTTTGATAAAATGAGATCTACAAGGAGAAAGTATTGCTAGGTTTTATTTTTTAATAGTTTTCTCCACCACTTAATACTAGGATGCTTTTTCCCCCATTAAAAATCATGCGCTTGGCAAACATTTAGACAGCTGGTGCCTAATAGTCAAAGCCAGTTGTTCTTGCAAAGGCCAAACAGCCTTGCTGAATTGATGTCAGCTGACACACAGTAGGACTTTTAAGTTCAATTAAATTAAGTGACAAGCTACAAAGATTAGGGCTATGCTAAAATCAGGAAAAAAAATCTTTAAAAGGCATAAAATGTCTTTACATTTATTAAGCAAACTCTGCAGTCTTTTCTCGTTATATTCTTGTTGAAAAACAGAACATTCAGAAAGTATCATGAAAACAAGAAACAAAAAATCTAAGGTTCACATGAGCCGCACTCCCCTTTCCCTTTCCCTCCCCCTCCCCCCCAAGCAACAGAACTATCTTCACACCCATCCCACTTTTAACTTTCCAACAAAAACAGCAAGGCACCCATTTACAGCTAGGTTGAGAAATGCAGTCTTCAACGCAAATCACAATTCTGCATTCCTAGCAATCCACCATAACCACTCTTCCCTTGGATATTACGATAAGCAGATTATATATATATATACCCACACAGGTACAGATAGAAAACAAAAGGCCAACATCAGTTGTTCAGCAGAAGTGCCCGTTACAGTTCTGCCAGAATTTCAAGTCTGGAAAATGACCAGTCAGCTGGAAATTCCTTGGTTATCGTGACAGTCATTAACTCCCTTTCCCTTCGTGCACACCAATCCAAGCCTGCAAGGTTTAACTGAGCCTATGTGCTCTGAACAGTGGGATGCAAATTTCCACAAAGCCAAGAAGCAGAGGAATGGGACAGCTGGCTCTGCCCTTACAGCAGAGTCAGAGAGCAAAGGATTATTTCTTGGCATTGTTTCTAATTTTCAAAATTAATTTGAGGATTATGAACAATTATGCTCTTGCATGTTAATCATTGTGATCTAAAATTTGCACATGAAGAAACAACACAGGGAAATATTAAAGCACTCATCTTATGGACATGGATCGGAGAACTGTTTAATAGCAGTCAGTGAAGGGGTAACATTGTGCTTTTAATCTACAGTTTAAAAATAATGATTTGTATATCTACTTAGTAAACAATAAAATTAAGAACAGAAACTGGTATTAGGAAACAGTGAAAATGTAATAATTAAACACATGATGTTTTTCAAAGCTATATACTTAATGAGCCTAAATAGACACCTATGATTAAGAGGGTCTTAAAAAAAATAATAAAAAAGAGACTTATTTTCAATAATTTTTTTCAATTTCTGTCTACTATACTGTATGCCTTGCTTTGGTGTTCTCTCTGCTGACAACTTAATGCTTTAACAGTATGTTTATGCTTATGTTCTTTTCAAATGCTTGGCATTATAGTGAGATCTCATATCTTTTCTCAAATTAAATTTTGCTCCACATACTCCACATGTATACAGATGAACATCCATGTGCTGCTCCAGTTGCTCATTATTTGGGAATATCTGAAAGCAGACCTGGCATATAGTCTCTCCAGCTGATAAGTGAGATATCATATGCCGTACATGGTCATGTTTTCTGAAGTTTCCTTGATCACAAATGGAACAGACATACCTGGCCATTCCTTTGTGCATATCATTGTGGAGCCGCAACTGGCGTTCTCTTAAGAACTGCTTCCCACATGTCTGACAAACAAACTGTTTTTCCTTGGTATGAACAGTATAGTGTTCCCGCAAGTGACACCGTTGATAAAATCCTTTCCCACAAAGATTGCAGAAATGCTTACGCCTGTGATCTCTTTCATTCTCTTCCATAATGGAATTCTTAAACAGATCTTGCTCTAGGCAGTTTGACATATGTTCAACCACTAGATTTTCAGTTTCAAAACGCTGACCGCAATTAGGACATCGGAAAGGACACGCAGAATGCTTATATAACTGTTTTTTTTGAAGACTGTTCATTTGGAAATGACCGTCCCTGAAGTCTTCTAGCATCTCTGCAAACATCATGTCCCTTATTTCTGACTGTTCCTCAGCATTTTCTTCTAAGTCCATTTTTTCCTCAGAATTTCTTATACCATTCATGGTCAGATCCTGGGGTTCTCCGCAGGTCTGTGCGTGATCCTGTAACTGTTTACCTTTGACCAGTATTTGACCACACTTGCCACAGGCACATATATTTTCTATGTGTTTGGATAAATAATGAGAGGATAGATCTTCCTCAGTGATTGTTAGCCCACAAAGTTCACAGGGAGCATTCTCCACATCTTCCTGCACTGAAGGAGCTTTCCTGCTAAGGTGCCGTGGACTTTTTAAACACTTTCTTTCATCCTCATCCATGGATAAACGGGGTTTTAAAGTCTTCCGAGCATTTCTCTTTTCCCTGATCTCTTCTTCAACATAGTATCTGTAAAGCGGCTCTTCCTGTTCATCATCAAGGTCATCATTGTCAGAAGACTCATTGCAGTCTTTATCTGTCACTTTAATAATATTAAAATCTTTCAGCTCATCTGCAGGATTGTCCTCTGGTTCCATCTTGATAATAATCCTCTTCCTCTCAGAGGCCCTACTTCCTTCTTCACCTGATGTCTCTGATGCAACTGTGCTGCTTTTTCTGCTTGTAATGTTTGACACAGGAGATGAAGAATCATCAGCAGCTTGGCTTGTGTCCCCCTTATATTTTTCTGTTTGTCCAGAGAGTATTTTAGAAGAGTCTTTTTCGTTAAAGTCAATTTTGTCAGCACCATAGTACCTGGCACTTTGGTAAGAATGCCTGTTAGTGCATGTTAACACGTGCTCATCCAGTAACTTTTCACAGCTAAAACTAAACCCGCAGCTGTCACAGGTGAAGCTTCTTCCAAAACGGCGTGAATGGGACACGCGATCTTTTGTGTGAGAGAATTTAGACGTGGTGCTTTTTTTGCAGACATCAAATAGTTCAGGGAAACTGCCTAGCTGCAAAGCTTCTTCATCAGGTTCTTTGTTATGGGACGTATTTACTGTTGAACTTGGCGGCTCCATGCCCCACCTGTTTACTTCACTGCCATTTCTAGCGACCGTGTCTTCATACATTCTTACGCCAAATATCATTTTACTATTCTGCGTGCTAGAAGCAGAAGATGAACATTTTAAACTAGACGAGTCTGTATCCTGTATATCTTCTAGACATTCGGGTACATTATACAGCTGTAAATAGTTCATGGCCACTTTAAATTGCTCAAAATTGGCAGGGGCTGTCATAATTTTTCCTAAATACATGAACTGTAAAATGAGATCAAAACATTCGGCACTAATCTTCATGTTGCTTAGATTCAGCTGGGCTGTAGTGTGTTGATGGTTCATAAAAAACATCCTAAAGTAAGAGCTGCAGGCAGCAAGGACTGCTTTATGTGCTTGAAAATAAATATCATCAATAGCAATACAGCAGTCACAGAGAAAGCCCCACTCTCTTTGGTTGTTTAGCTGCTGAAGGACATAGTTGCTGTGGCTGGTTCTTGCCATCTTGTGCTTCAGTTATAGCCCTGCATAAAGAAGAAGACATGTTATACCATGAGCACACAAAGCAAAATTTATTTAAGTGTAGGCAGGAACTGCCATCTTTTTCGTCTCTAGATCTTCCTATTCTCACACTGTTTGTGGTRCAGTTTACTATCTGGAGGTCTTTGTTGGTAACTACTTAAGAAYATTGATGCCAATGAAAACATCTGTAATTCCATGTTCTCACAATTAGACTTACAAAACTATTAAGCTAATAAACATAACCACCACATATATGACAGAATAATGCTGCTAGAATATAATTAGCAAATATAGCTCAAAGTTTTACAGCCCAGATTTTCAGATATKAATTCTGGATGCAGAACTTCAAAAACTGAGTAAGGTAGACATCTGTAAGATGCTCCCAGGACAATGCCTGTACAAGTGGACTGTAAGAAATTGTTGTTCAGTCTCGACTTGCCTTTTTCACCTGTCAATCTAAGGGATGCGACGGAAYAGATTATTGGAAAACTGCAGCTCAGGCATACCCCCCGCCTCCCCCTTTAAGGAAACTAAACAGATAGTGAAGCGTCCACAAAGGCTACATCCACATACTTTTTGAACTTTAGGGCAACTCAGAGACATTCTCAACTTTATCTGGCAGGCATCTTGCAAACTAGAACTGCAAACAAATGCAGTCTCATAAACACAGGGTAGACTAGATCCCACATGCAACATGCATGGTCACCAGGCTAGCTGTGCGACAGCCACATGGACTGCAGAGAGGCAGGAAGTGGTGCACGCTGTGCCTCTAACTGCTCTCAAAACCACTCCTTCAGAGCAGTGTAACACAACCAGAGCGTTTAGATGGGAGACTGGACAAAGAGAAACTCAACAACGGAGGACCATGAAGGTCTGCAAGCCAGAGATGGAGCCACAGGGAAATGAAGCCTTGAAAATCTGCATAGGCTAGAGGGAAAGTTCATTCAGTGCTAAAGAGTGTTACAAAATGTAAGGACTAACTTGGCCTTAACAGAGAAGAGAAAGAAAATGTGTTGTTCTTATGTTAATAAAACTATCCAGAAGAATGGTCTTGTAAACAGGAGGYGTGCATTTGATTTACAGGAGGTAAACTGTAACCACGTAAGCCAGCTACGGTAGCCAGTCACTGCTCATTTTCAGAAATCTTTACTGATGTATATAATCCCTACCAAAAACACAGAAAGCAAAAGAAGGTATAAAAAGCACTCTAAATGAAAAGAAAAGCCTAAAGCAACACTTAGCATTCTCAACATTGTGAAAGGCTATTTCAAACAATAGAAATAACTGTAGGAGAGCTGTATAAATAAAGTACAAGCTAACAAACAACATATGAAACACAGTTTAATATGCTTCCTAATGAAATGCCTGGTTTGCTTTGTGACAGGAATATTATCTCTCCATTCTCTCAGCTGTCCAAAATTAAAACAAACAAAAAAAAAAAACCCCACACAGAAATGCACCCTGACTTTTTTCTTATTCCCTCACCATCATCTCCCTGACAGCTTACATCTCCTAGAGGCTTGGATACAGGCAGAGAAATCCAGTTCCACAATTACAGCGCTGAATTAACAAGCCAGGTGACACCACAAACTTGTAAAGCAGCAGACCTGATATTAGTCATTATTCTCTTTCCTCATTTTATAGGGGACAACTGTGGAAGCAACGCGTTTGGGCTTTCTAGACAAGAAAGCACTCACCCCTGCCCAGTCATGTTCCCTCCTGCCAATTCATACAGCAGTATTTCTGGATCGTTACCAGCACACRACCTTGGCTGGCAACAGGAAGCTTAAGACTTAGGTTGAACCCAATCCTCCAACCCAAAAACTCAAAGTGAATACCCTGCCACAGTTCTCTCASCAGCTTGGCACACTATGTCCACTGTTGAAATATAATTTGCTATACAAAATTCATTAATTGGTTTTCTTACTAACATGCAAAAAGGTGGCTTTGTATATACAAAAATCTCTGAAACAATTTCTTGCCTTTTCTACAGAAAAATCGATTCTAGTCCAAGTCTTTGCTAACTTCAGATGCTTCTGTGAAYAACAACAAAGCTCTCGACATCAAGCAATAATAAAAGCCACTTCACGTGTTTCCAAGTGCTAAAGTGTTTGGGATTTGAGGTAATTCATCAGATACCTGACACTACACATTGAGTTACATACAAGTATTAAGAATAACAGCTGAGTATTGGGAAAGAACTGATTGAAAAACAACAAGAAATAGTGAGAAGATGCAGTCTAAGAAACTGCTAGCGTCTTGGTGCGTACTGCCATCAGTACAAGAAAAGGCTCAGGATTGCTACAGGGAGAACGTGGAATTGCTAGTTTTAATCTTCTTCTTCCCCTACAATGGCAGGTTTGATTTTTTCATTTAAAAAAATAACTTTTGTATACTGAAAGTATTCCACTGCGTCTTCTAACAGAAAAACAGCAGTACAAGCAGCAAGTGTGCACCAAAAAGAAGGTCACAGAGTATCAGCACGCACCTGCACATGGGGGCATGTCAAAACAGTGGGAACGGCCTGGCAGCCGGCACATCTTTTCTGAGTTTCCTTCTTCTTTGAAAAAAGGCAAAAGGTATTTCCTTTTCTGACAGAGGAACTCTGTAGAGCTTTCAGCCCTTGAGTCCTGATATACAAAAATGACACACTGGCAATGCCTATCTCCTACCACCGCTCTGGACAGAACCAGCCTGAGCTTCAGTCTGCTCAAACAGGAAGGTAAGGTGCTCGGATATGTACATGGCCTCTGCCACAGAGGTATGACAAGCAAGTATTAAAACACAGAAAATGATTAAACTTATCTATATTAACATAAGTACTGACATCCTCCCTCTGGATTCTCTGTTAACCTGCTGTACATAACTATGTATTTATGATTGCCAGCATTTCCCATTACGAGAGCCTGTTTTGGCCAATTTAACTAACACATTTCAGCTAGCAAAGGCAAAAAGTTTCCTTGAAATTGTCTGCTTTGAACTGATATTTTTTCCAGAAAATTTCACCCAAAACAGTTCCAAGAATGAGGCTAAGGGAAAGCTTTTGTATGTCTACATTATTAGTTTCTTAAAAAAAAAAAAAGAAAAGAAAACCCCTTCAGAAGCCTTTGAAGAGAGACTTCATATGCGAAGGGGTGCCGAGTGTTAGGTAYGTTGTCACAACATGAAAATCTGCCTAAATTTGGCCAAGCTATAAGCCTGGGGTGGGGAGGAAAAATCATCAATTTGTTTGCACTTCAGACTTGCTTTGTTAGTAATTAAAATCTCAGATTTTAGCCTTGCTGGGAGCATTTCATCATTATGCAGCTCTCCTTGGTATACAGGGGCTGCCYGAGCCATCCCACCTAGCGCGAAAACACCTCTTTCACTCAGACCTCTGCTTCATGCCACCTCCGCAGAGTCACGAATTGATGCAGGGCTTGCTAAGACGGCTGCGCACCACAAAACCGAGCACGTGCAGAAAATCCCTGCTGCRTTTTCAGCATTCCTGCTGGCAGTCTGAAGGAAAAGATGCTGGTTCTGGTTGATGAGCCAGATCAAGTAGTCAACTTAGTGAAWATACGTGGAGACTGGGAACTGTATGAGCAGAGAGAAAAAGCTATGGGAGTTGGGGGCCAGGATGAGCCAGGCTGCGTGGAAATACTGAGGCAAGAGGTGGCAGCGATGGGRTGAAAATACAGGTACAATGAGGATCTAAAACAGGGGAAGGAAACCACTTGGGTAAGGGATCAGGAAAGAGCCAAATCACAGAATCTAGGGCAGAAGTGGGGTGTAGATAAAAACAATCATTTGGCTGGAAAATGGGCAGAAAAAAATTCATCACCTGCTCAAACTGGAACTGAAGTCTGAATTTGCCATTCAGCCATTCCCTCGCAGTGGTCACCAAACACCACAGGTTTACTGACAAACTCTTTCTCATTAAGAGCAAACCCTCACAGAACCAACATTTACCATTATTTTGTTACTTCAATTGCTAAAATGGCAGAGATCTGCATTTATCACCCATGTGGGTGGTTCAGTGTTGCAAACTATTTTGAAGTTCGCTTTGGAAAGAAAAGCAAGCATTAGAATAAAAACAGGCCCTTGTATAAAAACAAAATAAGGTTTCAAATTTAAGTGCCACAATTAAGCATTCCAATGCAATATTAAYTCAGCTACCTTTTACATATATATTGTAGTTCAGTGTTCCAATGCTCCTTTTACCAAAGGCTACCTTCCTCACTGAGCACACACTCTGGATCTGTCCAGGGACGGAGCAGAGCAGTAGGGCTCTTCAGTTAACAAGTGAAAGACTCCTGTACATTTGGTATAGAATTTGGAGGATGTGAAGTGAATGAGGCTGTGGGAAGAAAAGGAGAATCTCAAAAGGAAAAACACTGCCCTAAAGAACACAATCCCATCGTTGTCAGCACCAAGATAAAGTCATTTCAGCCCCCCCCCTTTTTTTAATAGATAAGTCTGGCTTACATTTTTTTTTGGATGTCAAATTTGTTAGTACACAGGAGCACAATTAGCAACTGAGCTCAACGGAAGTTACCCTCTGTGTACATTATACGCTGAGTATCTTGGAAAATTAATGCTCGGTGCATATCAGTTTGCCCATTCAAAATTTGTAATTACTTCTGATCCTCTCTGACTTGGTTTCCTATTTCAAAGCAATGATAGCCCTTTGCCTGACTAGCTCACTACGTCTGTGAAGCACCCAAATGCTGTAGTCACAAATGTCACAGGAAAGTCCATGAGGAACTTAAGTAATTTCATCTTCAACAGTGACTGATTAGTGCAGTAAGCCCAAAACTGGCCATGCCATGAGCAATACTGAATGATGCAGAGGTGTTTTGAAAAAAGTATGCTAGAAAAGCATGATATTAAGGTAAAAAGTGAAGATACTTCAGGCAATTTCATGCTAATCTTTAAACTCAAGGTCACTATATGCATTCTGTTTTTCTAGTAAATATTTAATTTTATATTGCTAGGCTTTGATTCAGACTGCTTCTTTTGACTCACCACTCATATAAAATTACTACTCAGATATTATCATCACCAAGGTAAGCTGCACTAGTAACACTGTCTAACCAAATATATTGTTTAGAAGTGTGCTAACCAGAAAGAGCAGCCATTTACTATAGTTCCATGCTTTTCTTCCATTCCTCAAATTTAAATCTTTTAAGATGTTTTAAAACTGAAGAAGTAAACACTGGTAAAGACACTGGTAAAGTTCTTTTGTTAACTTGCCTTTTAAAAATGTACCACAATATTCAGGATTTAGGAGCCTTTCAGCTCCTAAAATTAGTAGGTGGTTTTCAAAACCCAGCATTTCCACTGCTGAGCAGGCAAAAACGGAGTGCTTACATGCATAGTTACTGGCTGCTTTTCTTTGGAAACCGAGAACAGACTCGACAAAAGTATAATAAATGAGCAGAGAATTTGGCACTAATAGAAAACAAGACAAAAACCTCAAGAAAACAATTCCCAGTTATCCAAAGAAACAAGAGCACGGGCAATGGAGACCAAATTCCCCATCCATTCTGACACCGTATCTCACCCCGACCTTGGTTCTTGAGAACTTCTYCTTAGAGTTACTTCATCTTGTATGGATCAGATCCAACAAAGAATCTGGATTCCTAACGACAGCATTTAGCCGCTCAGGAGAGACGCCTACATTGCACGGCTAAGCTCTATGTACAATAGATGAGAAGTTTAGGCATGTAGTGGAGTTCTCAAGAGACAACACATTTCATCTAGAGATAACCAAGAGGAAGCCACTGAGATTGCTAGAGTCTGAGGAGGTGGCTCAGTTTACACAAATTTTGCAAATAAGGGAAAGAACTTGCGGACAGATGACCACTGGATCASGTCCACCTCAACAGCATGTATGGATAAGCTGCAATTTGTTGTTGCAGGTTTAGCCTTGATAATGAGTTARGACATTTACAGGAATTCCACTTCCTGCCAAGGAAAAACTACATATTAAGCTCCATTATTTGAACTATAAAGGTCTGAAGGTATAATTTATCCTCCTCCCGTAGTGCTTCCAATCAGCTGCCTAGAGGCACATGAGTTACAAAGCTGTTTGCAATGATGTAGGTACTAATTTTCATACACATCCCAGTGGCTGAATCAAATAATTTTTACGACACTTTTTGCTATTGTATAGCTAGAGTTTCAATAGATACCTGGCTTAGATCTGAGTGGGGGAAAAATAAGGTGCTCAAATTTCTCGGACCGCTAGCCACCGGAGCCATTCAATCCCACATCTCTATGCAGGGTCGTCTTGCTGATTCAGCATCGATTTCCACAAACAAGAAACGGCAGTTGAAATTTAACCAGTCAAGATTCTCAGCTGCTGAGAATTAGTTAAAATACGTTATATATTCTCAAGTAAGAACTCCTTGAAAGATGTGGAATAGGTCAGGGGAACATGAGTGAATAAATTAAGAAAACAAAGTTTGAATTAAAGCCCTCAAAGTCACCATCCACTTGCAGCATCTTTAGATCCTATCTATGGAGTAAAAAGTATGAAAGCTTGCTTATACAGTGTTTGAGAGTAACTTTCCAGCCACCAAAGATTATTCCAGAAATAGCGTTCTCATTTATCTGACACCTTTGCAGTTGCAAAAACTTGTCAGGCAATGTGGTAGTGATATATCTGAAAGAAAGAATTAGTGGAAACAAACTCCAACACCAAATTTTAGCCTTGGAACTGAAGGATGAGCTTTCTTTTTTTTCTTTTTTTAATCTAGCTTCTTCAGTCATCCCAACTTTCAACTTCAAGAGGCAACTTGGTGGTTTAGCCATCTCTTTAGACCTTCAAATTATGCTTCGGCCTACCAAGTTATTGGAAGCACAATAACCTGTGAAACACAGGTCAGACTACATATTTTATTTACACTTTCTGGTCTTAAATTCTTCAAAATTTACTTGCAGCACTGAAAAGTATAAAGCCACTAAGGGCCACATCAAATGAAACAAGTTTAATGAAGAATTGCAGCAGCTAGCTAATTCTAGACGGTTTTGCAGTGCACACATACACAAAGAAAAAGGCACAGCATATACAAAGAAAAAAATTGCCAGACAAATCTGAGGTTATAAATGGTCTTCATGCAAATTTTGTCAGCTGCTGTGCCCACATAGCACATCTGCCGTCTGAACCAGACCTGCCTACCTGAACCAGGGCTCTAGTTGTGGACCAACACAGCCAATTCTGCATTTCAGTAGTGTTCACCATGCTTAGGCAGAGGAAGGGCAAGTAACCCTACAGCTGGGGAACTACTGGTCAAAATGGAAGATCTGCACTAGTTTCCTGACACTATGTACACGTGAGGTCCAGAAAACCTCCAGTGAGAAGTCCAGCTGTAACAACTAGGAGGAAGGACGCTACAAGTTTGATCAAGAAACTTTCACTGCCTCAGTTCCAAGGAGTTTTTTTTTTTCTCTTCCATGAAGCAGGTAATTACTAAGGCTTCATCCGTCCTAGACTTTCAGGACTTTCTGTTGTTAATAGCAGTGGAAGTCTATGAATGAAGCGATGAACCTCACACATGCAAGTTGGAAAGCATCTAAATACACAAGGTCACAGATTTATATGAGCATTCTCATCATCATTACTGCAAATTCCTGCGCCAGTGACAATGCTGGTTGCTTTTTGTGGRAAAAAAAAAATGTGCAAGCAGAGCTGAAGCATCTGTTAAGCCTGTGATCTTGTTCTGCACTACTCAAAACTTTCCAGCTACTGAGGAATAAAGGCCTCTATTACTTCTCCCTGCTTCCCATGCAGCACAAATCCACATCTTCTTTACCCAAATTACTCCTTCTGCAACCATCCCTCATCCATCCAACTACCCCCTGTGCCCACCTAGTGCCCTCTAGTATCTCAAACAGCAGCAGAGGGCAACTAACGTGACCTGTGACTTCCAAGTTTCCCTGACTGGTCAACCAAAATTCTCTCTGTAGAGATTTGTCAAGTCACTGTGCTGCAGCTTAGGGAAAAAAAAAAAAAAAAAAAAAAAGCTCTGAGCAGGGGAGGCACCGCTATGGTCTGCCAGCACTGCAACAGTTCACATTTGGCCAGTTTTTTATATAGCCATATGGTCTAAACGCTTCTCCCCCGCTCACCACAAAAGCTTACGATCGAATTCAGCAGAAGTCAGAAGCCTACCTCCCCTTTGCTCACTACCGATGTGTGGGTTTTTCCAAGAGCTGTCATGAGGAATGTTAAACAAACACCTTTAATTAAAGGAATGTTTGTTTAACGTAATTAAAAGCCTGAGGAACGCACCACTGTTTCGGCCCCGGACAGTTTTGCACTACGTGCTGTACCTTGTGATACTGTAGTGCATCAGAGAAATAATGCAGGCAAATTACATAACCTGGCAGTAAACATCCAAATATCAAACAGCATCCAAACTACGCTACCCATTTACCAATGCCTACGTGTCAAGGGGAACAGGCACTCGTCTATCAGCCGGTGAGCAGGGCAACCTTGAGAACCTGAACTAGGAACAGTCCTTAAAAAAAGAAAAGAAAAGAAAGAAAAGAAAACAAACTCAAAAAGCCACAACAAAATTTGGAGTCCCATCTCCTCTATTCTTTTCACTACCTTTCTGCCTGGGRAGGAAAAGGAGAAGATTGCTTTTAGGAAATCAGATTTTTAACGCTGCTCCCCGAGCAGCAGAGGGCTTGTTTTCGCGTGACAAAACTGCTCCCTTTCCTCCCCAGCTGCCCCCAAGGCAGCGCCGAGCGCCGCCGGCCCCCGCTGAAACCCAAGTCTCCGGGCTGGCGGGGTGGAGCGTCCCTTCAGGCTTCAGCTCCGCTTCGCCTTTCACTGAGCTACTGCGACAAAACTAAAGTGGGAGGGAAAAGGGGAAAAAAAAAACAGAGAGAGAG
>NW_028186557.1:1225030-1227227 GCF_003343005.1 Rhea americana
ACGGGTTTTCCCAGGCCTCCTCCCGGGTCAGCGCCCCCGAACCGCTCCTGGCCCCGCAGGCAGCTCTCCCCGGGCTGCCGGGGCCCCGCGCCTCCGCTCGCCCCTCGCCCGTTCCGCCCCGCACCGGCGGCCGTCACCGCGCACAGGCGTCAGACGCCTTTGATCCGCCGGGCTGCTTTACGTGGCCGCCTCCTTCCCGGAGGTACCCCGGGCCTTACGCTGGCTGTTCGAGACCTCTCGGCACCGGACAAGCTGAAGGGAARATTTTAATTGGAGCAAAGTTAAGGATCTGCTTACAAACTTGAAAACGGTTACCAGCGAACAAATAAACAAATAACCCCTCAYGGCCTTAAGATGTACCCACGCGGATCCCCGCTCCAGGGATCCCCGCGGCTGCTCCGAGGCATCTTGCGGCTCTGCACAGAAACGGGGCCAAACCAGATTAATCGACAGTCCTGGCCTCCACGTGGGGCTCCCTTCCTACCCCCGTGCGCGTCCGGGGCGTTTCCAAYCGCCACCGAATAAAAGCGGCGCTCCCAAAGCGCGCCCCGGCCCTGCCCGCGGCACAGGGCCGCCTCGGCGCCTGCCTTCCTAGACGTATMGATAYGTGTATTTTTTTTTTTTTAATTTGGGGGCCCCCATGGACCAGTGAGCAGAAGCGCTCGTCACGATTGCCCTGATTACATCCCGGTTGCTCTTCCAGCTCCGTGGTGTTGGCCATGTCGGCCGAAGTCCTTCGAGGTGCATCGTACTGTCCGCTGCGTGTTTTACGGCGAATACTGCCACCAGATTTCAGTTCTCGTTGTAGCTTCCCTCAACTTGGCTCAAGTTTCTCTGAAGCTCTTTAAAGTCCTCTTTGGACCAGTTTCAACCTAAATAATGTGTAAATAATTAATCGTTTAAATAAATAGCACGCTCTCCGCAAAGAGCGACTCACCCCATACACAGGTAAATAAATATGTTAAATATCACAAAACCTGGAGCCACCTTCAGCTAACCTTTGCTGAGGAGAAAAGCAGTTACCGATATTAATAGCAGCGGCAGGATCACAGCTCCGCCGAGCCCCAGTCCCGCCAGCGGTGCAAACCCAGGACTGCAGGAGCAGGATGGACCCCAGCGAGCTCGCCGCTACGCTACGGGAAGGCGAGCGCTGCGCGGTGCGGCTCGGCGGCCGCCCCGGCCATCCGGCGCCGCGTCTTCCCTCCATCCTGCGTTGCAACCTGACCCAGAGCARGTCCCATGAAGAGAATCGCCGCTAAGGGAAGGCAACGGGAAAACGAAGTGCAAAATAGCAAAGGCTCGGAGAAAACCGGGAAGGCCGATCAAAGGCAGAGGATGTCTTCTGTGCAGGACGGCACCAAGCCAGGCGAGAGACCACTGCAGAGGTGGCTGCCACAGATCCATGAGCTTGCATGAAAAACACGGAGAAAGCACATAGGAAGTGCCTGTTTGTTGCCTTTTCTAATTAAAAAAGTCTGTGGGACAAGCAACGCATCTGGAAAACCAAAACGGAAGCTGCCCTTCAACACTGCCCCAGCAGCTGTGGAGGTCCTTGCTGCCGGCCACAGTGGCCACCACAAGGTTGAGCAGGTCTAAACAGCAAATCACCAAATACATGGAAAAGACGCGTCGAAGATGCCTAAACACGGGCGCGCAGCGAGGCATCTCCGCGGCTGGAAGAGCATCCTGCGGAGAAGCGGGATAAACCCRCTGCGCTTCCCTTAAATAACTGACGTTGTGAAAACGCGCAAGAGGCCGCAGGAAGCCCTGGAAAGACTCTGGGGGTCCCCGAGACTCGGCTGCGGCTGGYGAGCGCCCTTACGGCACCGATGGGGACGGCGGGGAAAGGCCGGGCTGCAGCTTTATGTGCGTTTTCCCATGCGGCGGGCAGTGGTGGTGCCTGGAACGGACTGCTTGCTTTCAAGGAAAGGGAAGGGAAAGGGAAGGGAAAGGGAAGGGAAAGGGAAGGGAAAGGGAAGGGAAAGGGAAGGGGAACGGAAGAGAGAAAAGAAAAGAAAAGAAAAGAAAAGAAAAGAAAAGAGAGAAGAAAAGAAGAAAGGAAAGGGGAAAAGAAGAGAGGAGAGAAAAGGGGAACGGAAGAGAGAAAAGAAAAAAGACAAGACAAGAAAAAAGACAAGAAAAAAGAGAAAAGAAAAGATAAAAAATAAAAGAAAAAGAAAAAAGAAAGAGGAGAGGA